>NC_070635.1:20896678-21496678 GCF_947347685.1 Pleuronectes platessa | reverse complement strand
ATAATAAAACATTTTTTTATTTTGGATGAAATATTTAACAATCCGGATATTGTTCCTTACAATCATCTTTTCGAGAAGTCAGAACTTTCATGGCTCACTGGAGCTTTGTACTTCTTTGAAACTAATCCTAATTCAACTCCACGTGATGTGGAAATGGTGCCAAAGCCTTGAATTAAGCCTTAAAGTCCAGAGTCACTCCTCTGCTTTAACACCTACATGGATCACTCTGGGCCTGTGCACCTCTTACCTCCTGTCTGTCTGTCTCTCTCTCTCTGTGTGTGTGTGTGTGTGTGTGTGTGTGTGTGTGTGTGTGTGTGTGTGTGTGTGTGTGTGTGTGTGTGTGTGTGTGTGTGTGTGTGTGTGTGTGTGTGTGTGTGTGTGTGTGTGTGTGTGTGTGTGTGTGTGTGTGTGTGTGTGTGTGTGCCTCTCTATAGCCATTGGAGCTGCTGTGGCACTCCCTGGATGAGTGGCTAGTGCTCATCTCCACAGAGCTGGACAGGAACAGGAAGAACCCATCCTCCTCCTCCTCCGGGAGCGAGATAGCCTCTCTGCTTCTCAAACAGCGGGAGGTTGACCACTCTGGCGCTGCACCAAAGCTTCCTTCCTCGCTGGACCCTCAGATCGTCATGGAAACAGAGGTCTACGCTGACGGGGAGGACGTCATCTCCATGACAGCCAATCGGCTCAGTGCTGTGATCCAGGCCTTCTACATGTGCTGCTCCTGTCAGATGCCACAAGGGTGTGTGCTCAGCTTTCATGTGTCAGCCTTCAGATGTCTCAATATACAGAGAGGCACTTACTGCTGGAACCTCTTCTCCAACTATACAGTACAAGAAAATCAGTTTTTCATAATTTTTCACTACTGCTAATCTCAATAGCCACTATTACCAATATGCTACTGCTGTCACTCCTTCTTATTTACCACTATCTCTACTACTATTACTTCTGACATACGACCACAGCTATACTCACAACTATTACTGCGACTACTGCTTCTTTAAAACACAAGTACTACTGCCTCTACCCCGACTGAACTAGTGCTCTATATCCGATGTTATATCAGTGCCATGTTCACTTTCTGTTGTTCGTATAGTATTTCTATGTTCCATAGGCTCTGAATCTAACACATTTGCTGGCAGCAGCAGCAGCACCAGCTTCAGCCCTGTGTCACTGTCACTCCAGATGTGTTTAGAAACATCCCGGCAGTTGTGTAGGAGGCGTTTCGGCAGCGCTCATAGATCAAAACTGAATCGCTGTGGCTGCAATGAAATGAAACTCATGTTATTCCTCAGTAGGAAGCTGCTGGGGGTTGTCACACACTTAATCTGTGCTGTGCTGAGTTTAGTGTGTCATTGGGAGGAGTGACAACACCTCTATAGATCAGTGGTTCCCAAACTAGGGGTTGGGCCGCTGTCACAAATCCCAACTTGCCTTATAGGTCTTAACAAGGTGCCACACCTTTAATGCTCAACAACCAAAAAACAATTTAAACAGGCAAAAAACATAGGTATTAAATAAAATCTTAGAAACTGCATACTTTAGCCATAATCATAAACAAATATGAAAACAATATATAATTAAATTTTAAATTAAAACAATGCAAATAAAAGCCAAATGCAGCCTTCAGATTTTCTTTGTTCCCTTTACCCCTGAGGTGATAATGTCAGACAAGTGAAAGCAACAGTTGCAGCACTTTTTTTACTTTTTACAGCGTAAAAAAATCAATATCTTGTGTTTGTTTCTACCACCTTTGGAGATAGTGGGGGTTCACATATCTCTAAACCTTTTTGGGGGACTGGGCCTGAAAGGTTTGGGAGCTCCTGCCATAGGTGATCTGCATTCATATGGCAAACAAGTATTAATACTACTATCAAACTGATTATTATGCCACCGTGCTGCCGCCTCCATTGGCAAATGGCATTTTGTTTTGGGGTTTTCCGTCCATCCAGTTCATTCTTGTGAACACGATATCTCAAAAAGGAATTAGGGGGAATGTCTTCAAATTTGGTATAAATATTCAGTGTGAGTCAAGGATGAAGGGATTCAATTTCAGTGGTCAAACATCAGGGTGAACTATGGGTCCAGAAAAAACTGAAACTGCACTAGTTGGCATAGGCATACAACCTTCCCATAGACCTGCAGAGCAGTGTGACCCATGTTACGTCAATCTTGTAATTTATCACATTCATATCAGATTGACTAAAACATCAGTCATTATACTCAGTACACATGTGCACAGGCAGGCTGTTCTCTGTATGTTGAAGACCTTTCCATTGTCCCTCTGTGTCTCAATGTCTTCCATCTTTTCATATGACTGACTTCCTGATGTTGAGATCATATCCCCTGTGGGGGCCAAACTCCAGGACTCCTTGTTCCACTTGTCTCTAAAGATAGTTCTTTGTGTTTGGGCTCACTGTCGTGCTGCAGAATAAATTTGGGACCAATCAGTAGCCTCCCCTGAAACTTTTCTGCAGAAGTTTGTGTCAGTCTAATCAAAGGTATCGCTATATCACTGTAAGAACTTCAGAAAGCTCCCACTGTGACCAGCCATGCCTCATCTACCTCCTGTTTGCTCCGTACATTTATTTCCCTTCATAATTATAAGCAATTAGATCATTAAAGATGCTTAATTAACTGCCAGTAGAGGCCTGTTATTGACTCGTCTGCTAAAATGAGCTCTCTCTCTTTCCTGTTTTTTTGTTGTGCTTGCTCTTTTTACCCTGCTCTCTATTGGCATTCTGGATGAGTGCCGTCTTCTCTTATGGTCCAAGATCCTTTTCAGTTTAGAGATTTTACTTTTTAGATATAATCGAGGGATCCTACTGTCAAACCGTTGCTGCGACATGTTTCTTTTCTATTTTATTCTCACTCCTCCTCACGCTTCACCTCCCTCTCTTTCCTTTTCCAGAATGACGTCCCCTCGCTTCATTGAATTTGTCTGCAAGCATGACAACGTGCTCAAGTGTTTTGTCACCAGGTGAGTCAGTGTGACCCAGAGAATGGATATTGATCAAGCACCTTCTTTCCTCTCAATTTATTTGCATGTTTGTCTCTTTGCTCTCTCTCCTCCTCCTCTCTCTGCACAGGAATCCAAAGATCATCTTTAACCACTTCCACTTCCTCCTGGAGTGTCCAGAGATAATGTCACGCTTCATGCATATAATTAAGGGGCAGGTAAGACATGATGCATAAATTGCGTGTGGTAAACTCGTGAATACAGATGTTAATCGATGGTTCTTCAGCTACTTGTTTTTTTTTAACCTCATTGACCCTTCTGCGTTGAGGTTTTGAAGTTATCTTAGCTCGATTCACACTCCGCAGTTTGTCCAATAGCAGACCGTTCGATATCCAAACTCTCCGAGCTGACTTGTGTTGGTAACGCGCTCCAGCTTTAAACAAATCAACAGATCACATTGAGTGGTGCCTCAAATGTTTTGGAATATAAAAAAAGGTTTTAGTGCTTTCTATCTAGGGATGGGAACTTCAAACCTCTTCTAAATCGTGCAAACCATTGAAATCTGAGATTTAATCTGTGTTTTGTTCTGACATTGTAAATCAAACTCGTGTTTGCTGAGTAAATGTAGTTCTTTTCAAGCTGAGTCAAGTACATAAACATTTTTGTCATCACCATACCTCTGTGCTATGTAAACTATGCTGTGGATCCAAAAGTACTCACTCCATTTTTCTGTATTTTTCAACTTTGACAAGTAGGTCCTTCTTTGTCTGTGTGTTTGTGTCTTCGGGGACTTTATAGAAAGTGACTTTGAAAGTCCTGTGTCTTTACTTCAGGATCATTTAACTGTGTTACAACCACGGCGATAACACTTGTCTTAAGTTCCATTTATACGGCTTCATAAATTTTAAGTGCTGCTCTGAGTTGTGTGCTGTTCACTCGCTCTGCAGCATTCATATTTGAAATGCAGCGTTCGAGCCTCGTTACCCATGGATTGTGTCTTGCCTGGGAGCAGGCTCTTGTTTTAATTGCAGACTTTAACCTGGCGAATTTGATTTCATCTTCTGATTCTTCTCTCAGTGTGCACCGAAAGCCCCAGGGGGAAAAGCCTTTCTCTCTCATCTTTCACTCTTCCTCCAGTGCTTAGAGAACAAAGGCATATACAGTATTATGCAAATAGACTTTAGCTTCAGCTTTGTATTTCAGAACCGAAAGCTTTCTGAGTGGAGGCTGAAAAATCCACAGTCTGAGCATTGAAAGCGCACTAAAGTGGTAATTAGTTTAAGAAAAGTGCTGTGCCCTTTGATGTGAAGTCTTGTTTTCCCTCTCAGCCCTTCAAGGATCGCTGTGAGTGGTTCTACGAGCATCTGCTGGCCGGCCAGCCAGACTCAGACATGGTTCATCGTCCCGTCAACGAGAACGACATCCTCCTCATCCACAGAGGTACAAACTGTTCCTACCACCACGGACCCTCCGCTGCTCATTTGTCAGGGGAGGAAATATAATGCACTTTCCAGCGTAATGTTGCCTGGCTTATTAGCAAGAATGAGACTCAAAATAGTTTCTGAAGGATATTTGCTAGTTGTTGGAATAGTGGGAACATTAAGTCTCACTTTAGGACCAAGTTAATGTCAAACAGCTCCTCACTGAAAGTTTCATTAATTGGTTTCGCAATCTGCGTTATGCAGGTTGAGTTTTGTTTCAGCTGCATTTATGTGGTTTTTTGCAGATACATCTTGGGTACATATACACATCTCTGTTGGTAGCCCCACTACAACAAAGCAGTGTTTAATATAAATAAATGAACATCCTTCAAAAGGTCCATTGTGTAAGATTTAGGTGAAAAGGATTTAGGTGAAAAGGATCTTTTATCCCTTTATATTTAAATGCTTTATATGAACATATTTACAGTAGCCCAGACAAACTTTTGAGTTTTTATGACAAATGTAGCCAAACACAGGTTCTCTTTCATGTTTGGAGAGGGAGGGTGAGGTGAGGGGTATTTAACTGCAACATGCAACTTTACCACTAGATATCACTGATTCTACACACTGGACCTTTAATAATGTTCTAATGTCATTATTAACAACTGAAGGCCTTTACGTTTTAACAGTTCATTCCTGGTTGGTTTGGTGATGCCAGTGGTTACTGGGGGTAATTTAAGGGTTTTCATAGGAGTCAGGTTTAATTATGTGTCTCTGTGTTAATTGTTCATTTATCTCCTTTAATTCGTCACATCTGTCAAAGTGCCACTATCATAGTATTATTAAGTCAAAATTATTGTCATTTCTCTTACTGTTTGATGAGTCATCCTGCATTTACTAATTTAGCATTCATGAATATTTATCTTCCTCCCTGTGACTTTAAATCCTGCCAGTTATTGACTGGTGCACAGGAACCTACACTGTCTAAATCGTTAGGTAGATCTACAGGCGCCTGTAGGGTCAAGTGAAATAAAATAAATAAATAACAATCGATATTCATGGCAGTTTCCTCCATAGCTTTGTGTAAACATTTGGAATCAAATAGGACTCAAAATCTAACTGTTTCATCAGGTATCTTGTGTTTTTGTTCAAATTACATCACCAAAACTGAAGGCAATCAACACTCATCAATCATGTAAGCATCAACTTTTGTCTGCTGCATCATTGAAATACATGCCTCTGCATCACATCCAGGACATCATTACATGCACGCACCACTTCCTGTGAAAATCATACGTGGGGGTTCAGCGATTTGAATCCCACATAAGAAAGATGGACTCTGTCATTAAGAGTGAAGTCTAATGTTACACAACATGAATACAGTTGTCGGGTTGAAAGGTTTGCATTTTTGTTAATAAATAACAGGACAATAAACTGAGTTTGTCACAGAAAGTACAGGATGCAGCATCGAACCAAACCACTGTATTTTACATCCGCCTCCTCATCTGTTTCTCTTTCAAGTTATGTTACACAACATTCAAATTCTGCTCTTCTGTCTCACCAACAGACTCCATATTCAGGAGCAGCTGTGAGATGGTTGCCAAGTCCACCAACGAGAAACTCAAACAGGGCATTGCTGTTCGCTTCCACGGCGAGGAGGGCATGGTGGGTTTCTAACCTGTGCCGCTTGAGATGGACCAACAGTGATCCACCTCCCTGTCTCATGTATTCCTAAGTGGAGTGGTCTTGTGTGTGTTCCAGGGTCAGGGTGTGGTTCGGGAGTGGTTCGACATCCTGTCCAATGAGATCATCAACCCAGACTATGCTCTGTTCACTCAGTCAGCTGATGGTAACTGACGTTTTCCTGTTACTCGACAACATTCACTGTGAAAAGCAGACCTTTAGCATGTGGATTGAAGGGGTGTGTGTCTGTGTGTTGTGTGTGTTTGTGTACACTTTGCAGGAACCACTTTTCAGCCCAACAGCAACTCCTCGGTGAACCCAGACCATCTGAACTACTTCCGGTTTGCAGGTCATATCCTGGGTTTGGCTATGTACCATCGACAGCTGGTGAACATCTACTTTACCCGCTCCTTCTACAAACACATACTGGGTAAGAGAGACAGAAAGTTCAAAATGTGTTATCATGGTTTTATGGCTCTAGTTATCAAATGGAAATAGTTTGCAGATAGTTTTTCAAATACATTTACCTAAAAACCTACCTCAAAAACACAAATTGTTTTTCTGGACTAAATGTATTCAGGTGATTGTTTTAAGGCCCTGTGTTTAAAACTCTCACAAACACAAACACACACAATCACAGACACACACACACACACACACAGGCAAAACAAAGTTTGCCAGTTTAAAAATAAACTGTTCCCTAACTGCTTTGTTATGTATCTGATCTTTTCAAGGTTAAGAATAATATATCTTCCTGTACACAGTGATCATGACTTCCCACACTATAGTTAACATGTGTGTGTCTGTTTCCAGGTATCCCAGTGAGCTACCAGGATGTATCATCCATTGATCCAGAGTATGCTAAGAACCTGCAGTGGATCCTGGACAACGACATCAGTGATCTGGGTCTGGAGCTCACCTTCTCTGTGGAGACAGACGTGTTCGGGGCGATGGAGGAAATGCCGCTCAAACCTGGAGGGACAAGCATCCTGGTCACCCAGGACAACAAGGTCAGTCACACAATGCAGAACTGTGTTTGTTTGGTGAGGGACCAGGCTCAGGGGGCAGTGGTGACCCTATTATAATACTTTCTGTACAAAGATTTGAATCAATTTTCAAATGAATAATATTTAAAAAGGAGACAAACTCTTTTAAAGTCATGCATAAAGACCTTATACTATGCCCAGGCTTGACTTCCATATCTTAGTTTGTATGTGAAATGACACATTATCTGAATGTTTACATTGATATTATATCAAACTATTATATTATACTTTATATAAGCTTTCTGATGATTGTGCTGTTCAAGGAGAAACTGCCTCAATCAGTCATAAGCACAAAATATAAAAGCGTCAGTTCAATGTGCTGCTGATGAAGTGTCTTGCACATTTTTGGTCCTTCAGGTTCTGTGCTTGGTTGATCGGGTGATGGATTTGGCTTGTCAAGGATCTTCTTCCTCTGTACCTTGAAATTCTCTTTGGTTGCTTTTACTGTTGTATGTTCAGGAACGTGGTTCTGCTGATTGATGAGTTTTGTTACATTTGGCTGAATCTGAGGCGGGGTTTATACAACCTTCTAGAACTCTAAATAGTCATCTGCCTTCATAAAGCCACGATATAAATAAGTTGTTGAAGTCAAGCAAACCTCTCCTGCTGACCTTCCCTCTTCCTGCCACATTATGCTCCTCCCAGACCATCATTTACATACTTGCTGCGTTCGCTGTCTCAAATGCTTAAGTTTATCTTTCATAATTCCTCACAACATCAATAATAAATGTGATTTTCAGAAATGTTTAGCCTGTCTCCATTGCATATATGCAGTGAGTAAAAATAGCCTTCAATTCTCATAACAAATTACTCAAGTAAAGGCCAGAATTAACATTTGAGAAACAAGTAAAAGTTGAATTTTTTAAGGTCATAATCGACTTACTACTGTCAGCTGATTTTGCTATCAGTCCGTTTTCTCTTAGCGTAGCCCTTGATTCAATGGTTCAGGTCCTACTTAAAGGAAAGGAGTCTTTATGTGGATATTTCTGTCCCCAGGACTACATGGTACCTCAAGGTTTAGTTCTTAATTCCAGTACAAAATTCCACTGCTTGCTTGTAAAGCCCAGAGAGGTCATGCCTCAAGTTACATTTCTGACTAATGGTTGACTCATGTCGCCGACAGTCCCCTGAGATCTTCCTGTTGTTCCAAATGGAGACTCAGATACAAAGGGGCAGCTCATGGATTTTAGAATGACTTGCCTGAGGATATCAGAGATTCATGTTTAAAAACTCTCGTTTTCAGATCTGCTTTTCAGGGAATTACTTATTACATTGTTTTATTTAATCGGATTTGCTTTTTTGTTGCCTGCTTTAATTACTTCATCATAAAAAATGTTAAATAATTATTTGACTATTATTACTATTACTATTGTTATTATATTGTAATAATGATTTAAGGCAAAATATCTGTCCTTATCTCAAATCATCCAACAGAGTATATATCCCAGCACTTTTTGCTTGATTGTTTTTTGTTAAATATAATCCCAGAAATGTCTTAGATTTTGATGAAAATACTAGACAATAACTTGTAGTTATTGACTTAAAAGTTTTGAATATTTCTGTGGGTTCATGCTGCAGCAGTGTGGCTGACGGTGGCGTTAATGACCATTCCCCTCTGTCCATAGTTGGTCTTGTGTGATCGATTGAACCCTCTCCTATAGGTTTTTGGCCTGGAGGAGTCCTAATTAGAGATTGCAGTGCTGCAGGGTCCCTGCAGATGGCACTGTCTCATAAAGCAGAGAATAGCAAGACGCATAACTATGTATGAATTGTGTCTGTTTCTCTTGTCCATTAGTATCTGTGGACTTTGAACGTGTGTGTGTGTGTGTGTGTGTGTGTGTGTGTGTGTGTGTGTGTGTGTGTGTGTGTGTGTGTGTGTGTGTGTGTGTGTGTGTGTGTGTGTGTGTGTGTGTGTGTGTGTGTGTGTGTGTGTGTGTGTGTGTGTGTGTGTCCTCTCTCAGGAAGAGTACGTGCAGCTGGTAACGGAGCTGAGGATGACACGAGCCATCCAGCCTCAGATAAACGCCTTCCTACAAGGATTCCACACTTTCATCCTCGCCTCACTCGTCCAGCTTTTCGACGAATACGAATTGGTGAGTCGTCCTCCTCTGACCTTCCTGTCTTTTTATACTTTTTCCTCTCTGTTCTCTTTTGTCGTCTTTTACAGTTGGTATTCTCGTCCCCCTGAGCCTGCCACCCTGCTTCGGCTCTGATGCAGGGATTGATTAGGGGGGGGGGGGGGTCACCTTGAAGCTCCTCCCTCTTGTCTAACTCCATTAAAGGGGTTCTGTTTTTTTTTCTGTGTGTGTCGGCGGATTTCATGTCCTCACTCCTGCGAGGATCAATAGTGTAGCATGATGATTATCCCGCCCTGGATTTGTTGGACATTCCTCGGTCATGCTGTCATTAGAGGGCAACTGGTGACTGATAGGCCCTGTTTTGTGTTTTAACAGCACTGTAGCCGTTTCACGCTCACACACACTCTCACACTCTGTCAGCGTTATCCATTTAAACAGTTTAAATGGTAAGGATGGTAATATTCTATTTTGTCATTGACGTTTAATTTCATTGACAAAAGAATTGGATCGAATCCACTTCTGGCCACATTCAAGAAGCTTTATATCGACAGTGACAAGCTCTACTGAAATAAGCTAATCTCATGGTGGGGTTTCCGTCCCATAACCACTATTCTATTAAGCTTTCCCACATTGTAGGCACGTTAACACCAAGTGATTTTTGGGCTCATAAAGTGTAGAAGAGATTTTGAGTTTAGTCTTTTTATGTTGTCCATCCGTCCCATTCTCGGGAACGTGATATCTCAAGAAGCCTTTTTCAATTTTGGTACAAATATTCACTTGGACTCAAGGATGAACATATTTTATTTTGGTGCTTAAAGGTCAAGATCACTGTGACCTTGGGAGCACAGTCTTTTGCCTTGCGAATGTGATATCTCCAGAACGCCTTGTGGAAATTTCCCATTTGGCACGAACATTCACTTGACCTTCATTTTAATAGTCAAAGGTCTCGGTCAGGGTGGCCACACAGAATGTTGATGCTTTGCTTGAACATGAAATCTTAAGATCAGCTCAAGGGAACGTCTTCAAATTTGGTACAAATGTTCACTTGGACTCAAAGAGGAAGTGATTCGATTTTGTTGTGATATATCAGGACTGCCCCGTAGGGAAATTACATCTGGCACAATTCTCTTTGACCGATGGATGACCTTATTTGGTGGTCAAAGTCACTGTGACCTTTCAAACACACGTTCTGCCTCGTGAATGTAATATCCCAGGATCATCCCAAGGGAATTCTATCAAACTTGGCACACATGTTAACTTGGATTAACTGATTCAATTTTGGTGGTCAAAGATCAAGGTCACAGTGGCCTCAAAAAAAGGCCTCTTAAGAGTGACGCCTCAAGGCTGCTTGAGGGAATGTCATCAGTTCTCTCTCGGACTCAAAGATGAAGTGATACATTTCAGTGGTCAAAGGTCACAGTGACCTTATATGAATCTGGAAATAAATTATGTTGAAATGTGTACATGGAAACTGCACTGGTTGGAGGAGGCAAATAACCACAGGTAGATAATTTTAGTTCTGGAGGTTGTTAAATCTTTAATTCACACTGATTAGCCACAACATTATAACAGGTCAGCAGCAAATTAGTGCATTCTGTGCAGCCACAGGTGAGGGCCACTATATGTCATTCAATTCAATACAGATGTCACTCTTTCCCTCTTTTATTCCTCCAAGCAGTCTGAGCATCCTCCAACTGAGCTGTACTGTTGTTTTCAAGGGCTTCAGTTTTGTGTTTTAAACATGTTTATGTCCCACAGCAGTGTTTGCTTTTCTTTTTCAGTTTGTTCAATCTTATTTCAGTCTCGCTGGCACCTTGTCGCCCTGAGAGCTTCAACCACAGTCATACAGGACATTACCTGTAGTTGCATCTTGGCCTGATTTTCTTTGTTTGGCTTCAGGCTGGATTTATTTCAGTTCACTCCACAACTGTTCATAGTGCATCATACTCCATTGGCAAAGATAACCCCAGTGTATGTGTGTGTGAATTACACTTTGAACAAAATTATGACATGATTGAGAACCTGCAGAATCTGCAGTAAAGAGAAATTATTGTACTCACTTTGTGTCTTGGATGAGGACACAAAGTCTTATTTATGTTACTCCACTATACCCTTTGCTTGAACTTGGCAGAGCCAAAACAACAATTAATGTATTTTCTAACAAGTGCTGCATGTGTATCCAAAGCCTCATATGTCTCATTCCTCTGGGCAATATAGATTTATTGTCCTGATACAACTAATATACATATCAATGAGCCACACATTACAATGAAAACACACACTGAGGTTAATTTTAACTCGCATACGTCGTCCGGCTGCCCCCAGATTCTCTCCTGAGCACCAAATGTGAACTAATCCGCTGCTTCTAATAGTTGTCAACAAATACACAATTTCCTCCTGTTTGATGAAAAACTACATTGTACAAACGTTTTAGGTTCATGAAAACAAATACACAAGAGAAAACTCTGCAGGAAGGAAGCATCAACTGGAAACTTTGTTATCCTCATGCAAAACATGGGTGGGTGGCTGGGTGGTTGGAGGATCCAAAATAAATACTGTTTCTTAGTCAATTCAGCATTTCTGCTGTCAGTTACAGTTTTAGTCACAGCTGACAGCCAACTTTAGTTTGCATAGCATTCCTGACCTCAGGTTTTGACACATTATTTGTAAAAATGATTTGGATGGTTTCTACATGCAGAGGTTTAAAGTGTGAGAAAAAGAGAGCACTGGGAGAGGATCAGTGCTCAGTTATGGTAGATATTCTGAATCAGTATTGCAAGGGATAAACGGAGGTCTGTGTGTCCCTAACGATCAGTGCAGGCAAAGAGCCATCCTTAAATAACCAGCTTAACAATCTCACTGCACTGTATTCATTAAATCAGATGCAGACAGTTTTCGTTTTGCCTCTCTTTACTAGTTTTCACCTTTTCTACTTGGCAATGTCTTCATTTATAGTTTTTAACTTCAAGCTGTGTATGTGTGTGTGTCTTTGTCTGTGTTTGGGTGCATACGTGTGCGTACAGGAGCTCCTGCTGTCAGGGATGCCGGAGATCGATGTGCAGGATTGGTACAAGAACACTGAGTATACCAGTGGCTACGACCCCCAGGAGCCCGTCATCCAGGTGGGCTCTTGCTTCTTCCACCTGCCACATGGACTGAATCCTTTAACACCAGACAATAGTGTTTACTCACGTTGATGTTTACCAGTTAGGTTTTCCTGGCTGTTGCCTTATTGCATTTCTGGATTTGTTAAGAAATATTTAAGGAAAGCTGCAGATTATTTATGCCCTACATGGTGCAATGTGTCATCAAACTTTAAACTATTTCCAACTTTCACTACATATTATTTTCCAGGCGGCTGATAGAAAACTTAAGGGTTTCCTGGCTTCTCCTCCCTTAGGCTTTATGTCTGCATATATACAGTTTTAGAGCCAGATGAGCCCACACATTGGATCTTTACCACTTGACTCTGACACTCGCAGCCGTTTCTCATCAAACGTTGCTTCATTTTTAAAAGTATGAGTGAAATGTTCCAGAATCTGGATACAAAATTGAATTGGATTTAAGGCAAGTTTATTATTCTGCTTCATGATTTGTTTTTTAATGTTCTGACTCACCTGGAGGTTGAACTCAATAAATATGTAAGTTCAGCTCAGCACTGAAGACTTGAGCATCTTTTCCGAATCAAAACAGTTAAAAACAACGAGTGAAGAGGGCAGTTTCTGTTCCCAATCATCAAATGTTAACAATCAAGTTTTTCAGGAGTTTCCCAACCTAAATATACCTGGAAAAGTTGTACATGAACCAGACCCATCAATCATTCAAAACCTGGGACTTGGACACAAAATGCTGACCTCATACCAAGAGACTCAGACAGACACAAATCCGATTGTTTTAACAAGTTAACTTTAATCAACAAGGTGTCTAAGCCAAACTCTGTCTTACGTAAAGTAACGTCAGCAACCTTCTCTCCTGTGCCTGAGCATGATGCATTTAATCCATCCAGTTTATTAAATATATCTAGGTTTCTGTTAATCCTGGCTTGTTGATTGAAATAGTGGCATGTTTAAAGATGGCACGCGACTCATTTACAGTCAGCTTTACACACACACACACACACACACACACACACATAATGTTTAATGGACTCATGACCTCCGATAATATAGATCCAACTAATTCACAACTTTTCCATGGAAAAATTATGAAGATGATGTTAAAGAAGATTAAGGTGAAACTGTTTCCCAATACTCCCCGATATAGTGTCAGGATCCATTTTACTCGAGCACAGACTAGGCAGAATTGTATTCATGTCACTTCCTTGTGGAGAAACACAACAACCTTTCTCCCTCTGGGATGTCGGACTGCGTCTGTCTCTGTTTAGCCATCAGCCAACCCTGTCTGCATTTTGTTTTCTCAGTGGTTCTGGGAGGTGGTGAAGAGCCTGACCCAGGAGGAACGAGTTCTTATGCTTCAGTTTGTCACTGGAAGGTTTGTCTGTTGCATGGTTTCTATAGTTCTTGATTTAAAAAATGTGTGTGAATGTTAATTGTAATGATGTGACCTTATTTCTCAGTTCCAGGGTTCCTCATGGCGGTTTTGCTTACCTGATGGGCGGCAGCGGTTTACAAAAGTTCACCATTTCTGCAGTGGCATTCACCTCCAACCTTCTACCTACCGCTAGTACCTGGTAATCGCTCTATTTCTCTGTCAGTCTCCTTGTAATGACTTAGTTCTTTTCAGACATGTTCTATTCACCCTGCGATCCTTCACTTGTCGTGGTCTCATGAGTGTGTTCACTGATTTGTCTTGGTTCAGCTGGCTTTTTAGTTTTTTGGCCTTTCCTGCCCACATATCACGTATGGTAGCAGACTAGCTCAGCTGCTCTGCTCTCAGTCACACATCAGTTCCCCAGAGAGACATTCAGTGTTTTAGTTCCTTTTTTAACACATACTGTATATTTTCCTGTGTGCGTCTTTTCCATCTTATAATTTCCTTGCCAGTTTTCTGGAAAGAACCATATTATTTATTGGTATGACATTGAGTGATAGGTGGGGCCACTGCTGACATGACGCAATCATATCTCAGGGCCAGCATACAGAGACTTGCAACCATCCACACTCACAGTCACACCTTTGGGCAATTTAGACCCTGTTCTGATGTGGTAGTAACGTCTGTCCTGATGGTCAGCGCTAAGTGCATTCCAACACTCAAACCACAGTGGCAGGTGGTCAGCGACGCATGCAGCAATATTCTTGTTTCTGTGTGAACGGCAAATGTTCTCCAGTGTTTCTCGCGTCAATACGGTGGCAGTAGCCTTTACAAGATCACACTTTGGTATGTTTGCTGTTATGGAATGACATTTGACATTTCCTCAAATGTCCTATGAATTCCTCACACATATCAGTTTATTTCAGGGAAATTATAGGAAGATTGTGTTGTTCAAATATCCTATCAAAATAGACCACTACACGACCCTTTATTCTCACATTTTGAACCTTTCTAAATCCAAAGTTATTTGCAGTGGCAGTAGACTCTAAATTTGAACAACCCCCACAGTATAAAAATATATAATGAGCACTGATGTGTTTCTTTGGACAAGCCTCTAGTCTAAAACGGCAGTTACACTGAGCTTAGATGGTCTTACAGCCGTGGCTCAGTGCCACACTTTTACTGTGCTGGGAACGACGCTCAGCAGAACTGTGAGCTTTATTCTTCCCTCGAAGCAAGTAAGTGTTCTAACCATCCCTTGCGTTCTCCCCTCCACCCTGTTAAAGATTAAAAAATGACTAAACAGACATAGAGAGACAGTGCGAGCCTCCACAGCCGGAGATACCACTAGAGGGCAGTATGTCTCTTCAGAGCCACTGGGTAGTGTCATTCACGTACACTGATAGGCACACTCAGAAAGCGGGGAGAGATTTCTGCATGGTGGCATGTGCATCAGATAATTCATATGAGCCATCATGACCACAGTGTTGCACAGTGTTGACCATTCGTACCTTTCCCCCAGCACTCCCCCGACTCACTTTTTCTCCCCCCTCTGCAGTATCAACATGCTGAAACTACCAGAATACCCGAGTAAGGAGGTTCTGAGAGACCGGCTGCTCGTAGCTCTGCATTGTGGGAGCTATGGCTACACCATGGCGTAAACACCACATCAGTTCCTGCTACCATGAGAGGCTGCAGACCCAAGCAACAATCCCACCTCCACACACGTTCATTTAGCTATCAGGTACTGCTTTTGACAACAACAAAAAAAGGAAATCCAGATTCATATTGAGCTGCTGGACAGGCACAACAGACTGAATAGAGGCCACAGGTTCTGGAGCTCCACTCATACCTGTGCCTTAACTCTTTTTTCTGTTTTTATTGAAGCTGGTTTCAGGTAATTTATGCAAATAATGATTTGATGTCTTCAAATTTCACTATTTGAAAGCATTTATGAAAAACAGCATTTATGAAATGAACTCTACTTAAAACACAGGCTAAAGCATATTAATGCAGGCTTACTGAATGTCAAATATTGACTGAGTTTAAGATGATTTCCATATGGATACAGGATAGAATTGATCAGCTTTAAATACGCTGTCAATCAAACTATCATATTCATATCAGTGCAGATTTATTTAAAGGGCCTTCCCCAGGCCCACATACCAGCAACCTGGTATAATATCATTTTAGTTAGTTTAGTTTTTAAGATTTTTATTTATTTTTAAGTCTCCATTTCCCTGTTTTAAACGTCCTTTCATTTGGTTTAAATAAACGATCCAAGCTTCTCAGCTGCCAATGGGAACATACGTGGTGTGCTGCTTTACCAGCCTCCACTCTTCTGCTTTCACATCCTTGGCTGCAGGGATTTTCTACCATTCAGTTACAAGAGCATCAGGGCAGCCCAACACTGATGTCGTGTGATAAAGCCATGCTGGCAGCCGGTATTCCTGTTCCCCTCCAAGGTATTGGGGGTAGTAGACGTCAGGGCTCTGTGCAGGATGGTCATTTTCTTCCACAACAAACTGGGAAAACTGGCTGTGTGCAGCAACAAAGAGCCACAAACAAATGGTTTACCTAAAAGGGAAGACTACTATTATTATGATGTGTGGTATTAATATGTTTCCTCAATAAAAAATAAGGGGCCCTTACTAGATGAAATACACCTAGTTTAAATGTACACCCAAGTACTGTATGTGAGCTGTGGTGTCCAAATACTTTTGGCCATAAAGTGTTTGTAAAATGCAGTATTCAAGCTCAAATAATGATTATCCAAATAAAGCATTAACAGGGGTCAGGAATCTTACATTTACAGAAAATAAAAGTTAACACAACAATGAATTATGTTGCAAATACCATAGTATTAGTAATAACCTGGCTAAGGTCCTTTGCAGATACACACAGATACTACACCAATAAAAAATACAGATACACACTGATATTCGACGATTACAATGCAGAACAACACGGATACTGCACCAATCACAACACAGTCAGACACACAGATATTGGATCAAATCAAAATACAGCCAACATTCCAAAATAGATGTCCATTTGAAAATACCAATGGAGGGGGCGCTAACACTGCAGGATAATATAATAGTAAGTGTAATATTTATTCCTTTTGGGTAATTAAAAAGTTACCTATTCAAATTAAAACTAAGGATAAATATTTGCAATTTCTCAGAAAAATAAGTATGCAGAAGATAACCCGAATATACACTACATTGAGGTGAGGCCTTTGAAGATACTGTATGATCAAGGTGTTCTGTGTGAACATTCCCTAAGTATAAAAGGTATGTGTCATGTGTTTGAACCTGCACCTCTTTGCGCTTCATGAACAGCAGTTTTCTTTAGTGATGGTTTATTTGTTTGTTTGTATCTGTCCCAGTCGAGTAGACTCTTAAATGAGGAATGATACAACATATCTGAACATGTTTGGCCTGCATTGCCAAAAAGACAAAGCTGGAATCATTTTAAATGCGTTATTTTTTTGTATTCTGCCGAAACAAAGATGCTGAAAATGTGCTGTATTTCTAAAAGGAATGGGGACAACGTCATGAATGTATCAGGTAGCTTAGTTTTCCTTCTTTCCATTTGTAAAGGGAGTATATTGATTTAAAACGTACAATCCCATTATCCAACGGTATTGTGTTGAATGAATCATCTAAAAGCCTTTGTATACTGATATACATTTATACGAACTTCTGTAAATATCTTCAGTATCAAATTATGTTGTTTGTCAGAATAAGTTTTTTGTGCTTTGAGATTTTATCCAATAAACCTTGTTTTGAGAAGCCAGGTGATTTGGTGGCGATCTGCACAGGAGAACGGGTTTCATGTTTCTGCTGCAATGAAACAAAAGGGAGATGATGAGTGAGGAGAGGCTGCATGCAGCTGATGCATGCAGCCCATTGGTGTTTGTGCGTGTGTGTGTGTTTGTGTGTGCACAAGTGTGTTTGCCTGCATAGACATATGTGGCCCCAGCATGAGTGCTGTGCTGGGTCACCAGTTTAGAGCAGCAGGTCTACTGCTGCTAAATGGCCCTTAACCAGTGTTTAGTGAGTCCAACATCTGCTGCAGCACTGTTCTGACAGCAGTTTACACTCACTAAGACCTCTGCCTCTCTCCTCACCTCTGTACAGTATCAGACTGGAAATTATGCCACACCACAAGACAATGTTACCGGCCGGGTCCAATCAATGAAAAACCTATTCGAATTTATTAACAGCTCTAAATAAAGCATTTATGCATGCAAATAATGCCAGATTATAAATGTGTATATGTATATAAGATATAGAGATATAAAGAGAGATGGTAGAATGTTTACTGTGAAATAGGTGAAAATGAGTAGGAAATCAGGTAATAATACAAATAAATTACACTTTTCGGTTAAAAAGGATGAGTATAAATGATCATAACTGGACGAATAAATATAAAAATATAAAATAAGCGATGTATCCTTTTGTCCAATTTTTTTTTTACTGTGACTTGAAATGTCACCTGCAAAAATTAAAAACAAAGCTGTGTCATTATAGTTTTCAGGAGGAAGTTCAGGGGGTTCAGTTAACTGTCCAGTCAGAACTTTGGAGGCAGGACCATTGGCTCACTGTACACACCCATAGAGCTCAGTTCCCTAAATGTGCCGGAGAAGACCTGTCCCTGGGAAAACACTAAAGATGTTTGAAAATCTGTATTCAGATCCGCACGAAATCTTTAATTTGCTTTGATAGAGGGTTGATTTTAGTTTGGTCTGTATCCGTTTAGTGGAAACACTTTTCTGGGAAATGTGAACTTGTGGGATTGACGTCAGCCTCGACAGAAAGAGGAGAACTGTGACTCAATCGTTCTAATGTTGTTAATATCTTATTGACCCTGACACTCCATTGAAAAGTGTAAACAAAAATTGTGCAATTAAGCTTAAATGATGCAGTGCTTAATTGGTGAAAGCCTTCACATTGTTGGTAGCACCTGTATTACTATGCTCCAATCACCAAGGGCGACACCGATGGATTTGATTTCAGTGAAAGGCTGCGTAACCTTATCCCTCACCAGAGAACCTGGTCCCTATGACAACCCTTCCCTTTTCACTGAGAATGGACTGCACTCTCTTTTTTGAACATAGGATGCTTGCCATGGCAACAACTTCCTCACAACACTCGTCTGGTATTGGCAGCTTTTTCAAGTGCTACCTCTTTCCCGCTGGCAGGCCTGAAAGGAAACGACAAAACACAGAGAAGTCAGGCTTACACTGAGGTCTGACGTCTTTGTCAAAACGCCTTTGTGCAACAGCTCTGTCACGTTGTCAGCACCAGCATAGTGCAGCCTCACTTTGAAAGAGCTGCAGTGATTCTGTCTGTCTGTAAGAGTGTTTTCTGTGTAGTGTTGCACAGTGCAGGCCTATTTAATTTGTTATGACAATATTTTCATAATTACTGTGTTTCCTGTGCAGCCCTTTAGCTGCTTCTGTCTATTTGAAAACCCACACTATGGAAGGCGTTTGTATAACTCCTTCAGTGCCGTTAAACGCTGTTTGCATGTGAACGAGAGCCTCGAACACGGAGGAGAAAGTTTGTTTTGCCAAATATTTGCATTGATGTGGACAGAGCGTCATCAGCTCCCCTTGTGTTACAATTTAGCCCTGGAGCGTGTTCCTCCTAGAACGGGACCCGCACCCTCCTTTCAAAACCTTTTAAATATTTGTTGTTTAATATTCATTGTGAACTGTTCTGCCATTATTTAGATTTCAAATTGAAGTGACTTGTGAATTGATTGTTTGCCTACTTTGGGTGCATTTAAAATTTGAATAGGAAAGAGAGCGACAGAGAGCGAGAGAGAGATTTCAATCACTCAGACGATACTTGAAGCATGTGGAGTGGTTCGCTCTGTGTGTAGGAGCCACGCTGTCATAGTGCTGACGCTAAGCAGAGCGGACTGACACAGAGACAGATAGAGCTCCTCACTTACTTTGGTTTACTGTTTGCTTTTCGTGGTTGTCAATAAAAATGTCACTCCTAATTTCCCTTTTTCTTCATTATGGCAATTATTCGTTCACGTTATAAAGTTATGCTTTGTTTGTTGGGTTCTAGTTTTATCTCATGTTCTCCAGGCTCTGTGCACCATGTGGTCCTGATGTACAGATTAAGCACTGACACAACAAAAACAATACAGTTCATACACATGCTATGTATGGTACTCAAATGGCAGGGGATGTAATCCATCAAAATAATGTATACAAAATTGTGGTCTCAAACCATTATGGAGTCATCCCTGTTTGGTTTGCTGGCATGTTGGCCAGTTTGGTTTGCTTTGAAATGCTGATGATGTAGGATGAAGGTCACCAGTCAATCTTTCAATCCGTCAGTCCTCATGACTCCATTTACTCTCCTGGTCTAAACACAAACTACAGATGAAAAGCATTCAGGAAGACCTGAAGTTCACCATAGTACCATATACAACCCACATTGGAAAGTACACATTCAGCCTTAATAAAGACAATGGTCAAATCCCCAAAAAAGTTTGAAATAATTGGCTTAATTAATCCAGCCCCCATTAATTAGGTTTTAATAGACTCCTGGCTTTAAACTCAAAGAGTGGCCAACAACAGGAACCATTAAGCCACAATTAAGGATTAGTACACTCAAACTGAGGGAAGGAGCCATATTTACTAACCTACATTGGGCTAGTGTTGCACAGTATACCAATGTTATAAAGGTTAATTGCATACCACTGCTAAAGTTTACCCTAGGATGTAGAAGGAAACCTGTTCAACTACAGACTGAAGATACACTGCCCCCGCCCCCCCCCCCCCCAACCGACTGCTACAGAGCGCCAGATCGCCTGTTTATTTAAACTTTTATTAATATTGAACCTAACACGTGTACAAAAACACCAATCTTGGCACTGCACTTTCCTGGGACATTAAAAATACACACGCCACGTGTGAAGCCAAGAAGATGAACGGATTGCGATGCCTTGCAAAAAATTAAATTAAAATGATTTATACCTTACATTTTCTACTTGTATGATACAATATTTTACAGAAGCATAATTTACTGTTGAGTGGACTTGAAACCTCAACACACTGCATTCAAATGAAATTCATGCAAAATAGACAAATCACAAGAAAATTGCTATGTTATTTGCAAATATGAAGTTTGATTACTACATACCATGTAAAGCACTTTAATACAACTTACTGTGACTGTTCTAATGTTAAAAATAGAAAACATTTTCAATATAGTAAACATAAATTGCATTAACTGTAAATGTGTCTCTTCTCAAACTTAGCTCCAACTAGAATTAAAAATGACTTTTAATGAGAATAGACTGTTGATATTATTACAGTATTGGTATATTTAGGCAGGTATTATATCAATATATGAATCATAATGTTAGTATCCATAGGAGCATCATCACATGTTGTACTGGAACAAACATTTATTGATCATATATTTTGACTATTAGAGCCATCTTTCTCTCTCTGAAACATTAAAAGAATTGAGTCAATAATGGGAGTTTTCTCCCGGTGGCCGACTTCTCCTCTGTGACTGTAAATCCCTCACAGGTGATCCACTCCCTGGGCCTGAACTCCAAACCGCTGCTTCTTTATCTGCTGCCTCAGTTTTTTCCTGATTGCTCCGTGTTTTCATGACAGAGATAGATTCACTTCTCCAGCCTTCCCCCCGTGGAGTTATTGCCTCTCCATCCACATGGGCTGATTACATCTGTTCACTCTCTCTCACGCACAGGTACACACTATGGCTGTACAACAACAACCTGTTCCAATTCCACAAAACACCCTGTCCTGCTTCTACCTCCCCATTCCCTGTCTTCTGACTGTGACGGCCCGCCTCCCCTCCGCATTGTACCACACACACACACACACACACACACATATTCAGGTATTCATTATACACATATGTTCCCTTAGCCCGGTCTAGTACAAAGTGATGAGGCTGAAAATGTGCTAACTCCCTTGTCTCAGTGGCAGGACTTCAGCAAATGCTAAAAGGCAACAACCGAACAACAGGGGAGTCAGACAAGCACGCATCCAGTAGTTAAGCGAGGGCTGTGGCTTTAAAGGTGCAGTATGTTAGTTTTACTTACTACATGATGTGATTTGTTGCTTGGATCAGGTGGAGGTGGTGATGGTTGTTTGCCAAAAACGACAGCCATTGTTGCATTTACGACAGGTCTGAGAGGCGCTGCTTGTTCTGGGCTGGATGCCACAGTGACTCTCTATCAGAAAGTGGCTAGACTGTCCGGCTGGGCCTACATGGTTAGCATGCTAACTTTTGTAGATGCAACAAAGTGATACCACCACTAGTTTGATGCTGTACTTGCTACATTCCTGGTAGCTAAAATAAGTGAACAGCATTTAGTGCTAATGTTGGCTATGTAGCATTGACCAAAAGTAAAATGTAGCAGCTTTCAACCAGATTGAATTTGTATTTGGTTTCAAAATGGATGCCTTAGCAAGAGAAAACTGAAAGGTTGTATACATCCCTATTACCCTAAGCCAGACAAACCTCATCAATCATAATGCAAGTGGGAGAAATGTTATACAAAAAGACATGTGTCCTGTGTATACCTTCGACAGACTGAATTGAAAAAAGGTAGTCTCATCTGTAATCTTAAGTCAAGGAAATCACGTGATCTCAGAATTGAAACGTTACCTCCCGCTTCTAACTGCTGCTCGTCTTCTCGCCTGAATAATGTGGAAGATTTGTTGCTGTTGTGAACGCGTCGGTGCAGAGAACCTCCCGCTGCATTGTGAAAGTGTGAAAAGCAAACTTAGGGTCAAGTCTGGAACTAATTCTCTGGACTTTACCCGCAGGTCGTGTCTAAAAACGGGGGTTAGTCTTAGACACACACACACCAGTTTTCCTCCACCTCCTCTTTCTCTCTTGCACAGATTACAGTCCTCCAAACAGGCCTCACCATAAATCATGTTTTGTAACAACTGTGACTTGGAAACAAGTATTTATCATTTTATAGCACATGGTGAAATTAAGGAAAATTCCTTAGCTCATTTTTTGCATCACATTCTGCATTAATGCTATGATTCCTTCTTCTCTTTTGAGATCTCAAGTATTTCCACACTTTACAGATCGGCCGCCCAAGATATCCACCATGTTTCATAGCAAGTCTCAAACCATCATACCCCGCATTTAATTCTGCAGACAGCTCAGAGGGATGTCCCTTTGATACCTTTCATCAAATGAGGGTTGGAAGATGTTAGGGTGCATGCATTCACTGGAGCTTACCAAGCATTAAGGACGTTAACATGCATTATGAAAGTCAGCAGGAAATCACCAGGTTATTGGAATTTCCTGCACTGATCGTGGCGGCACGCCTCAGGGTCATACCACGAACTGCAGTGGATGGGATACCTTAGCAATGGATGAACCAATGTATTTTTCAAAACAGGGCAAGTCATTTTATTTATTCAGCACAAATAATTTGTGATAGGGCAACTTAAAGGGGAAAAACATGGGAGATTTTGAGAATAAGTTTACAATATGAGAATATAGTCATAACCTTAGGCTCCTATTTCTACTTGAGGCTATTTGCATATGAATGAGGAATGTGGAGCATCTTGTGAAGCTTTACTTGAGATTAAGTTCAACGAATAACAAATTATTTCAACTTTTGGCTCATCACTGCTACACTAATACAAGTCTCAGGACTTTGAAAGATTGCGTAAGAAAGAGTCTATTCTGAAGAAAGAATTGCAAAGACTTGAAGGCGGTTGCTTCTGATGTGGAGGAGGAAATGTCGATTGAGAAGTTATCGGTTACATTTGTGTAATACTCAAAGGGGTTTCATTGATTCTCAAAGAACGATGGGATCGGATCGAGACGCACGCTTATCTCCTAAAAAATGTAATTGTCATGTTGTGTCCTTTTTTTCTCATTGAATCGTTTCTTTATTCTTGTAATATAACTTTATTTTCATCAAATCAATATGTACTTTAAAGACCATTCAACTAAAAGAATAGTAAATGTAACAAAATTACAAAAATAATGATACAAATTATTGATTTAATAATATTATGATTATCATTCATATTATTCAAATGAAAGGAGCAAGAGTTTAAAACAAAGTTTGATAGATCTTCAAATTGAGTGTGGGACACTGTGAAGGTTCTTATCAGAAAACGTTAAGGGCCTTGGAGTGGACAGGGGAATGAGGAGCTTTAGTTAATATGTGGGTGTAATACAGAGAAGGGATTTGATAGGTGCATTTGAGACGGAATGAGTAAAAAGTGTTCTCTTTTATCTGTTAAAAATCTATATGCTGCATTTTGAAGCTCTTGGAGGTAATGAAGTAATGATCACTCTATTCCAGCACGGGAATTACGATAATCGATTCGAGAGGAGATGAAAGCAGGAATGATAAATTCGACGTCTTTGTGAAAGAGCAACGATTTAACTCTATCGATGGATCTGAGGTGGAAGAAACTGGAGCTGACAACAGAAGCAATCTGTCAAATGTTAAAGCTGATTCTGGATTTTTGCATGAGTGAGGATGTTCAGGGATGTTCAAGAGTCCTGGAAAACATGGAAGGAGACTGAAGAGCCAAAAATGATGATCTCAGTTATTCTTTGATTCAAATGAGGGAAATTATTTGAAAACCAGGGATTTTCTCCACAGAGACTTTCCGAAATCACAAGAGAGATGATAATCGACATGCACAGAAACCGATCAGGAGACAAACCATGACAACAGCTCTGTGATTCAGCTCAATATAAAGTATTGCAGCAACAAAATGAATGTTGTGTTTTTACCTATAAGTCAAATTGCCAAACAGGAAGTGATTCTGTGACAGAAGGACTGACAGACATTTGTGGAATTTGTAGGCAGGTGACAATGAAAAGGACCCACAATGCTTCTCGATTTTGCAAATGTCCTAAACATCTTCTGTAAATGAGTCTAAACGTCTGTGATTCCAGGCAGCGAGGACAAACAGCTGTGTTCTATTTGCACACAAAACAAATTCCTTCTGTTGCTTCAGGTATTTCGGTCGCAGTGGTCTCTGCTAGTCTCTGAAACATCCTCAAATCTCCCTGAAATCAGTTCTGTTGACATGTCTGGACCCTAGAGAGATAAATTATACCAAACAGTCGGAGAGAAACCAGAGCACGACAGTGCGGCTGTAGGTGAAGAAAAAAGTACATATTCTATACACCAATAACATACCAGGGCATAAAAACAGAGTTTGTACCAACTGGATTTTGAGATTTCCATTGATTTCATGGGAAAGGTACATGAAGGATTTTAAATTGGATTTCAAGGGGCAACATTAGGTGTAGATTTATGTCATGTATGGTATTAAAACCATAAGGCAAAAATCACCAGAAAGATCAGACGTCAGAACATTAATCTCAAAGGTGTCGAGACAAACTAGCAAAACTGAGAAGAAACTCGGTTTGCATCCATTCCTCAAGAATTTTATCTGAAAATGGCGTTTTCACTGGGACAGATCACTGGTCTAAGATCAGATGTAAGGAGAGATATTGTTTGGCTTCCTCGGTCTGACAGCACTCACCTGATGATATAGAATATGCTGTAGTGTACTATAATAGTCGGATTAAACTGTTTAATTCTTAACAATGGACTTAAAGACCTTAACTTTAAAAAAATATATCTTTAGTAGCCACCTGGCAGCCACAGTCACAAGATTCTCCAGAATACAGGAGTTCAAGGGGCAGAGATAACTAGCTGTAGAGTGAAATGATCCCAAGCCAAGGTGTCCTCTGCTCTGTTGACAGTCACACATCAAGTGAGCTGAGGGCTATTTCATGGTTTCAAAGGCCCTCCCTCACTCCTCCGATGAGTAAACCAACCACCCCTGTGCCATTCCTCAACCTGAATAGCCCAGAGATTTTTAAGTTGACCGGAGAACTGCCTGCTGCAAGCTCGATGAGTGAAGGCCAACTCCAGAGTGTGGAGGGAATGAATGGACCCAATCGTTCGGACGTCATGCCTTCGTGTCCTGTTCATGTCTGAAAACAGCTATACTGTATCATTTCACTCATTAGCCCACTGGATCATTTGTGCAGTGTACTGTCGGTGCTCACTGTGGTTATCAGGGTTACTGTGGCCTCTCCATCAGCTCGACTCACTCACTCAACCTGATTTCATGCATTGCAGTGCAATTGCCACATGATTGACTAATGCATGAATAGACAGGTGAAAAGGTGCTGAAGGAGTGTTTTGTATCTTAAGTCACCGTTCTCTTATACAGTATCTTGTGATGTTGTTGTGCAGTCGGGTCCCCCTTGAAGAAGAGCTCTCAGACTGAAAGTGTATTACCTGGTTATCTGTAAGTCATATTCCCCCAAGAGGTTCTGACGCAGTGAAGTGATTCATCTTTGGTCTGTGCAGCGAGATCCATTCTCCGGTGCTCCACTGAGCCCTTTGTTGTTGCAAATGTTCTTTGCACAAAGGCGGTGTTAGCAACTGATGCAGGTTTCAGCTTTTACCCCTTCCAACTCCCCTTCCTACCTTCCTACCCTCTCCATGCAGCTCCCCCCACTCCGAGTCCTCCTCATTGAAGCAGACTGCTGCCCTCACGGCTGCTTACCGGGATCGGGCTGCAGCCTTCACATGCTCTGGCATCCTTGTTACAGAAGCTGCCTTCACTCATTAATTCACTCAGACCCGTGGCAGCCAGGCCTCAGAGATAGGGCCAGTGGGGATGGGGTGGGGGGGAGTTGAGTCACAGCCCTACAAGGTAACAAGGAAATCACAACACGACATTGTCAGTCTAACTCCATAGTCAGAATGTGGCAGCTTGTCGGAATAGCACTTGCCACTCCATCTGCTCACTGTCAAAAGAGAGAGTCTGCTGTTGGTTCACAGGAGCCCCGACCGATGTTTTAATACACACACTCCTGTCCCTCCATTACCTCCCTGCTCATCCTGTTGAGCCAATGTCATTCACCTGCAGAAGAAAGCCTAACACCTTCGCTTTCTGCTTCACCGAACCAGTTAAATGTGTTTTTCTGCATCTCCGGCATGCACAATATTCAGAATGCAGTTGCAACCAAAAGCAGCTTCAGAAGTGTTGCACTGTGAATAGTGTGTTCAACTTGGATACTGAAAAGGCTTTGGAAAGCTGCTTTGCACCTGCACAGAAGTAGGGCTTTTAACTAGAGGTGCATTTTCCAAACTAAACAAACCTCATCCTCGCGTTTGAAATCTCAGTCTGTCTGTCTGTAGAACTGTGTACTTGGCATGTGTATTCGTCGAAGGAGGTGCAGTGTGATTTGGAAACATAATATTTTCAATATCAATAAACTTTAAATAAACGGGCGACCAGGGGCAGTGGCAGCTGGGAGTCATGGATGTAAGCTACGTCGATCACGACAACAGCAATGACAACTGATTCTTCACTTTGGGGTCTTGCATACTGAGTTGATCTTCAATTAACTTTGCACTAAAAGGCAAACAGCTCTTTGTGCGGCAGCCTCGGGGTTCTTTACTTTCTGCAGTTCAATTACTGCAGGTCACTCGTACAAAGAGAGCTGCAACCAGAATTACCATGAGACAAGCAAACAGAGTTAACAAATCTCAGCTTTCTGATATTTCGACTTGTTCTTTTGCATCAAGCAGCACTGCCCCTTCCGCACAGTGAATGAGGTCATGCAGATTTTTTATGTAAAAGTGTTGTCGTAGCACGAAGCACAAAATCCCTTGTAGAATTGTAAGGCCATCAGAAAACAAGTTTGATGTGTCTCCAGGTGGCAGCCTTGACTCGGAGGACCTTGACTGGAGGGCAGAGAGGCTGAGAGAACTTCAGGCTGCTCTTTTATGCATGGATCCTTCTCTTTCTCCTCTTATGCCTCTAGTCTCAAAGGATGGGTCAGGGTCATGGTCAGGGTCGCCCTTCTTGTCTATTTTATTTCCTCCCTCACAGCACTATGAAAGGGTCAACCCATCAAAAGCACAGATTAACTACTCTGTAATGTTTGTGAGTGTGTGTGCGTGTGTGTGTATGTAGGTGTGTATGGATTCTCCCGCACCCTGGCCTTGCCTCCTTTGGCTCGGCAGTCATGAATACACATTAGTGACGGTTCGCTTTTAAGAGGTCAGTAGTTCAACCCAGTAATCATGTTTCTGCGTTTGAACTCTCTCCACCTCTGTTTTGACATTGGCTCTGATGTTGCCCCTCGTGAAGCGAGCTGGTTTGCCATTTTGTGCTGACATTCTCGCCAACATCCACCCCGCGTGTGGAGCTGAGCCTGAGGGTGTCTTCATCAGGCCTGCAGGCTGCTGACATGCCATATTGATCTTACAGCTCTCCTTCCCCTGCTTCATGTCAAGCGGTCACACACTGCAGAGACCTTTGAGGCCAAATTTTCTTCCACCCATGCGATTGGCATAAGTCCAGTGTAAATATGATCACTTTCTTATTTTTGAAATTTTATTATTGTTTCGAGGGCATGTGTAGTCCAGTCTTTTCTGAGTGATGTTTTCATGAGACTTTCACAGCTTAGGGATACGCTTTGCAGGAAGGCATAGAGCTTGGATTTTAATTTGAAAGACAATGCTGATGAACCTCAGTGCTTTAATACAGTGAACACACAGCAGCCTCTGATACTTGTTTCTAAACAGTGAAAAGATGTATGGAGTTTTCCTTTACAGGAGACAAATAGTTATTTTTTCCTGGAGAACAGTTGGAGACGTAGTGGCCGTGAAGAGTGTTGATCTATTGAGATTGTTACAAAGCTCTGATTAATCTCCCTGCTGGCTGCCATCCTCAGCTGAAGTGAAAACTCTGGATTAAAACATTGCTGCTCCTCTTGTCAAGGTGATGAGTGGATGGGGGGTGTAATTGCGCTTTATAAAGAGTGACGCCCCCGCCTGAAGCTACAAGTTGCCCCCCCCCCTTTGCTGCTCTTGGCTTTGGGCGAGATAAAAACCAAATAGATTGCTGCAATAGTAATTAAACAACTGGCTCCAAAGTATGAAGATGGGCTCAGGATGGACGTGAGAGCAAATGAGTGACAAACTAAGTGAATTTTCGGAATTAAATCACCTCTGGTTGGTCCTACTTCCAGTCTCAGAGGATTTTTATTGTGTTTTTGCTCATTACCTTATCAGTTTTTCCCGGGAGAAAAAGTAAAATATGCTGATGGATTCTCTGAGGTCCGGGGAGTTTTTGGCAGTCTCAGGAGTTTTTCGTCGATCCTTTACCACGTGAAGTGATGATGCGGAAACTAGCCCTTTTGTTATCTTGGCAGGACAGTCTGTTGTAAATAGCTCTGAAGCTATCTGCTCAGCACAGTCACTCGGAAAAGAGTAATTGGATAATTAATTTAGTCCCGGACAGGTGAAACACATTTTCATCTCGCCTGCCTTTCTGTGGCTCGCAAGGTCCCATGGACACGAGGCGGATGTGTATTACTACAGCATATTAAAAGGGCGTTATCTGCCCCCAAACAAAGCATGAGAGGAAATGAGTTCACATGAGGCTTGTCTATGGCTGGACCAATATACATACTGAAAATGTACCTGGACAATACTGTTCTTGATTTCAAACAGATCAACGTTTTCCACCAGTGATGGGATCAACAGTACTCCAGATATGCGTTCCACATACAGACAGACAGAGATTTCTGGAATAAGTAGATAAATATAGTTGCAGAGTGGACCACAATGGGCTGTTGTGCAATAGTAGGAGTAGAATTGACGTTGGCTAATTATTAATAATCATGAAATATGATTATTAAAATAACAATTATTTCTTAAAAATAATCAAAAATGATAAAGCTATTAATTAAGAAATGTAACACATTTAATTAGAAATGATACGGTTATCCATTAATAATAGTTAAAATAATTAATGAAAACAATAAAATTATCAATTAAGAATAATACAAATCTGTAATCATTGCTTATTGTTGCGGGGCACCACCCTGGTTACAGGGACCAACGAGTCAAACTATAGTTATCAGTCTCATAATGATAAATGTCAAATCAATAATCTCAATATTTAATATTAATAATTATTTAATTAACAGTGAAGGCTACTAAGTTCGAGCACAGGCAATCATAATCCAGCTGCAATCACATACATATGCACAAATAATCACAGACTACAGATACTTTAATTACAAAAGCATTTATTAAAAAGGGGAAATAAAGTTAATGTTATTCAATGATTCATCATTTTAACAAGCTCCGATATTTCAAAGATAAACACAGCAGCAGCACTTATCACAATTCAGAAAATACATGTAAAACCGGCGGTCTACCTATGTATGTCTGTCTCGGTGTGTGTGTGTGTGTCTGTGTCAAAGTGTCTCTCTGTGTGTGTGTGTCTATGTGTATGCATGTGAAATAAAGTTAGTGTTATTTAATGATTCATCATTTTAACAAACTCCCATATTTCAAAGATAACAACAGCAGCCGCTTATCACAATTTAGAAAAACACATGTATTCATCTATGTGTATCTGTGTGTGTATCTGTCTGTGTCTATCAATGTGTGTCTGTGTGGGTGTGTCTGTGTGTGGGTGTGTGAGAGAGCGAGAGAGAGAGAGAGAAAAAGAAGAGGGCGTGGCGATGACGCAGTCACTTGGTGACATCACATCTAAGATGGCGGCCGATCATGATTCGTGGAATCAAGGCCTAAAAACTCTCAAAATGGCGGATTGACTACAAAACAAGATGGCGGAGCCGTTATGAATTTAGAGCCAGAATGGGAGGAGAGGGAGAGAGGAGGCGTGGCAATAACAGATTCAAAATGGTGGGTTAACTTGCGTTATTCAAAATGGAGTCTATGTTAATGACACCATGTGGCCGGAGCTCACACTGGTGGTCGTCACATGAATTACACCAAGGGATTTTCAGACAAAGAGAATTCTTTGTCTCTGCTTTGGCGTTCGGCCGCATGGCTTCCAGATGTGTCCAGCCTCTCTGAATATAGATTTAACTATGTTACATGAACTGTATTCTAAATACAGATCGGATGTGTGTATAGGTCGGTTTAGAAGGAGAGAGAAAGAGAGAGAGCATACAAGGAGAGAGCAAAGCTCTTAAAAGCACCGTCAGAGACAAGTTACATTTACTTTGACACTCAGCACCCAAGTGGCGTTGTGTGCTGAGGTTTGACCGGTAAAGTCTCTTTAAAGTTGTTCAAACGGTCACAATGAGCTGGAGACGCTGCTCACGGCGCTTAAAAACTGTGGCACAAGGCCGTAACCGGAAACCGGAAGTGGCGAGTCGCCGCTAAACATTAGAGACTCGGCGGTCTCATACAAAACAAATACGTTCAAGTATTAAAACAATACGCTACGTATTAGATTAACATCTGCCCAGACAATAAAGCCTCTTACTGTACCACCCTCGCGGTGTGCGTGCGCGTCGGGCCAGTGAATCACGTGGTCTCTCAAGCGGTCTTCGGCCGCTGGACCGGACAAACAGCGGATTTTCTCGTGCTGCTTCGACGGGATGAACGCCGTCCTTCTTCTTCAGGGATGTGGAGCTCGTGCTCCTCAGCGGAATGAATCTCGCGCTTCTGCAGGGGATGAACAGCGGTAACGCCGCTGTGGATTTGGAAAGAAAGTCTGTGATGCTCGACCGGCGAGCGAGTTCCTGTGCGCGGCCTCTTCAAGTTAAAATAACAAAAGTCCTTTTGAAAATAAAAACGTCGACTGAGATAAAGAAATAAAAGAAATGAAATAAAATAACTCTGGTTGCTAAACTAAAAGTTAAGGTTGCCCCCTTTAGCACCTAAATCAGCTGGGAGGCCCCGAAGGGGGCCTGGTGTTGTCTTCAGAGCAGGGTAGAATGGCAGCGATGTTTGGGGTCTCAGTGGTTTTGTTCTACCTGAGAGGTCCTCCTCCTTGAGGAGTTGGTCATAGGATGATGCTGGCTTTAAGCCAATTGAGTGTCAGAAATGGATCTGAGTGGGCGGGGCTTGGAACTGAGCAGGGGCTTCTGGGAAAACCCCAGGACATTTTTCCACCACCAGGGGGAGATTCTTGAGCCTGCAGGAGGATGTTTTCCCGCCCAAAGTTTAACAACCCTTTGTTCCTCTCGGCTCCAGTGTCTGGCGGCACCCCGCTGGGCTCTGGCCCAACAGGGCCAACAGACCAACACCATATAGACTTCCACTACAAATGCATAAAAGTATTGTTAGGTGAGGAAACATTTGGCATCAGAATAACTATTTGATTTAGGTCATGGAATAATCATGATGGTGGTTTAATTCTATAAAGTTAACGAACCAACAATGACTGCTAGAATGAAACAGAAACCTAACAGCAGGCTCCTGAGCTGCATGATTCAAACCATCCACGCAACTCTAGACTAATGTCAAGCAAGCCAAGTTTTCATGATTATGATTAAGTACAAATTGGCTAATGGGAATGTAATCAGTATTGTTAAACCCTCCAATGATCACCAAAGTTATACATCCTCACAATATATACTGGCACTCAATGCAGTAGATACAATGGTGACATGTTGAAACCGAAGGAAAACTCAGGAATTCACCAAAGGATTTATTTAGTAAATGTACAAAATTGATTTGCAATTATTGATGAGATATTTATGACAGACCTTAGGGACAATAAAATCCTACATTGCTGCGTCTTATGCCGAGTTGATGGACTGAAAGGAACCGTTGAGACAAGTCAGTCACAACTATTGTGACATAATATTCAATGTTTGAGGAAGGTGCATGTGATGGAATAGAGCAGCTGTGGCTGAGGGGTCGTCCTCTAACCTGAAGGTCTTCCCCATCTGCATCCTGAAGTGTCCTTGGGCAAGATACTGAACCTCATAGAAAAAAGTGTTGCCCATAGATGCACTATATGAATGTGTGTGTGAATAGGTGAATGGCCATAAATGGCAATGTCATCAAGACTAGACAAGCGCTACATAATTACAGACCATTTACACTGGTGTACCTCTCGTCAATGAGGTTTTGTGGCTCTATAAGAACATCACACTACTTCTAGTTGTATTTTTTAAGAAATGGCATTCTACACATTCCTTAAAAATTGGTAATATAACACCCTAACAATGTTTATCTAGGAAACCCATGTCATTGAGGGAATTACTATTCATTTGTGGTTAATTCACATGAATAAAAAACAAATGTTTACTACTAAATCCAAAGATTATCAGTGAATATGAACGAAACAGAGGGATCAGAATGGACAACAGCATGGACTAGAAGTGACAGTATGTTTCATTTCTCCCTGTTAATGAGGTTGGGTTTCTTGAATTTCCTCCAAAATGCTTTCAGAGCCCTAATCAATAATATCAACTGCTGCAAACATAATTCTCCACAACCATCATTTTTTACAAACTCGCCAATTCAGTAACTCTACAAATCAATATTGTAAGTTTAATAAAGTGCCACTGTTTCTATATATAAAGATGTATGACTGCAGTCCTGGTGTTTGTGAATAGGGGAAAGGGGAGAGTATTACATGAAGTGTGCTGCCATTTATAGGAAGAAGCAATAGTAATGTTAAAAGTTGAGAAACATGCTGAAGGATCACATTACAAGTGTTTGTTACAAATTTAAGCTTTAAGTAGTTTAAGTCGTATTAGGACAGATTCTGCTTCAGCACTGAAACTTAATACAGGATTTTAGTCACATTTACTCATTGTTTTGAATTTCACTTGCTTTTGGCAACCTAGTTTGATGCAAAGGCTGTCAGTTGTCTTTTTTTGTCAAAATGCTAGCGACAAGAGAGTAAAGACTCTCCCTGCTTGCTGGCTGGCATATAAGTCGTAAGAAACAAAAGAAAAAAACTAAAATGTCTTCATACTGCTGCTGTGGTGTCATCCAAGTGACCGTAAGTCCCGACATTCGAATTTGACTCAATCAAAGTCATTTACACCATGTTTTTAAGTTAAATGTCCGTTGTGATCCACATGCAAACCCGGCTCCAGAGGATGAAGGCATTTGTATTTAATGCTTTTTTTCTTTCAGAATTGGTCACCATTTACTTTAATTGTATTGGAAAAAATGCTATTTACTCCTAAAACTCTAAAAGTGTTTTGTGGACTCAAACACTTCACCCTCTCCCCGATCTAAATAGTGGTGAGAAGATAATGAGTGCATTTTCATTTTTCTGTGAACTATCCCTTTAAATCTGCTAAAACAGGTCCTAAATGTCATAGATACGGCTGAGGGTGTGTTGGTTGATATTGTGTATTAGCAGAACCTGCTGTTGTTTTGCTGTTTTTACAGTGGGAGGAAGTTGAGTGCAGTCTGCGGATATGACAACAATAAAGTAAATGATGACTTATTGACTTTACATTTCAAAAGCTGTTATATTTATTCTGCTGCCATCTGATTGTAGATTGAACAAATGACACTGCACCGACAGAAAATCTGCCATTAGGAAAAAACGACAAATGCAGCTCAATAACTTGTGATGTGTCAGTGCTTAGTGCTGAGTCCTATTTCCAAACATCAACACGTCTCCCCTTCAATCAGCAATTTGATCACATTCACTCCACTGCAGAGTGTGTCAGATGTGTGCTAAATGCATGTGTGTTGCAATTTAGTTGTCGCTTTACTGCAGAAAGGGGACACTGCTTCCTGTGTTGGTGCTGAAAAGTGCTGGACACCAATCATGCGCAGTGGGATCGTACAGATTACGTGTAATTACTGGGAGCCCTGCAGTTTGGGACACTTTTTGGTGTTGAGGTACAGCTAGGCATTGATCAGCAACACTTGCAAATCACTGCTAAAATTATACACTTATTCTATTCAAAGCACAAGACAATAGTTCTCAATACCCCCGCAAGCTGTTTTTCAGATTTTCCTGAATACTGGTACAATCATGTCGTCTTGTCATGTCTGAGTTTCATCCCTCTCTCATCTCATCAGCCAGAATAGAACCAGACCACACAGGAAGTCGTGAGGTTCCCTGGTGCTCTGTGGCGTGGCTTGGAAACAGGTCTCATTAAAGTGATTATTCTGATTAGTCTCTGAATGCATCCTGCAGTGCAAAGCTCTAATCATCACACACTAATACATCTAACCCTGATTGACATCTAACCCTCACAGTTGTCGCAGAAAATAACACCTACATCAATGCTGAATTTGGGAAGTTAGCCAAGCGGGCCAGTAGTTAAGTCCCTCTATTGAAGGAGATGGAACGTGGAGGAGCTGCAGGTCCAGTGGATTAAAGCAGAGCTGTCGCACCAGCTTATTAGTCATCTATTAATGATTTCACTTAGTGAGGAAGAGCCAAGACCATGTCTTATCCTGCAGGAGGAGAAAGTGACAGATTGTCCAAACATGAATTCACAAAGTTCTTTACCTTTGGAAAACAAATATATCATATATATAAGGAATATGTTGTTGTGTATCAAATCAGACCCACTAGCCTTAAAAAAAAGAATGAGGACAGGGTGCAGAGGCGGTGCAGGCGTGATGGGGATTTTCTAGCTTTGCCCCTGTTTGTGGAATGGATGCAAGTGAGGGTATAGCCGCCTCTTTCTCTGCACCAACAATTATATGTCACTGCTTTCTGTCATCTTAGAATGACAATGAAAAAAACTGTGGGGTTTGGAAACCAAAATCATAAAACATTGCAAACAGACAAACGGAAAATAAGGATGTTTATGAAAAGAATATGACAATTGTAGAAATGCTATATTACCACAGCAGTCACACTACAGTCTTTGTTTTGGACATGCTGAACAATCATTACCAACACAAACTGCCAAATGTGAGACGCCTTTTGCAAAATAATAAAATAATCTCCCGTCTGTTCAAGGCTCAAAATTCTATGTACTTCAAATTAATGGTCTCCTGTTTCTGCACTGAAAACAAGACAAAGGCACAGTTTGGACATCAAGTCCTAATCATGGGATGTTTGCAGGTACCATAAAACTGTATAACAGTCTCTTGTTCTCTCATGTTGTTGTAGGACACGTAGATGGACAAACCAAGCCGTGTGTTTATGTGCAATTCTTTATTTTCATTGTCCTGCAAAGTGTAAAGAGACCACCATCAAGGGGCACATATATTCCAGGTCTAAAAGCGTGAGCCGTTCTCTGTTGCTCTGATGCAGGGAAAATTACCCTCTTTCGGAGTGAAGCCTTGATGTGGAGCTGCTTTTGTAGGCTTTTAGTGTTTCTGTTGGTCAGACGGGAAAACAGTGGAGGTGAGTGCAGGTAAGGCCGAGCTGTACAGTGCTGACACTGAGGGCTTTTAATCTCCATTAAGGCTGCATAATGCCACTTTTCAGATCTGATTTGATTTGACGTCTCTCGCCTCAGCCCTAATCACCCACCTACGGCCGCCACCCAGCAGGAGTGCTGACATTACTCCGCGCCGAGCCGCACGGCAGCAGCTTGTGAAAGCTGAAATGGCTTTCCACTGAACCGCACCAGATTTACTCTGAGGAATGTTACACACATGCCGGCCCCAAGCTGGAATGGATTATTTAGCAAATAGAAATATATTTATAACGACAACAAAATATACATTGCAAGAATGGAAAAACTTTATGTTACTTGTGTAAATAATTTATGGTATGGGACTATATAAGAACATTATAAATATATAGACTAAATAATAAAAATATAGATTAATTTATGAATTAAATGGAAATTAAGTCAAATGGAAAATATAAGTGACAAAATAAAAAAACGACTGAATGAGCATTACAAACAAATGATCAACAAACATTTTAAATAAATTTAAATAGGAATTGACAATGGGTGTCAAAAATGCTGAGTGTTTAAATGTTTGTTTGATGAATTAGGAATTTAAACAGTAATAAATGAATGAATGATTATCTAAATTAATAAAGTCAGTTGATGGATGATGTACATAGTCAATTGTAGATAAATAAGTGCATTCATAAATTATTACATAAGATATGTGTAAGTCAATATTAATTAATAAATGTAATAATTACAGTGACTTTAGCTGTAGTTAAAGCAGATAAGTTAATGCAACCTAAGCAGGAAAACAATGACAATATTAACATAAAATATTGACTGACGTAAAAAACACAACTAAATGTGTCATCTATAAGTGGCAGATGGATGAAAATAAAAACTAAAGAACTATTGAAGAACCTAATCAGTAATAAATTGAATGTGCTACAGTTCCTCTACACAATACTGAAGCACTGGTCAAAACAAATCAACAGATACCAACCTGCCTTTTGTAACTGCAAGTTATTGAAGTGTCCCGATGCTGTGTGGGTTGGGCCCAAAGATGAGTTGTACCTGCATACTGACTACTGTGCTTGTTAATAATCAAAAACCAGAGATGAGGTACATAAAAAACACAAGATTGTCACCGTGAAGCCAGTTAAGAGGAAGAGGAGGAGGCGGAGGGAGGATGGGGAGGATGGGGAGGAGAGGAGGTCCTTGTCCTTGGGAGAATAAACACAATGACTACATCTGAGGAAGCAGTATTGCTCTGGTAAACAGGCGCTCGTACAAAGAGAACAAGGCTCTGCCTCATGTCGCCCTGCTGTTCACGGGCACATGAGACGAGCTGGAGACAGAAACGCAGAGGTAGAGAATGCTAAACGTCTGTGCACTTAATCGAAGCCCAGCGATTGTAAAACATTACTAAGAATTATATTTTCAGCAAGGACACCATGTTATGTCTTATGTTTCTCTGTTTTTTTTGTCAGTTTTTTTTGTCTTTCCGGTAGCAAACCTTGTGGATACGATAGCTGTGGATTCCAGCAGCCCTCATGTCTCAGCAGTGGTGTGCAGCTCTTTTGAACTGATGGACTTGTGTGTTTCCTATGTGCAGAGTGTGCAGAGCTGCCCTGTCCTGGCTCTAAGTGATTCTTGAGGCATCTCTATCAGTGAATGCTGGGTGTTCTAGGACTGTTGCCCATTTTCAATGGCAGGATTGGATTTCCTGTTTTTCTCTGTTTTTCTTCCTTCCACTTTAAGTTGTTGTGTTGTCACCAGTGCCTCCTACTGTTGGCCTGGGGACATATAGGCCGTGAGTTGAAAACAAAATCTGGCTGCCAAGTTTCAGGCTGCTTCACACCCACATAGCTAAATAGTTAGGCCCAGATTTTGCCCACTCTGTCACACTGTCAAAATTGAAAATTCTCTCATTATCTACTCACCACTATGCCGATGGAGGGGTGGTTGAAGTGTTTGAGTCCAAAAAACCCTTTTGGAGTTTCAGGTTCACATCAAGTTACACCTTGCAGAGAGCACTGGATGTTTGCAGAAACAGGCCCACATTTGTTTGTGGCTATTTTGGCCAGATTTGCTATTTTACAAATTAACCGCTTTAGGGGACACGTCCATTTTGATGTGCCACAGGAAAACCAGAAGAGCCACATCACTGCCTGAAGTGGCCCACATCTGTATGCTATCTGGGTGTGAAACCCCAAATGTTCAATATTAAACACATTCAAATACAAAATTGAACCTGCAATCTGTCAAATGAATGAATGAAATCTTTGAACTAATACTTGAACTACATGATCCTTCACAGGTTGTCTATCACTAACTCTGTGACAGCCTCAGTGATGAGGTTCTGATTCTCCAGAGTGAAAATACAAATGGAAAGGAAACTGGAATAACCTTTGGCAGAGTGACTTCATTGTATCTTTATCCAAATCCTCGGCCTCTGTGGTCCACTGAGGTTCACAAACATTAACACTGCAACAACGGTTGTGTCCAAAATGATGAGGAGCATTTGCAGCATATTTTCCAGGGCTGGACGACTTCCCCTGCCTTCAGTGCTGTTGCAGGGGAAAACCTTTAGAGGATGTGAATCCACCTCTTTAGTTTTTGACATGGAAATGATCTTAGTATCGACTTTCAATATCCTGCCTCTGCGTTTGCATCATGCCAGCATATGTTTGTGTAACCCAACATGGTTTGTGCGTATTGTTCACAGACTCCAATGATGTGGGGTGTTTCATGTTGTGAGTCTGATAAAAGGGCAGCAGCTCTGCTGTGGACCCCAGCACTAAGAGCTGTACATTTATGTGCAAATGCATTGTATTTGCCCATGTGAATTCCCCCGGTGATTTTATTCATGAAAAATCGATTCCTCTGAGGATTGTGATGGCTGTTGTTAGTGCCTACTTTTCTGAGTTATTCATAGGCACACGAGAGCACCCGACGTTATCAAAAAACAGTTTGCAGTCAGCTCAGAACTTGCACCAACATCAAACGCCTGGCCAACTTCATCCCCTACATTCTGTCTCTTTCTCCCATCTTTGCTCCTTCTTTTCTTACTGTGCTGGCTGAAGCTTAAGGGCTGTTCACACAGTAACTGACCTCATGGAGCAATTAATGTGAATAGTCTAACCTTTCATTTCAGCCTCCTAGAGAAATCATCGTGACTTCATAACCTGGGCTATCAATAGAGGCTCAGCTCATGAGCCATTTCTGAAAGGTTAATAAGTATAACCCTCCTTTCCCGACTCTCCCTGGTTGAAGTCATGAGCCCGTCTGATCCCCGCCTCATGCTTTTTCTTGTGCAATTAACATGTTCCTCCATCTCCATCTATTTGTGTTTTCATTAAACACATGTCTTTTATGAGCCCGTCGTCACTTGCACAAATTGATTGATCCGGTCAGCCACTGGGCAGAGAGTTTCTGACTGGATCAAATCCATTTCTTTTAATGAGGCTACAGGGGAACCGATGGGGTGACTGGCAGTCAGCAATGTCCTCTAGCTGGTGCTTTGCTTGGGCTGCACTTCCTCACCTCTACTCTCCTTTAGAAATTCTTTTCCAAATATTTTAGATGTATGTATTTTCTTAGTGCTTAGCTCTTCTTAGTTCTGGAAAACCAGTTTCATTTTGCATATATATGTGATTATGAAGCATTTTTAACAAATGATTTATCACTATTATCACTCATTCTAACTGGCTACACTTATTTTGAGAATATATTTACCTTTTTGACCAAGCATGAAACTTCCTTCTATGCCAGGACATGCACACATAACTTTTCACGCTCCATGATGGACAGTCCTGAACCTCATCTGTTGTCGGTTTTGCAAACTGAAACAAATTGTCTGACACATTGGAAAGGTGTGGGAAGAGGGACTGTGGATGTTGATGAGAACAAGATCTTAAATATGGGTCAGAATAAATAAAAGGAGTGGAGATAGTACAGTGGACAGTGAAAAGCTGAAATTATTATTTCAAGTAGAATCATTTGTGCAGTTTGCTGAACAAAGCTTGTGTTTAGGTTATTGTGATGTGATGGGAACAGAGTAATGCTGTGTCCACCTGTTGGAAGTTAAGAACATTTCTATTGTCCTGCATTTCATTAAAATATTTTGAGTCCATGGTTTTAGGTAATTAATGGCTTCCATGGAGTAAACAGTAACATGCAGACAAGGAAGCTGATCATTATTCGTCTTTCGGTGCCTTCTCAAACTCGTCCCAACAGATTGCTGATACAGACACAGCTTGCTTCATTTTGCTGAGCTTTCGACTTAAGTGGAGCAAAGCAGAGATATTAATCCTACAAAAACAAAGTTTTTTTGTGTGGTGGAAATAAAAGGACAAGACAATTTTCCACCCCACTGGATTGGTACCGCAGTGGTGGAGGAAGCAGACGGCGGAGCGATTATTCTCTCCCCTCTGTGCTGCTGGGTTGGGGGTAGTGTTGCTCCATATGAACACTCACCATGCACCATCTGATTGGTACTGCAGTTAGACGAAACAGCACAGAGCAACACAGAACACACTTCCCACCAATTAGCAGATCCAAAGTCTGCTCAAGTTTAGGATCAGAGTAGGTTTAATTCACACCTTGATCAACTGAAGGCTGCACTTCACAAAACATGTCCAGGGGGTTGAGGTAAGTGAGGTCTGACTGTGGCGCTACTGGTCTTCAACGTGATGATCTCATTATGACATGTTTTCCTCGATTGCATATTATTTGGTCTGTATTGTGGACTAGATCCCAACAAAGCAAAATAAATGTTGGTACATATATGAGCTAATACAAGTACAGGTGTCATACACTGACCAGACAATGCAGTACACCAGTGGACCATTTATCAAGAGCTATTTCCATTTTATAGTATCCTTCAAGTGCCGTACTAAATTATCAAGCACATATACCACGCTCATCTCTCTCATTTGCTGGGACTGCTTCTTTGTGATGAAGAGCCTGGTGTCAGATGGTAGTGATGACGATGATGCTACTCACAGCTGGTTTTGACAAAAAAAGACTTTTGCTTTAATAAATCCTGATGTTAAATAGTGATATGTATAGGAGGCAAAGACAGTAATTCCTCCCTCATATCAAACTCTGCATGCCAAAATCAAAAATGACTAGTTGTGTAGTATTTGTTACTTCTGTTCTCATTCCAGGATGGAGAGAGAAACTGGAAATGTATTGCAGAGTCATATCAGTATTGCAAAAACAGACAGTTTTCACAGCTCTGCATCAGCAACTCCTCCACTGTAGCGTTTTGAGTTGTAACGATGCCTAAGATTAATCGTTTTCATAACTTTGAGTGGCACTTCTAACTTCAAGGATGAAAAATATTTTTTTTAATTTCTTTTGGAAAGTGCAACATTTTGCATAAACCTTTTTTGATCTGCATTCATCCTGTATGGCTTGATTAGCATTCACCCAGAAGGGAGCACCCTGAAATATAGTCTAATACAGTATATATATATATATATATATTCAGATATTCATATATATATATATATATAGATCATGGATTGTAAATGTAAGTGTGGTTTTGTTCTTTAACATTTTTGCATCTGCAGCAGAACTTTTATTCAGCAGTTGAAATACAAACTCTTTGGAATAAAATATAAAAGAAACGGCCACTTGTAAAGAGTTTACACTATCATTACAAATGACATGTATTTGTGGAAACTTCTCCTGTATTATTAAATGACAGATGTATCCAATTATATATTACGGCTTCATCTTGACGGTTTCAGCAACATATCATAACACAACCATGTGGATCAGCAACATATCAGACTCAACCAACACAAGGGTTTTTCTGTCCCTTACTGAAAATAGTGAAATAATGACTGAGATAGGCTGTTCAGAAAAAATCATGTGATTTCAAGGGCTTTATAATAACTTTATTCTCTTAAGAAACAATGGGGAAGCAAAACCACAATACGCTTGAGCTGACTGAATAATGGGGAAGCAATCTTTCCACTTGTTTAATGGATGAGGTGCCCATATGTTCATGTTCATCAATTTAATGCAGCTTGTTCAGCAGCAGATTCAATTAATTTTAAGCTAATACAATTTATGTGGGATTTTATGAACAAATTGTAAACAATAGACAACAATGTTACGTTCTGATAACTTCATCAAACCATGTCCACACCCAGAAAACTGTTTGATCACATTTCATCCCCAGCCTCGTGCTTTAAGTAGCACAAACTGTTCACGTGTTGCCAGCGACTTACAGCTTTCACTTACATTATCTTTAAATTATAGCTGCAAAGAAGCTGCAGGATCCCTTCCTGTCAAGTAACCAACTGCATTCCATCTTGGCAGATATTATGAATATATTATGATGAGGACGTGAACCTATGGATGGACATTTTACTTTGGAGGTCAGCATTTTAGAAGTCAGGCCACCCAGCAGCTGCTCAGCTTCATGACATATTTACACATTGCCAAGTTGCGCAGAATCTCATTCTAGTACAAGTGGGCTGAGGGAGACATGGTGGAGAGTGAAGGTACCTATATCTGAGAAATCAGATTATTGTTTTATTACTGAATGTCACCTTTATTCAAATAAATATTGACGTTACTTTCTGTATTCTTTAAAATAAGGGTCACTGAGAACAGGACCCCATCAACGACTGGGCTTACTTTTAGTTCAGTTTTTATTTGACATTGGCAAAATAAATGAAAAGTCAGCATTGCCTTTTGATGGCAGATGACAAGCAACTCATGAGTTCCATTAATATGGATAGGAGTTAGAATGAACTTCCAGTCCCTCATGAATATTTGTGTTCATTTACGTTAATTCATAACTGAAATTGCTCTTTTCATGGCTCTTTCAATTTTGAGACCTTCTCTCTGCAAGAAGCACTAAAAACTGGATAGGGTCCAATTGTCTTACACAGTATTATTAGTGGAGTAGACACTGCTCATCAAGTTCTCCCTAAGAAACCACACAATATAATAAATAAATAATTTAATTTTAATCATTCACCCCATTAACCTCAATGGAATGATATTAATTTACCTCTAGTTTGACGTTTGATTATGACCCTGCTGCATTAAATAAATATATATATTTCAGTAGTTACTGCAATCACACGTAAATTGGTTGCTTAAAGGTGCAGATGCTTTGATGAGCCCCAAACATGACTGTTGTGTGGTGACCACATGGCCACCATAAGAGGGGGGGGGGGAAGCTGTAGGCTGTCACTGGTTGGATGGCTAGTTCCTAGTTTTCTTAATTTGTACTGTCGCCTAAATAGAAAGGCACATTCATGCTGGATAATTCCAGTCTAATTACTTGTGTTTTGGCCCATTCATGTGATAGTGGGAAGAGCAGGGAGAAAATATGAATCGGTCTCACTGCCCCCAAGATCTCCTGCTGTGTCCAGGGGGCGGCGACCTGGGGTCAGCGGGTCGGTGTACCTGTGCTACACCTCAGTATGTGGAAACAGCTGGAGCTCTCTGACTTGCAGGTCACATCCTGTTTGTGAGACCCCTACTGCACCGAACAGCTCCCCTACTCCCTGATGCATTCACAAGCAGCTGTAGGAATGAGGAGAGAAGGAGTTGTCTGGCTCGGGGTTACACTCACTGCTCTGTAATGAGAACTTTTCTGTTGCACCTCTGTCCAGGTGAGAGTTGGGAATAATGTGCAACTCTGTTCAAAGTGCAACTTTCTGTTGAAATGCGAAACATGGAGCCGTCCATTTGATGGGAATTGGACAAAATCACTACAGAATTCGTATTTTCCTGAAACCCATCGACCTCTGGAGAGGTTCTTCTTTTCTGTTCCGATGAAAGGTAACAGTTGCACCACAAAAGGATAAAAAAATCAACATTGGTCTTTGTGTGCCTATAGCAGACAGAAAACAGTGTCTTGGTGTTAACACGTATAGCAATTACTCAAATCTCACCTCCTTTTCCTCTTCCTACTCATCCTCTTCAACCCAACACAAAGACACGACATGGCCCACAGGACAGACATAACTTGGTCCCACCAGGGCTCCTATGGGCTTGTTACTGGGCAGACCAGGTGAAAAACTCCCACAAACACCTGCTTACTTCACAGTCCCCTGATCGAACCACCACATCCATTCGGTCGTGTTGCCACATTTGTCTTACTTGTACCCATCACTGGACACCTAATATCGTCCTCTGTCATAGATTCAGAAGCCTAATGTCCCTTCCAGCCACTGAGTGCTGAGAGTGCTGCCACCAAGGAAATGACTGAACATCAACCAACTCACAAGGCCAGAAGATACAAGAAAAACAGATTGGCACTCAGTAGAGCGCAAACCTCCACTAAGGCCAAACAATCCTAAACACCTGATCTAGCTCCTGTAATAGAAAAATAAAAGTGAAAAGGAAGAAGTCGGATCATCTGCACCTCACTGTTCAAACTCACAATTCTTCACACACTATTTGGAAGAGGTAGGATTCTTTATTTGTTGCTTATTATTATTTTTGCTGAAATTTTTTTCCCTATGTTCTCAGTGTAGCTGTGCAGCTCCCCCTTCATTTCACATCCTCCTCAGCCCCCTCAGTGGCCTCATGCTGCTAGCCCTCATTGTCTACCAAGTCTTGACAAGATGAACAGCACTTTTCATGTAGGAATGAACTTGCATGCTCTGCCTGGATCTCACAGAAACACACAGCTCAGTATGTAGGCAGCAGAAACAGCGTTTCAACTGCTCCAGGACCTGCTTGATAATTGCCTGTGTCTTGTCCGTGCTGAAGTTGAAGTTTTCCTGTTGTGTCTGGGAGACGGACTGGGTGGGAGACATGCGGCTGAACAATGTTGCCTGTGTTGCAGTCTGGATATTTCGACCTTTGCCTGATACCTGTTGGCAGGATTTCTGAATGTTTCATAAGCCTTCAACGAGACAAATCACCACCGTCCCCTTCCGCCTCCAATCCTCAACCCTCACAATGCTCTCGTGCAATGATTATATATAAAGATGGACAACATGACAACTCCGAAAGGGGAAGCCAAAACTTCTGGATGACCTCCTGGTGGCTGGCTGAAGTAGAGGTCATCAACCCTGCCTCCTCTATGTTACTGAGACGAGACATAGAGCGAGAGGGGGGGGGAAGACAGAATCAAAATGTACTGCAAATAAATGGCTTGCTAAGGTTTTAACTGTCAGAACACATCTTGGGTCATTCAGAGCCTTGAGGTGAGGTCAAAGGTCACTGAGCAAGCTTTAGTCCTCCTGGTAATGCTGCCATGAATGTGCTGTCATTTTACCTCTATAGATCTGTAGATCACTGGAGTGCCTCTTTTAATCATAACTGTATAGAATATATATGGACTGATGAATATTGACTGTTCTTACATATATGTGATCTATAATAAAACCATCATATCATACGCAAATGACTGATTGAGGCAGACTATTTAAACTATATCATTTTCTAACAGAGCCAGGAATTGTGTTGTTAGTCTTGTCCTCCTCTCAAAGTTTGTCAAGACCACTCACCCTGATGAGCTGCCTTCCTGCAAACAGCTGCTGGTTGGTGGCTGAGCAAACTGAAATCCATTAAGACATCCACAAATGTTAAAGCAGACAGAAACTGCAGCCAGTCGTCATTTAACAGCAACAGATGTTTGGCGTATTTCTGCACAGGCCTTCTCTGCTTCATTATAATCTTGATTATTTCTCCTCACTGATTTCCACTTTTCTCCTTTTCTCCTTGATTGGCATTCAACAGAGTGGCCGATGAGGAGAAAACTTGTTAAACATTATAAATGCAACTTATCACATTGAGCGTTTTAGCTCAGGTGGCGTCTGTAACAGTTGTTTTTGGTGATGGTAATATTATAGTTATGTTAGATAATAAAGAATGGAAGGAATACTGCTACCTGGGAAATTTAACTGCAACAATGAGTCGAAAAAAAGAAAGACAAATCAAAGCTAAATATCATCTATTTTTAATTTCTATTGAAAGTTCACAGAATGGTAAAATGGTAAATGGTTTGAATTTATATACTCTAGAGCTTTTTTCTAATCTTGACCACTCAAAGAGCTTTACAGTACAGTTTTGCCATTCACTCATTCACACACACCGTCATACAGTGCTTCTATGTGCAGCACTTTCTCTAGAATATATCAATTAGTGTCTGTGCAGCCTTCTGTAGTTCTGTACAGAGTTCTGTATCCTGCCAAAGAAAACTTCGGCATGCGTAATGAGAATGACCCACTCTATCTCCTTAGCTACAGCTGCACCTTAATTACCTTAAATTTCCTTAAAATTAGAAATAGTGATGCTCTGCTCAAAGATTTTTGTTACCCTCACATTTTGACCTGGCCCTCAACCTGCAGTGGACAATTACCATGCTGTACTGTTCATCCACCTGAGTCCAGGCTCTGTCTTTTGTGTCTAGGAATTAAATTTTGTCTCCTGAAGGTTTCTAGCTCTAATGTTTGACAGTATCCTCTAATAAATATTAAAGCCTCAGCCTTAAAATGATTAGGTCATTTTGGTCATGATTAAGTTTCACTGATTCGCCAGGCTCCTATCAAAATATCTCCTAAGAAAAAAAACGGCATTATCTTTGACCGCCAGTGAATAATGCAACATGGGCGGTCATTTACAAGTGTTGATGATTCTGTTGTCTTTGCTATCAGATTTTGTGCAGTTAATATCTGCATTTTACAATGATACAACTGTTTATATGCTTAGGAAACAAGCTGTTTTCCTGTTGACACGACCACAGTCACGTGCAAGGCCAGTGTACGTCATCCACTCTTTCCTCTCCCTTTCAGTAAACCATTATTTAACACCCTTCCCTTTGTCCATCCTTCCATCTGCATCCTCCCTGACCCCTATTTGCCTCTTGTTCCCTCTATCTTCCTCCTGGGAAGGTGTTCCACACATCAAAGTGCTCCACCATCAATTCAGGGACAATCAGCAACTATGGGATAATTGGGTGTTGTTGGAGGTTCCCCTCAAGCCCACAGTGCCTTTCTGACAGCGAAAGAACATAAATAAAAGAGGAGAAGAATGACAGGCTCGTAGCCTCAAGCAGTCAGATGACAATGAAAGCCAGGAATAGTGAGTGATGACATGCATATCAATGGTGCTTTTGCAAGGTAAACAATGACTCTTAATCACCAGGCCAAGTTTTAATTAAGACGACGGCAGAGTAATTATTTCCCCAGACTGGGATCGTTGAGTCGATGTTCTGATTAGGCCGCTCATCTGGATGCTTCCCATCCTATAGGGAGGCAATAATGACATGACCTCTTGTTTTCAGAGGACAGGTGGGTGACAGAGGGAGAGAGGCTTCAGATGCTCTCTGCTCTGCTTTTTCCTCACACGGCTGAGTACGCTTCAAGAAAGAAAACATATCAGCAAAAACAGCACAAGGCAGGGAATCAGACATTTACTGTGGAAACTCCTAAGGTGGACTTTGATCTTTCCCTGTTATTTTTGGTGGTAATTTAGATGGAAACTATTGTAATTTTTAACAAACCCCTCTAAACCAAAATCAACCATCAATTGGCACTGAAACATGCACATGTCATACGTTTTTTTCCGTCTGTGTAAGAGAGCTTTGCTTTTGTCTCAAAAAATCAAATAACGCTTCCTGCTGTTCCCGAACTGACAATGTTAATATACAAAATAAGGACAATTTTACAACAGCGTCTACGTATCCCTACTACAAGTCATTAAAATCTAATGTTTGTGAAGATTCCACTTTGAACAGCTTCTGTGTTGGAAAGGTCTCACAGAGACGTTGATGACTATATCTCCAAATGTCTTCTGACCTACCCCTAGAGGTGACCTATGAAGACCACGTCCACATATCTTGTCATGTTAGTGTGGAGAATTTTATTTTACCCTTTACGATAGCTGGTATTGTTTGTACCCATAAATGTGTGTGTTTGTAAAATAAGTCAACAATGCATGAAGATATTTTCCGGATTGGGACAGTGTAGTCGCGAGGCAATCAGTCTAAGAATGCAGCCGACAAAGGAAGCAGCTCCCGAATTGGAACACAGCTAGAGAGACACTGGAGGGTGAGCGGTGGACCAAACCACCTTGAGGCAAGGGGGATGCAATCTGTTGAAATTTAAGAATGCTTTATTCTACGTTTATAATTAATGAACATGCATTCAGTGTATATCATTTTACTATTATATATTACAATAATATATAATAAAATGATCATCGCTTGTGTTTGCAATGATGTGGAAGAGGTAGACTCTCCCCCAGGGGAATCCAACCCTGCTTTAGAGACAGACAGAGTATAGCCTCTGCACCAAACATCAAGTTACAGATCTTTTATGTTTTGTAAAAAAAAATCTGTTATTATAAAACGATGGCAGTATAGTTAACTTATATGGTAAAAATTAACCCTTTGAATCTTTTTATTACCTTAATATACTTGCCTGTTAAATAAGGAATAATGTAGATGTCAATGGGTAAGTTGAGTCAGATGTACAAACTTGCTTTAGGTGTTTTCTCAAACTCAAATATATTTCCCTTGTCCTTGTATGATAGTCACACTTGAGATTTAACTCCTCTGCTTTATTGCCTTGCAGACAAGAGCATCATTGGGATATCACTATTTTCTCCATTTTATCGATCTGTTTTAATTGAGGTCAGCTTGTTTCTTCTTTTGAAATCCAGCAGGACTGCTAATGCTGGCCTTTAAAAAAAGTTCTGAGCGCTGCACATGTGGATGAATTATTCACTGGTGTTGACGCCACCAGTGCACTGCTGTTTACTTATGGATGAAGGGCTGTGATGTGGCATGGAACCTGCCCTGACTCTCTGAATCTTACATTTACCTACAAAGAGTTTGCACTCTGCCATAGTTGCGTGAACACAATGGTCTTTGGGAGGACTATTGTGACTATCATTTTATTTTCTTGATCATTCTGATCACTCTGATCAGGCTGTTGTTTAATTCAATGCATGTCGAGGATTTAAGTTATTTACACATGGGAAGATGTCGCATCACCATTGGCTTCACAGCTATAACGTCTATCAAATGGAGTAATTGACTGAGACATTAATCATCCTCACACAGCTGTCATAACAGCAGTCCTGACGCTGTTTGACAGCCAGCCATCTTCCACTGAACATCCAGTCTGCTGCCTGAAGCCTCCAACAGGTTCCCTGATTATTAAGCGAGCGCTGACCTTTTCCAGAAAAGCCTTTCACTCAACAACCTTCATCTGCAGTTAATTTTCACTCCCTGTAGATAGTGTGAGATTAACTGCTTAAGTGTATTGAAATGTAAGCACATTTGCAAGTACACATTGTCCATATCAATATTATTTTTATTCCCAGTTTGGTGAAAGTTTCTGAAAGGCTAAAGAGGCAATAAGCACGCTCTGTACTTTCACGGAAGGATTTAGAACTTTTGAATAGTAGAAGATAACACGTCTTATGTGTTGCCATGGACTTTCTAGCATCAATTTATACATTGCTTACAGTTTTATCATGTCCTCGAGCTTTGTAATGTCAGAAAAAATCATCTAAGATTGAAAACTTCAGTCTGAAGCTTGTGTTAAAGTGGACTTTGAGAAAAAAGTTATTAAAAATACAAGGTGCCTAGGGGGATCGATGTCATTGGACTATGGTACAGAAACTATTGTAGTCTCATCCGTCAAATAAGGTGCAGCTCCACTGCCATCACTCTGGGAACCTACATCAAAAACAAACTTATAATCTTTGTTAGGATCAATACAGGAATAGCTTGAGCGATGAAAGAATTGACAGCCCCAACCTCCCACGCTGCCAAACAGTCTCAGAGCCGGTGGTATCCACAACTGCCGTTTACAATTGGATTTAATACCAAACATAAAATGTCAGCTATTCCGAAAGTGAAGGGCCAAAGGTAAACAGTCCAGCAGTAAATCGTCCTTTACAGACGTGAGATAAAGGTTTGTGTTTGTTGAAACAGTTTTAAAGAGGTGGAGCAGATGTGCAATTGGTGTTGAAGGATTAAAAAAAAAAAAAAACATGCTGAATTACATTTTTCCATGGCCTGCTTGGTAAGGGACAATACCCTGATAGCAAACTGGTATGTTTTTATATTTTAAAATCTTGCTTGGATAGCTCTGTTGTACGCCCAAAAAGATCACTTTCAAGACCAGTCAACAAGTACAGCTAAGAAAAGTGAGAGAAGTGGAGCCAATCCAATGATATAGAAGAAACCAGCAGAGAAGATATCATGTATCAACTTCTGACTGCTCACTAAAGATCCTCATCAGCTCCGTCCAATGGAGTGAGGCCCTGTTATCAGAGCCTTGTTGCTTCGTGACCTTGATCAGGGCCCCCTGCTGTAGGGAGATGCAAGTGAAGTGATGATGGAAGTACTCTGGATCCAGTTAGTGCCAAGCTTCCATATGCTGCGGCTGAAGCAGCGTCAACTTAAACTCTGCGTTCTGTGATTGGAGCGGATTTATTACTGCCGAAAATACTACAAAAGTAAGAAGTGATATGGTGAAAGTTAACTTGAGTGACAGGCTGAACCAACATAACTAACAAAACAATGTATTTACTCAAAAAAAAACAGCCATTCAGAGAGTGACTGGCTCCAAAATGGAGGAAGAGATACCTGCCTGTTCTTCCTGAGTATACTCAGAGCTACATATCAGTTCTAAAACACTCATCAGGGACATAGAAAAAAAACCTAAAGCAATTAAAATGTGCCCAGTGCTCGCAAAAAGTAAAGCCCTCTTCCCCTTAATGACAAGAAGCCACAGTCATTGTGAGTGCTGGACTCTGCTGTCTACACACACGGCTACTGTGCTGTATCCAGAGATTAAACCTTCATTTGTTGTTGGAGACTGAATAAGTTTGAAGCTATTAATTATTATTATCGTTATTTTAAACTAGCAAAGAGTTGAATACGTTGAACAGGTGAACAGTGTCCAGGTGATTTTTCTGGACAGCTGAGCAGACAAGGGCTCCAACGGTTCTTTATCCGGGTCCAAATCAGATGAGAGCAGCAGGCAGGCAAACAAACGGTTTAGATCCTAATCCTGGGGTGTCTGGCTGAGAGTGGAAGGTAAGTCAGGAGAGATGATCCTGGGCAGAGCAGAATGCAGGGTACATGCAAACTGGAAAAACGCAGGATTTAGAAAGGCGGAGAGCATAAGTACATCTGTGAGTGACTTTGTGATCTGGCAGAGTGTGGTGGGATGAACCGGGGCTCAGAGGCAGGACTGTAGATTGATTGTAAAATAGGCCTCAGTTGTGCAGGTGCGTTGGCGGAAGGCAGGAACAATGGGAAACCACGTCCAGCCTGACGAACAAACACAAACACGGACAAAACAAGGAAAAACAACACAGGAATGTGGAAACAGCAGGAAAAGAGGAGGAAAAGGGAAGCATGGGGCCCAATCTCTAGTAGTTTTTTATTTTCAGAGCAGAGCTCTGCGGTTGATCTGTCTAATATCTGCCATGATGCAACCCCAGAGCTTCATTTGACAGACTTGTGGAAATTAACAAAAAAGAAGAGACACACAATCCCACCTGTAGTGAGACTTTAGTCTAAGAACTGTTAACTATAGCCTGTAAGTATAACGTCTGAGGATGGGAAGTTTAAAAGTTTTTTCACAGCGGCAAATTCAACTCTTCTCAGATATATGCTCATGCTGCGTCGTGGATTACACCCGTAACTTCTCTGTGAACGTTGTTGAGCTGAGATCAACCAGTTCAGGACCTTGGACTGTAGAACAGTTGTGTAATGGCACACATCATACAGAAACATATAGAGATGCGGTAAACCCGCAAAATATAATAAAAAGGTAAAAACTAGAACTATATAAACTAATGTTCGCTCCACGTGTACACGCTGGTGCACTGACAGTGTGCTGGGATGAAGCCAATAGTAATGAATTGAAACAGTTGTTTCAGTACAATAATATGTCTGAAGTTTGCCTTAAGCGTGTTTGGATCCACATACTGTTATGTGTATGCATTATACTATCCACCATCTTGGCACAGTAGGCAACAATAATTCAAAACAGCATGACTGATGGCTTTAAATATATACTTTTGAGTGGAAATGTGAAATTCTGTGTGTATAGTAACTGATGACTATATAAGCTTTTCTCGGCGTTCACAGCCGACTCGTTTCTCTACCACAGCACGAGGCTTTCTCTTTTGTCACATTCATACTAGTCCCCCGCCCTAAACAATGGCAGGTAGGAATTTTTAAACTCCGTGGCAAGGGGACATGAAGCTGTAACTTAAATATTAGGCATGGAAATATATAAATGAAATACAATATTGTATATTCTTATTGTCTCATGGAGTTTATCAAGGTGTGACATCCTCTGCCCTTAATCCTCAACAAGAATTGAAAAACCCTTTTAACAAGAAAAAAACATCGACTGGACGGACAGAAGAGCAATAGCTGACACTTGTAGCAGAGCACGTAAACAACTATAACAATAAATACAACTTTCGTAAGTAAAGATAGTTGAACATAAATGGAGAGGTGTATCAATGTATTTATTTGAAAAGTCGGACAGATATGAGGGCAGCCGCAATGATGTAAGTATTGCTTATATTAATATATGTGAGTGAAAATATACTGTTCATGATATCAGACAAAGGAGAAGTATATAAAGATCTGGTCTCAATGTATACTGCAGACTGCATACTGTTAACCAGGAGTAATATATAACATTTATGACATTGTCAGAGACAACACAATAGGTTTATCACAGCAGCACCCTGCTCAGTGGATCTGAGTAAAATGCATTGTATTGTCTTGTATTGTGTAGTGACAGTTCTCCGGCTGCTTTGGGACTCTTCAGTGCAGATCAGGGATGGCAGAGATGAAACCAGCCTGATGGAGGGTCTGTGCAGAGCAGAGGTCGGATTTCTAAAAGAGTGCGTAGAATTCTTACTAAAAGTGTGCGTACGCCCAAAAGCAGGAAATGGCGTACGCCAAAGCTAATTCCGATTTATAAGACTGTGCGCATGCAAAACCTGAACTCCAAATCCTCTCTCCTCACGCCGAATTTCTACTGTAAATGGTCAATGCAAAGCACGTCACGAATATTAAATTATGAGGCTGACCAATTGGTTTCCACCGTGAGTCCTGACGGAGGCACGGCATCAAGCGATGTGAAGAGGAAGTGAAACTTTCTGACACTGACATCGAGGTGTTTGTTAGTGGGGTGGAGGTGAAGAACGACTTTATGGGACAGCAGTGATGTCACTAATAAAGAAAATACACTGATACTCTGCCCCCTGTTGCTGTGGATAACACAATGTGGGAGATCAGAAATCGCTGAACCCTCGCTTCCTCCTCATCCTTCCATTCGCATCGTGCAGAACCCCGCACCAGTGTCACGGCAGTATTTATCCATTTAGAGCATCGGACCGATTCCCTCACATCAGTGGATCCTTGCCTCCACTCTGGGATATTATTTGGAAAGTTTCTTCATTTCTTGTAAGTGATCTCCTGTGCGCTCTCGCTCCCTGCGCTTTCTGCGCATATATTATGAATCCGACTCCTGGGAAATACGCACATTTTCCAGTCAAGTTAGTTTTTATAAATCCAAACTTTGACGTGAGAAGTGGCGTACGCACGTTTCAGGCCCCGTTTTGTGCGTACGCAACGGTTATAAATCCGACCCCTGGAGGATGCTGCATGTTTCCGTGGGAACCCAGCAGGGGCACTGAAACTGAATGGTGTAGGAAACGTTGGACAATACTCCACATTGCTATTCCACAATCCAGATGGCTCTTTAGAGTGAACAGATAATACCGGTGTGTATAAAAGCAGTTTTTCAGCTGTCATGTCAACATGTGGTTTGTTCAGATTCTTTACGGTAATGTGCTCAGGCTGCTGACGTGTATGACATAAATGACCATTAGCACCACTGCTGCTTCACCTTAAAGACCTCGACTTTTGCATCCCCCTTCCCCCCCGACTCTCTTTCTCGTTTGTTCCTCCCATCACACCTCTCCTTATCTTGCCACTGCCTCAAAATGAAACTGTGACTGAATTCCAAATGAACCCAGAGCCATGGCAGAATGAAATTGATGTGTGGAATGCTAAGCTCTGCATTAAAGCATGACGATAATGGCCTGGTGTTTTACGAGTCGTCTCGGCGGTCCGCTCCTGATCCCCCCCCCCCTCAAAACACAACACCTGCTCACTTTAATCTTGACTGGAGGAAAAATATATCCCAGCAGCCATATGCTCTATGGTGATTTTTACTGATCATTTTTCGAAATGTCACTCACTGCACTGGCCCTTACTTTCCACAGGCTTCAGTGCTGAGAGAGCCGCAGCAAATTCAAGCCACAGTCACCAACAAGGGTTATGCAGTGCAGTTTAGGAGGCACAGAAGTAGCACTCCTTACTCCAACCTGTCGTCTCTCCTGCTCTCCTTTCATTCACCTGTCTTTGGTGATCCTCCCTTACAAGGAGCCCGTCCTTACTTTCAGAGTGACACTGATGAAGCCGGCAGCCTCTCAGAATGAACAAGCTCCAGACGTTTGTTCTGGATTTGTTTTTGGGAGGTCGTGGCAGGATGATGGGGGGGCTCAGTCCTCATTCTCTGGTTGGAACCCAGGGCCGTACCTCAAGTCCATCTCAGAGTAAACAGCTGTACGGACGGACTCCTTCTTCAGACTTGTGACCATGATGGGCCTGGTCCTCCTCCGGGTGAAAGGGTCCATATTGTGGTAATCCTCAGTCGGTGCTTTAGGAGCGGGACGTTTCCTGGACTTGACAATGGGAGGGAACGTGATCTTCAGGCAGCACTCTGTCGTCCTCAGCTGGGAAAGTGGTTTTGTCTCCTTGTTTAATGTTTTCAGTTCATCTTGGAACTCTTTCACCATGTCGGCATCTCCGTGACTTCTTGTAGCGCTCTGTTCGTCGAGTAATTGGAGTTTCCTCTTGGCAACATTCAGAGGTGCTGCTAGGAATCGGTTCTTCTGGGCGACAATAAAGTTAAAGTCTCCCTGAGTGAAGGTGTGATCCAGGGCTTCTTGGATTGACTTCTCCTTACTCGCGATCATTTCAGGTGTGGGAACTTTCTTCAAAGCCGCCACCATCGCCAGTTTCCACTGCATTAACTCACTTTGTGTGAATTCCTGGTTGGATACAGATCTTAGAGTCACAATCTGGTCTTTACTGGCGTGCCTGAGTTTGAATACCAGGTTGGTCCGTTTTGATCCAAACTGATAGATATTCTTCGTCTCCATCACAGACACGATTTCAGCAACACAGTGAGGTGGGTCGCTGATGCTGGCTCCAGTCACTACCCTAACGAAGCAGCCGGTAACAGTGGTGGCAAAGAAGGGCATGTGGCACCATTTCTCCAGCCTGTTATAGGACAGGCAGATCCTCTTGAGTTCTTCAGGAGGGAAAGCAGGCTGAGTCATCTTACCACGAGCTTTCTTATCCTCAGGCCCTTTGTCGTGCTCGACCTGCCTTTTCCATTTGGTGCCAGCAGATCTCCCCGACGCTACCGAAGCAGCACTGGCAACAAGGGACTTCCTTTTCGCCACTGACGACATCTCCGTAGAAGACCATTGCGCTCGGTGAAGGGCCTGGAAAATGAAAAATAGAATTCATGATTTAAACTCCAGTCCTACCTTAACACAATATTTGGCAAGTGTTTAACTGTAGTTGAATTGTATTCGTATAGCCCATATTCACATATCACAATATGTTTCATAGGGCTTTAGCAAGGTGTGACATCCTCTGCCCATAACCCTAACAAGAGTAAGGAAAAACTACCAAAAAAAGACTTACAGGGTAAAAAGAACGTAGAAACCTAAAAGAGAGCCACATGTGAGGGATCCTTGTCCCAGGACAGACAGCAGTGCAATAGGTATCAAGTGTAAAGGATAACATCATCAAGATAGGGGTATTTGCAGCATATACATCATTCGCATTATGTTTTTTTGATTTGTAGAAGTACAGTATTATTAATATAAATATGGCTCACTGGATATCAGAAGTACAAATTGTGATGCATTTACTCAACAAAATCTATGAAAATGTATTTGAGCTTTAGCCCAAACATGAATATATTATAATATATTACAATGCAACGGACAGTAAAAGTAAAATTATCTCACCTTGCTGTGTTTTCTGTCCATCGCAGAGTTTGCTCCAAGTTATATTTACTGACTTCAAAAAGTATTGAGAAAAAGCATTTTGTTCATTCTTTTTGGGTGTTCCAAGCACCTGTATTCGTGTTTTCCATTATTGCACTTGTGTGAAACATCTCGGTAACTTTAAAAACAACGTCTAACACCCAGCTTCTGTCCTGGAATGGAAATGGGTATAATTCTATGACTATATGAGGAACACGCTCATTTCTTCTTTATTTTTCACCGATGCTGCACCTTTTCTGGCTCAACGCAATAAAGTTACATCTTATTAACAGCATGCGTTGTGCAAGGTGTAACACTGGACAAACATTTAAAAAAAAAATGATCTAAACAAATGAAAACGCTAAACTCTACTGGCAATGGGAAAGGAATCACTAGCCTTTTTAGTGGGTTTAGCCTCATGTAAAGAAAAACCTCTGTATTAAAATGTATGAGAGATATTAAGCTTAAAAACACCATCAGTAACACCCTGACTTGCATTGAACAGGTAGGTGGTGCATGAAAATTGTTCTCTGCAAATTGCTGAATTGGAAAACTCTTCCTGTGTATGAACTGATTCCCATAAAGAGACAGAAATGAAGGGAAGGGTGTAGCAGACGTGAAGAAATCATGTCAAATTGAAAGCTCTACATTCCTGTACTGTGCATTTTCAATCAGTCTCTGTGGTCGATGTGGCCGAGATGTTTGTGAGGACAGATTGGCAACTCCGAGATTCACTCTTCTCTGCAGCACAAATTTTTGTGAAACATCATTAGGCCTGTCCCTTTTATCTCAAACCACCACTAGAGGTTAGGATTTAATGGTGCACATTAGTGTGATACCCATCTATAGGATCACTGCTATCCCCAGGCTTGTTCTTATACCTCTATTGTGTATTGTTCAACTTGAATTCTGTACCTTCTCTATGATGATAGTGAAGTGATTGTGGACACGACCCTGGTATGATGAGGATTTTAAATTGGATATGGTTTCTTGCCATGTAATCGTGTGGAATGAGCAACTTTTCAGAACCAGGGTTGCAATTTTTCTTCTACTTTAGCACAGGATCACCAACAAGCACTGTTTTGTCTCCTACATTCCCTCCACGGGATCAGAATGATGGTCATTTTCAGACTGGTGGGAGGTATCTTACTCATCAGCAGCACAGCAGGTTATTCCACCTGAACATGCCACACACGTTACACAAGGGCGTGAAGCTCTTTGGTCATTGTGAGACCGTCTGAAATGGATTCTTGAAGCCTATAGATGAAGTGGCAAGAAAATATTATACCAGAGAAATTAATAATAATTCATTTGAACCCATTAAGACCTGGTATTTCAGTGACATCTGTTCTGATTGCTCCCATGACAATTGGTCAGCGTTATAAGTTCAAGTCTGAAAGCTCCCCAATCCGTTCTAAATGCATCCTGTGATCTGATCACAACTTCCACTACGGGAGGTGGTTTGGGATGCATGTGCTCAAATTATTTTTGCTGTCTGAACACAAATGCCTCCTGGGCCACAGATGAAGGGGCAGCCTACTCAGCTGACGTCCTCTGACCTGCATCAGTTTCACAATGAATCAAATGTAGCCTTTGTCTTCTATGTGCCTATATGTTGACTTGTTTGTAGCCACTGCTACAATATCACCACTGACCACAACATAATGATTGATACTTTTCCTAAATTGGTAAAAAAGTGTTTTTTACAGTCCAGCTGCTTGAGATTCATTCAGCCCCTCCTGACTCCTCTCCTACTCTACCACTCTTTTTCACCCACACTCAAGACTGAAAGAAAAATGTACTGAAAAAGCACTGTAACACACTGTAAATTAATCACGGTTTCTGGAAACCTGGTCCCAAAAGTCTGGTGGGGTGTAGTTTTTTTGAAAAGCAACAGTCAATTAGACCTTTGTAGGTGGAAAGTGGAGATTTGGAGAGCATCTTCCAATGCGAGATGCGGAAGAGAAGAACAAGTGCAACAAATATAGTGACATTGATTGTTGTCATCAGTTTTCACTTTAAAACATCATATAAAAGCCTTGCTGGAGTGAGTGGATCAAGATTGAGTTCACTCATGAAGCTAATCTATGCTTAATCAAATTCAATATAAATTTTAGACTTGTCTAAGATTTTTGATGGTGACTTAATTGTGATTAATTTGACACAGACCACAGTATAGATTCTCACTTTGCTGCTGTAATGAACCTTGCACTCCAGAAATCCATGATTTCAAAGTTGGATGTAGTTATTAGTGCAACAAAGCATTGACCACACCCAATCTGTTGAGAGTTTGAGGTCAGAGGTAATACAGGCTAAAAGCTTCCAAACATAGATGGTAGAAAAACAATGCTTCTCAGTCTGGTGATTAGTTGAATAATCAATTGTTCAACAAATGGGCTTCAACCTGAGGAAAACAAACTGCTATGGTCTTTTTAAAGCTGTGCTTGTTTTGTTGACCGGAAGAAAAGAAAACAGAACAGGCTGAAATTTGTTTTCTTTCTTTGCACTTTTGGTGACAACAGGTGCTGCTGGCACATACCAGGAGCAACAAGTACAACTGCCATGAAAGTTAATTATCTGGTTGAGTTTCAGTAATGTCCCACGTATTGCACTTCCCTAACACCAAGAGTGGGACATTTCTAGGCATTTTGCTTCAATGATAAGTGCAAAGAAGTGTCCGGCTCATCCTGATTGGTTTGGACATTTCTAGGGTTAGGGTTAGGCAAAATGTCCCACTCTTGGTGTTAGGGAAGTACAATACGTGGGACAATTCTAGGATCTTATCATATTAGCCTATCATTCCCTCAAAAATACACACAATACACCTAATATTGATAAAGATCCTACAAATATGCTGCCAGTAATGGAATTAACCAAGTGGTGATGTTACGGCAGCTGCTTTTTACAGTTGTGCAAATTAGGTTACAGGAATATTTATTGAAAATTCTGCTCTACATGTATTAAAACACTCACTTATATTTTATACAAGTGCGTTCGCTTCAAACTAAAATGTCTTTAATCAAACAACTACACAATATTAAGGATTTGTATTTCATGTTATTCCCGCTATGGTGTACCGGTGCTTAAGCATTTAAGAGGTACAGCGTTGGTACCAGCTTATTTTCACTGCTGCTACTACAAAAAAGAGCCAGTCAGAGGTTTAGGCTGAACTCTGATATCACCGCTGGGTCATCTAACCATACCTGGAAGCCCTGACAATGGTCAGAACCAAGTTGTGTTTGTTATTTAATTGATTACATTAAATCCAATTACTTTTGGTTTCACAATTTTAGTGAGAGGATAATTTTTTTTTTAATGATGTACGTATGTCGTGTTTGGTTTGAACCAAACTGAAAAAAATTCGTTGCACAGACCAGATGACGTTGGTGTGAAAGCGCTAACGGACCAAAATGATTAATGCAGACTTGTAGGATGAACATCTCTGCGGCTCTCTGGTCTCTTCACAGTGTCCCAGCTCCCCGCTCCCCTCTGCTGTTATCGAATGTAGTTCTGCAACTGTACTGCACACGAGCGATCAGCTAGACGTTTACACTGTGCTTGGCTCAGTCCTTCAAAACAAAAAACAAATACCTCAAGTACGCACTAAGAAGCAATAATGAACCATAATAACAGAGTAATTACTTGATTGTTGTCATATCAGTCTGGGTACTTTGCCTTTGTAATAGCGACGCAGACAAACTGGCTACACTCGTATTTCCATTCTGTGTAAGTTGTGAGTATACCATCACATTTACTGGGAACATCAGGCATTCTTATTAGTTCTCGTTTCCTCTCATCGCATCCTCTGGTCCCTGTGCCACCCTGAGTTAATGTGTTAATGCATTGTCACTTCATTAGAGTTGCATCAGGGTGATAAATGAACTGCTGCTTTTTTCTCCAAGACATCCTCCATCCCCACTGATGGCACTGCCTGATCTGGATCACTGTCCTGGAGGGAGAATGTGGGAGGGTGGGTGGCGCTGTCAGCGTCCCAGGGGGGTGATGGTGGCGGGCGATACTGTATAGCTGCTATTAACGGAGCCCTTTATCTCCAATGTCACCTGGATGTGTGCGTTTTCTCAGTGTGGTGCAGGATCATCCTCCACCCCCTGCCTCTCCTCAACACGTCCTGATTTCCTCAGACATTGTAATCAATCTGCCTCCCTGTGGAACATGATGAGGTGGTGCGTATGTACAGGATCTCAGCAGCCATGCATGATGGGATCCCGTATGTGCATTCAAAGGTAGTCTTGCACACCAGATTGGACGGAGAGAGCCGAGCAAACATTATGATAGCAGCTGCTCTCTGTGGCAAGTTGTGAAACTGACACCTGCAAATGTAACACCAGTTTCCAAGGATTCTTTGACCTAATAATATCTCTTTAAGTTAACATTTTTAGTGTTTCACATCAATGTGAAACACAATGACAATGTTCCAAAGCTGTACGGAGCTAAGATCCTTGATACGATCATAAAATTGAAACAAAATCTTACTGTTCAGATTGATTAAATATCCTTCATGCCCACACAGAAAACAGAAATGCATATGTGTAATCAAGCATTGCTATGCTTTTTTTAAATGTAATCAATCATCAGCCTTACTGTTTACTGTTCAATCTACAGCTGTATGAAAGCTAGTATCGTCAATTCAAACCCAACATTTCCTACTGCAGCTGGTTCACATTAAAAGTTTGGTTATTATCGTGAAGCACTCAGAAGACATGCATTTTACATAGAATATTGTGCTGGGGTGATTGCTAACAGCGGTCCCCTTAAAAATTGCCAGTGGTTATGCTGCCAATATAATGTAACATTTTCAGATTTTCATCAAGGATAATGTGTCGACTTAATTTTGTTAACGAGTGATGAACTTTTAGATTTCGACCCATTTGTTCTTGTCAATTACATTTGAATTCATCCTCAACTGTGAACTGTTTCCAGTGTTTTTCTAAGAATGCTACCAAATTAATCCGCCTTCATTCTTCTTATGTGTAATTATCAACACTGAGATACTGTATACCGTGATGATAGTTTACAATTATTTGTCACATTGCTAAAGTCTGTTTTTACCTAACTGTGGGACTCATCAATAGCAATGAAAGCATATGCAGTTTTTTGGAATCCCTTGAATGCTTCAGAAGTGAGCAACCCACTCAGATGGTCTCTCACTTTAGCAGCTATTGACACGAAGAGAGGGCTCACAAGTCGTGACATGCAATCAATGCACAAAAAACAGACAGAAAGACAGATGAATGAAAAAACAAAACAAATCAAACTCATTCCCCTTTTCCCTGTGGACCATCATAAACATAGCAACACAGACAATCAGAGATGATAGCCTCGGAGGCAGGTTTGCTTCCTCCAGCTGGTGGCTTCACTAAACTTAGTTTTATTTTTTCCAGAGGGTGAATGGTGGCGGCTTATTATATACATCAAACCTCTATTTGAAGTCCTCAGTAGTAAAGTGCCAGAGGACATTAATCAAGGGGAACAAGCTGCCTCTCACATCTGCTCTGAGTAGAGAGTGGAGCTGGCAGCTCCCTCTACCTGAATGTAAGTCACTGTCAGTCCTGGAGCTCTGATCCACCCCTCGCCCACACAAACCCCATTTTAAATGTTAATTTGAACACTGCTTTAGGTGCTGTTAAAAGATCCCCTGAGTATTTTAAAGATTGTCGGATGTATATCTGTTTGGGAAAATGGATGTTTAGCTCTGTGCCATGACTGTATTAATAATGTGTGAGAGGAATCACAGAGGAACAAAGGAGGGGTTCAATATGAGATACAGTACTTTAGCCACCAGAGAAAATTATGCAATAATGCATGAATGACTAAATAACAATTCCCAAGAAGGAGCACTTTTTAACAAGAGAGGGTTGCCCACTGACCGATAGTGTCATGGTGGTGATTTTAAAATCTGATGTCATTGTATGAGTCAACACAGAGGAAGAGGATTGGGAATCCCCTGACCTATTTCGGATTGGACCCAATTCAGAGGGTTGCCGTGGAAACACCAAATATAATGTAACATTATTGAAAACTATGTAATAATATAAGCCAAAGGCAGCAAACTGCAACGTAAGTGCAGAAACATCCTCAGTTCAACACAGGAAATAACCCTAATGCTTTGCATGTTCAGTGGGCCTCTCTGGTCCAAAATGATGTAAACACCCACCGGATTGAAAGCTACCGGGCCATTGAATGGGTCGACTTGTTCTAACCCTGTTGGGATTTCTGCTTGATTTAGAGAACCCATTGAAGGGCCTACGCATTACGGCCACCATGTTTAACTAATAGACAACCAAATTAGGTGTTTTATTTAATCTGTTTCTGTATTTGTTGATGAAATGCAAGATCTGACTCGTATTGTACGTGTGCAGGGATACGCGGTAAAGTAATTGTGTAGTTGGCTTGTTTTCTTTCAATGTAGCATGAGTTAGGTGACAGAACACAAATATTGTTCTGTGAATGATGAATGTTTGATGAGTTGTAGATTCAATCAGAGACATAGCCATGACACCTGAGGATTGTGGGTAGTGCAGTTTTTGTTTTGTTTTTTGGTCTTGAATAAAACACATTTTCTTAAAACACAGTTGATATGCTACAGACCTGTTGCTTCTACAGGGGTATACAACATCATTTCACAATCTTGTAGCATGTCTACCTTGGAAGGTTAAAATATTATGGCTGATGTTTAAAATCTTTATATAGAATGTGTATTTAATTTAAATTAATTTACTTCCAGAACCACACTGTTGAGCTATATTCCCCTTTTGTTATTGATTACTTTAAAAAATATATTTTTTAAACTATGTGAACATGAAACACACAGCATTATAAAAATGTAGTAGAATGGAAAATACAGATAGTTGTTGTATAATGTATGCAGTGGAGTAAAAGTGAAAAATACCCTAAAATTATTATTATTTATTATTGTATTTATTAAGTAATCTATTATGTGAGACTGGAAACTGTGAACGAAATTGCCCATTTTGGGATAAATAAAGTTTTCTAATCTAATCTAATCTAATCTAAAAGAAGTCAACCGATACATGACTAACGTACTTAAGTAAATGTACCTTGATGTTGAGCTATCCATCAGAAAATCTAAACTTTAATAAGTTCTAAAGCTGAGCTCCTGCACCTCAGAACACGCCAAGGTAACTAAGAAAAGGCAAAGAAACCAGGCATCAATATTTAATAGATACGCATCCTTTCTTTACAGATTAACATAACTTGTTTACCTTATTTTACACTAAATTATAAACATCCCAGTCTCAGGGGGAAAACCTGAGTCAGAGTTTACAGTAGATTTTAATTAGCCAGATTTAACTGTTGATCAGTTAATGATTTAGCTACTGGATACCTTTGATAAATCCCTGTGATGACAGTGGGACATCAGATTAAGGGTATAGGTTACTTAACGCTCCTCCTCACAGGTGGTCTCAAGTAGCTGGATTCCACCACCTCACACAGCTCCATCTCCTCTGACATGTGAGAATGCTCGATGACAAAATGTTGCACACATGCACACACACTCACTCACTTTCTCACACACACACCACCTCCCCCACCACATCCAAACAGGACATATTTAGTCTTCAAAGCTGCACATCTAAATCTGACTCCATTTAATTACATCCTTCAAGGTGGCAAGTGCCTGTTAAGAGCATCTATTCAGGGGATTACGCTGGAGAGAAAACTAACAGGAAATAAAGAATAAAGCTGTTATTTTGAATTGAGGACATATTGCACCTTGTCTCTCTACTGTTGGGGAGGAAAAACACTAAAGCACCCACGGATCTGTGCGCTTTTACTAATGATGATTTCGGTCTTTCAGGTCAGTCAGGACTCTCTAGCTTAACTGAAATAACGTACATGTGAAGTTGCTGTTATGCATACAAATTACCTTGGGTAGTCACTATATGTATTTATGTTGGGGGTTGAGTTAACTAATTTGCACAAAGTATTGTGCAACTAAATCTAGAAGCAACTAGCTATCCCAGGGCAAATCCTTGTTCTATGAGAGGGAATTCAGGGTTCAGCCTCATGCCCAAGGACACTTCGGCAAGCAGATGGGGAAGACTGGGGATTGAACTGCCGACGTTCAGGTTGGAGGACGACAGCTCTACCCCTCAGCCACAGCCGCCCTGATCATGTATTAAGTTAATAGTGGATGGTGTTGGAATTTGACTCCTGATCGCTCTGCTCACTTTAACACGGATTCCTGACTGTAGGCGTCACCTCTCGTGTTGCTTCATGTACTAATCAGGTCCTGATAACTTGTGATGAGTGTTGGTGTAAAATCCAGTGAGAGCAGGTCAGCAGGAGTGTGGAGGGAGGACACAGGAAACTCCAGCTTGGTACAAACCAACCTTCTGATCATTGATGTTGTGTCTTGTAGCATATTTTAACCCATGGTGGCCCAAAACCTCTGCAGACGACATGGTAGTGATCTCTTCAAAGCCATAACGGCAGGCCAACAATAGGGAGACAATTACTTCTCTGAAAATGTCATCAAGTATTTCTGAAGCCTTCATGTTTCTGAGGAATACCCGGGGTCTCCTCATTCTTCTCTCTTTCTTTATGCAGCGCGTCATGAGGGCAGTCAAACTGTGCACAGTATGATAAAGTACATGCATGCAGGGAGGAAGTCATAGAGGGGGAAGCGCAGAAGTGAGGAGCTTGGATTGAAAGAACCTTTGTCCTGGTTACCTTTGATCTGACTTAACAAGAGGAGTACACCCACTTCTGTACGCTGGAAACCTCACCTTCTCTCCACTCTACTGCCATGTCCATCATCCATAGAAGATGCCTTAATTTCCCATCATAACGGCTCAAATGAGTGGTCCACTATCGTGACTTTGAATGAACAATGAATATTATGGAGGCAGATAAGAATGTTTCTCCATGTGCAGCACACATTTTTCATGTTTACATGAAGAAATCTATTTTGTATAGTAAAAACTTTAAACTTCCTTAAGAAAGAGTAAAATTCATAATGTTACAAAGACTGAAGATTCCATTTTAAAATAGAGTTCTGTACAAGGAACACTCTGAATAATGGTCAGTCCCAGTTGACACCATAGTTCTGCCTTTTTACCTGAACTGTAAGCAGTTGGTTACCATAAACTAGAGGTAACCAACAGGTCAATCGCTATTTACTGGTAGATCTTGAAAGACTTTACTGTTGATCCCCTTAACGCTCGGGACACACTGGCTGTAGCTGCGCCACAGAACCACTGCGCCTCTTTATCTTAAAAAAAACCCTCTCCTCTTTCCCCCATTTCAAATTTTCCTCAACTGGTCAAGGTGACATTGGGCCTCATTCAAAAACGTTTGACGCACAAATCTAAGATTCATGAATATGTTCTTACCTAAATTTGTTTGCACTCTGCAAACAAATTTAGAACTTCCATAGACCATGCATACGCACAAATGATGAAGGCCCGGCTGTCCTAGAAAATGTAAACACAACGCCTTATAACTAAATGCATAGTATATTAAAACTCACCACTGCACTGAGGCGTATTACGCTAGGGACACACAGGAGACGGAAGCGAAGCGAAGTGCCACCGACTGCTGTTCCTGGATAAACGGGGTGACGCTTCTCCTGCAACAATGAAGTTAAAACACTGTGTTGTGTCATAATATACAGAAATAATTTATCTTGAGTGTGTGTGTGTGTGTGTGTGTTTGTACGTTCTCATCTCTATGACACTTCAGACACAAACTGATAATCCCATGGGATATTCACCATCTAGTCCTATATTCTAAAATAGTAATACATCAATATATCTGATCATGACTGCGGATCATCCGCCCAGTTTAACCCTGATGTCCTATCTGCGTCACGTTACGTCTTGTGTTGTGTTGCAGGATGAAACATGTGTCTCATAAATTTCTGGAGCAAATCAAACAAACACAAAGTACACAGTCCTTTAAGTGTCTCAATAACTTGGGATCCATGATGATGGTAAAGTGATTGGACTTATTTTGTGTGGAGAGAGAAAGGCCATTCCTGCACACATATTATACACTCTCAGCAGTCATCAGTCCTGCTTCTTTTAGGAGTTGTCGGGTTGCTCTATAACATAGCAAGGTCTTGACCTTACTATGTAAAGTTAAACATTTTTATATGGAGGCACACCTATATTTGAGGGGTAGCCGACACCACCGCTTCCAAACGCAAAGTAGAGAGGCGTTAAAATATAACAAGCTATCCATGTTGCAGATGTAAGCAGCCTCCTGTTTTAGTTTCTTTTGGTTTTTATGCTTTTCTAGACATCCTGACAACCCTTCAGAAGAAGAGGCTGCAGCAGAGATATTCATTTTCCTTCTGTTCTTTGCTTTTATTAAATTTTTACATATCCTGACTGTCTCATTATCTTCCGTTTATTCACTTAATGTCAGAAATTTTTTCGAAGAAAAAAACGTATGGAATCTGCTAGATGTGGCATAGGGGCTTGCATGCCTCAGTGACCCAAAGGACTCCCCAGTAGCCCGGGCCAGCAGAGCATAATTTACTACTGCCTAACCAAACAGGAGGAATTTCTGATGGCTTAAACCTTACTGGAGATTTCTGAGGTGAAAGGCCACGCTAAATAGTCCTCACTTACTCTTGAAGCTAGGGCACACGTTCGGATGTGAATCACGTGACAACCTGTAAATTTAAATAAAAGATTAATTGGGCCTGGAGTTGGGTGGGGCTCCCACTCATCAACCACAGCTACCAATGAGTTATTCAGTTCTACGTCCCTTCAAAGGGATGACGTTCCCTGTGTTACGGCGTCGGAGGTCCTCGCGGTGCCAGCTCCAGCCCCTTCTCCAGCCCCTTATCCAGTCCCTGCTCCAGTTCCTGCTCCGCGCCGGAGGCTCTCGTCTGACGTCCCCTCTGTTCCGGCGTCAGAGATCCTCGCGGTGCCAGCTCCAGCTCGTTCTCCAGTGCCTGCTCCGCCCCAGAGGCTCTCGGCTGATGTCCCCTGTGTTACGGCGTCTGAGGTCCTCGCGGTGCCAGCTCCAGCCCCTTCTCCAGTCCCTGCTCCAGTGCCTGCTCCGCGCCGGAGGCTCTCGGCTGACGTCCCCTGTGTTACGGCGTCGGAGGTCCTCGCGGTGCCAGCTCCAGCCCCTTCTCCAGCACCTACTTCAGTGCCTGCTCCGCGCTGGAGGCTCTCGGCTGACGTTCCCTGTGTTTCGGCGTCGGAGATCCTCACACCGGCTTTGGCTCCAGTCCCTGCTCCAGTCCCTTCTCCGCGCCGGAGTCTCTCGGCTGACGTCTCGTTTGTTTCGGCGTCGGAGATCCTCACACCGGCGTTGGCTCCAGTCCCTGCTCCAGTCCGTGTGGAGCCTCTGAAGCCGGCCCTTGAGCGGCTACGGTGCTGTCTTCCTGGGACTATGTACTCTGTCCCTGACCGGCCTCCGGGCCGCCCTCCCGAGCCTAAGAACTCTGTCCTTGAGCGGCCACGGTGCCAACCTCCCGAGCCTCAGAACTCTGTCCCGAGAGGCCACGGCGCCGCCCTTCCGAGCCTCAGCACTTTGCCCCTGAGCGTCCATCCGAGACTCTGTCCACGTCCCGGGTTCCCCCCTCCTCCCGCCCGTCTCGGTTCTTTTTTTGGGGGCCGTCTGGTATCCGGCCCTTGAGAGGGGGGTTCTGTAGTGTTTTCTGTTAACTGTTAGATCTCTGTTTTCATGTGTGCACTCTGTTTCTCCTTGTGTGTTCTATTTCCTGTTTTATTTTGTAGTCTCTCCTTCCTTGTGTGTTGTTTCCAGCTTCTCGGGTGTGTCACTTCCTTTCGGTGATTGTCTTCCCAGTCCTCATGTGTTTCACCTGTGGTTAATTGCTTCTGCCTTCCCTCTGTGTTCCCCAAGCCCTTTGTCAGTTCGTACTCGTTATCTACTCGTTTCCACACGTGTTAGATATAGGTTTGTTTTGTACTGCTGTCTCGACCAGCTTCTCCTGCTTCCTTGTTCTCCGTGCGCCTTGTTGCTAGAAGTTTACCTGTTAGTGTTTGTTTTTGTCTTGTTAAAGACCTTTTTTGTATATTAAATCCCCTTTTTGTTATAACCTCTGCATCCTGGGTCCATCTCCTCCACCAAACCGAAACACAGAGTACGGGAAGCATGAACGATTGATTCAATCAGAGACACCCGCCGGATTTCCTTCAGATTAAAATTAGAAATATTAATTCCAGGCTCATGCCTTGTAAATTCAAATTAATTAAAACTGTATATCATTCAGCAAATAATTGGATCTCAATCATCTGTGTAATTTGAGGTGCTTGATTAATCTGCTGAAAAAACATCCGAAAGTGATCAGGCTTGATTTTTCCCCCCCCTCATCTTTCTGTCTGAGTAGATGGAGTGTTCTCAGAACTGAAAAAAAATGCGTGGGAAGGAACCCAAGCACAAGTTTATGAAATAGAGATGGGCGAGATATTTCTTGAAGGGTTTTTTATCCCGATCCAGGTTGTGTCAGTAGAGCAAAGGAGCGTGAGCAGAGAAAATAAATACCCACAACTCTGAGGCTTACTGTGCAGTGAAGGAGAGGTGTGCCTGACTCAAGGGCACCTCCCTGGTGGAGGAAAGTGAGCAGAAGTTGGAGTGAAGCAATGTCTGACCTTACCTTGGGGGGGGACAAGCCCCAAGCGGCCAGTCATTCCTTTGAAATCTTCCTTTTGTTGGGATATCACGGTGATGCAAGATGATCCTGCTATGCAGTAGGGACCAACCAAATGCACAAATGTCACAGACTAGCAGCTTGCTATCATGGTCTCACGCCATCAAGTTCTTCCTCCTGATATGTTTTCCTTTCCTCTAGTCCAAACTTCAGTTTTACTTTCTCACAAAGATGCATCACTACTCATCACATAAATTCAAGGGAGGATCCTAACCACCTTATTAACCTCTTTTACAGTACTTTAAATAATGCATAAAGTCTGTGACATTTTTGGTTCGGCTTCACTTAGTTGTCAGCACAAGCATGTCCACGGATTTCAATTTAAGATTAAAACCTTCCCCTCTGGTTAAGGATTGGGACATTAAAATACAATATTTCAACATTTAGCAGTTGTATTTCCAAATTTGTTTTTGCCCTGACCTGTAGGAGGACCTCAGGTTTTAGTTTAGTTTGTTTATTTGTCAGCAGGATAATGCAAAAACTACTTCTCCATGAAACTTGGTGTAAGGAAGAGATATAAGGCCAGGAGCAACCCATTTCATTTTGATGCAGATCCAGGAATTATTATTTATCACTTTCTTTAACTTGCTCTTACACTCCTAAGACATTTTTTTTATTGGATATTCTGCATGATTTGCAGGCTCAGGCAGCTTCTATGAAGACTTGGAGCATTATGGGAGACGTATAGGATGTCTGCATTTAGCTCTATGCATTGCACATCCATACATAATCATGGCTGTAGACTCTTATTCATACACATTGCACCTTTACTATAGCCTTATTGGGAACCTGCATCCATTTGCACTAATTTATATTTCTGATCTTCTCAGCCCCTACTCCACATCCAGACTCAAACTCAGATCAGCTGAAGACTCACGGCTCTTTAATCCACGCTCCCTGCTGAGAGTGAAAATGTCAAAAATATTAGATTATTTGGAATTATTGTATGTTTCATGACTCAACTTGACTTGACGAGGGGTCATGCTGGATAATGCTTCTCCATCTGAAATTCGTTCAGTTCACTGGGAACATGGAAGGGTTGCTGTTCTTCTTTCCATCCCAGGCATAGGTCTGCTTTTCTACCAATGTCTTTTCATCACAGGTGGAATGTGGTGGGGGAGGGATGCGGCTCCCTCAGACCCCTCAGCCCTCCCCCACCAACCCAGTCCCTGACACAAACACTACATCAGCACCAATTTCTGCTGCTTAACTGTGGGCCAGATCAGGAGTGATTACTGTGGGTGCCACCTTGATGGGTGAGCTTAGCCGTTGGGGCGGCACAGGGCCTCAGCTGCGCCTGTAATTTGCAATGACACCTCATTTTGGTAGCTTTCGCCTTCCAAGCCACAGTGGGAGCAGACCGCTAAGAAAGCTAATCTAATCACTTAAGGACGGGGAGATATTACCCTCTATATATGATCATTCTCTGATGTGAAAAGAAATGAAAAATAGCAAAATGCAGGGGTTAGCCCACATGTAGCATTTGGCTGTGCATGTGCCATTTTATGCAGGTTAATGATGCACATTTGATCTAACAAAACATTACAGGTGTTTGCAAAGCCCTTTCTGAATGGTTATCACATGAGATAAAACTGTGTGTGCTAGTTCAGGGGAATTTAATCTCTCTCACACCTGCACATACACAAGCAACAAAAATGTAATTATCGGGGCAGACGATAAACGTGAGTGTAAGAACAAGGCAGCCAAGAAGCAGAGAGTTTTAATAAGTCTCACTAAAAGCAGGAAAAAGTTCAATATTGTGTTTGTTAATCAAGAGCTGGAGGCTTGACTTTAGTCCCTGACTTCATAGGAAGAGGAACACGTCCCCGATGCCCCACACAAACCCTCTGAAAACAAAGAGGAATGAAGAAAGAGAACTGAGCGAAAAACAAATAACTCGGAAGAGTTGCTCAGGCTGTGGAGGGCTAGTGAACCAAAGAAGACTCCAATTAAGGAGTGCAATACATTCTGATGACCTTGGGCTTAGCAGCACAATTTCCTGAGAGGTCGAACTCTTCTCTAAGAATCAAATCAGAGCTATATTAACAGTAGAAACAAACCAAGGACTCTCACTGACCTTGACACATTCAGTTACACCTACAAAAACACTGTCTCTCACCCCAAACATTGCTTTTTCCCCTTTTTATTGCAGCTCATAGTTCTGTTTGCGCTGTGATATGTGACCTGCTCTCCTTACGAATAATCATTGAGCACATAAACACGGGCAAGAGAATGAGGCCCTTTCTGAAACGATTCCAGGGGAAGTGAAGTATTGGCAGCGGAGGATGACAGCAGGTGCTGTTGCACTATAGTGTATTTACTGAGGAATTAAGCTATAATGTCAGAGGCTGCTTTGTTGAATAACTCTTTTGTCAAGGTGGGAGCAGGAGGAAGACAGTGTGTGTGTGTGTTTGCAGAAGACCAAACCATCTGGCTTTCGGCACAGGAGATAATGACAGGTCTGTTTCCCTGTGGTAATATCAGAACCAAATGGAATGGTGATGCAATTAGTCTGGTTGGAATTAGTAAAACAGCAGGGTTCAGTGATGTGCTGCTGTTGGCAAGAGACAAGATTCACCAATATAGTCAAACCCCACATTTACACCTGGCATTAACATGAGTTGTGAGGGATCTGATTGCAACTGGTAGAGCTTAACCCCATGCAAGTATAGGTGTAAATGCAATTGCCATTGTGTTGTCAATCTAATAACAACTATGAGGTTGAAACAAGGCCATAGTCATGAAGTGTACATTTGGGGGGACCAAAATCTCACAACTTATTAACACACATGACTTTTTATGGATTTTGTTATTTAAAACGTCTAATGTGTACTTGGTAATATAAACACGTGTATGTGCATTTTATATGACTTAATATATTCATATGTTAAAGAATACAATTATGTAAGTAAATTAAATTATATAAAATATACAAAAATACCTTTAAATTAGCATGTATACACTAGACTTAAGCCATAATACAGCATACACATTTGGGCCCACAATGTTTAATGTTTTATTGTCTTATTTTTTTTAATCAATGAACAGAAATGTATGCATTGCTATAGATATATAAAGACAAGTTTTAGCAAAAGGTTTAGCAAATTAGTTTTGATTGATCCTACACTAACCTTCTCTTCAGTCATCTTTTCTCCTCCTCCCCTCAGCTCCACTCTTCTCCTTTCTCCCTTCTCTTTTCTCCCCTCTTCTCCGTTTCAGGTCGACGTGTGAATGGCGTAGAGTTTCTAACTTGTTTTCTGTCTGTTGTGACGACCCCCTCCACCTTCATACTAGGGGTCCCTGTTCTTCTTTGCCCTGAGCTGTAGGTTGAGGTGAAGTTAGCGTTAATCAGTGCACAACTGGGACGGTTTTTCAGGTCGTTGTACTATCATAGTTTCGCGATGAGTTACTGAGGACCTCACACGATCTGTTGGGGCACTTGGGGGTTCGTAAGACCTATGACTATACAAGGCCAGACACAATACTTGATGTAAAGAGCGATCATCTCGTTATATTAAAACATGTCACACTTGTCAAATGACCAGTAAACCGAACCAGACTATTAAGCCGGCTCCTCTCTAACGCATTCCTGCAATTTCTCAGCCATTTGAGCCTTTAATAATCGATTGTGTTGGTCCCTTGCCACGCTCAAAGTCGGGAAGTAATTATTTGCTTACAGTAATATCCTATGTCAGAGCATGAAATATCCGGCTGCATATCCGTTAGGCTCCATTACTGCTAAAGCAGTGGTTAAAGCTTTAACACAATTTATTTTCGTTTTTGGGATCCCTAAGGTGATCCAAAGTGACCAGGGCACAAACCGACAGTTCATGAGGCTGCAAGATGGCTCATCAGAAAGGTGTGTGGTGGGGGATGCGCGTGGTCGTTATTGTGGCGCATGAAGATCGTGGTGAGTGTGGAGTCTGTGGAGTGGAACGAAACAAGTTTTGCCCTTGAAATTTACCAGAAGTTGATGTGGAAATGTGACAATGTGGAAATGAGATAAAGGGACATCGTGACAGTTTAACCTGCCTCCTGGAGTTGTGTGACATTGGGTTCTCACAACAGGACCGGATCTCATATATATATCACATTAGAGTCACATTAGTTTATTTTCTGGTGGTTTGGGTTTTCTGCTGTCGGTGTTTATCACCTCACCAGCGTCTTGCTGGTGGCGTGGCAGCCGCCATGGCTAGCAATAATTTTAAATCACTGACACGAAAGCACGGGGTTAAAATATGTGTAAGGTTCCCCTGCAGCGTGGAGAGCATCGGACTCGCTGTGGGGGAAAAGGTCGGTCACAGCTGCATGGTGTCGGCCGGGCGGATGAACAGCGCCGTGGTCGTGTTCCTGGAACGCGGAGAAGGTGAACTCCGTGCTCGAGACAGGGATCACCGTGAACGGTTGTTTTGTACAGGTACTGCCTTTGTCCCAACCCGCTACCAAGGTGGTCCTGTCCAATGTCCCTCCGTTCATCACCGATGAGTTCCTCAGTAGAGAGCTGTCCAGGCACGGGAAGGGTTCTGCCCGTTCGTGGTGCAGCTACGAGCGCTGGGGCGGGGGTACCCGCTGCCCGGCGGGCCCCCCTGGGGGGGTCGGTCGACCACACTGTGGTGCCGGTCGATCGTGCCGCGGTGCCGGCCGCCCCCCCGCGGCCGATAGCTGCGCCACGGGCTTCTCCGCCAACATCTCAGCGGAGAAGCGAGGCTGTGACCGAGTCAACACAAGGGGTGAGTTCAGTTAATACACCGGGTGTCGGGGGGGATGTGGTGGGTGAGGGTGTTGTGGGTGAGGTAGAGGAAAAGGAGGTGGGAGGTAAAGGTGTTAGAAGAGGGTGGTGTACGTAACAAACGGGTGGAGGAGAAGACCGGTGGAGAAAAAAACATTGAGCAGGATATGAGGGGACAGTCTAAAAAAAGGAGGAGAAGCAGTTGAGGGCAGGGTGGCGTGGAGTGAACAGGTGGAGGAGTAGGAGATGGAGGAAGAAACAGTAAAATCAAAACAAACAGTAAAACGCAGGAGATCAAGCAGGACAGTTGTAAATGAAGCACAGAACAGTAAAGTACAAATGGAAAGTGATGTGAGTGAGTGTCTGATAGCAGCGACTTTCCGCCTTTTAACAGCAGTCAAAAAAAGAAAATCCTTACAGTAGATACATTTTAATCCATTTTACATCACACAAAGAACATGCAACTCAAACTTGAAGAGCACTTCCCGGATCTCAGTCTTTTTATTTCCTCGGCCAGACTCCACATGAGCCAGAGGGAGGCGTCTGGCCTCACAGACCAGGAAGTTTTTAGAATAAAAAAACTGGTGCTCAGAGCAAAAAGACAATTGAGCAGTGATGGAAAGGACAGCAATGTTTGTATTAATTAATTTATTGTTTTCTGTTTTTGTTTCTAGCATTTTAAACAACATGTATGTTTGTAAAGCTGGGGTTTTAAACGTGAACGGTGCAAGAGATCAAAAGAAAAGAACTTGTATTTATGAAACCATGAAAATGAAAAAAATTGATGTCATGTTTTTACAAGAAACGCACAGTGATGTTAATGAGTCTGACTGAAGGAGGGAGTGGGGAGGGGAGGCCATTTTAAGTCACAACACTTCTGAGTGGAGGAGTGGGCTTCCTCTTCTCCACGGCTTTTAAACCAAACTTGCTGAAGCTCAAACATGTGATCCAGGGGAGGCTTCTTTCAGCCAAAGCTCAGTTCGACCATTTTACTGCTGTTTTTATTAACGTCTATGCTCCAACAACCGGTGCAGAGAGGAAGCCGTTTTTACAAAAAATAAGTGTAGTTCTTAATGATTGTGCGATGGAGGATTTTTTATTCTTGGGTGGGGATTTTAACTGCACTGAAGATGCGATTCTAGACTGTAACCACGCAGAGCCTCATCCAGCCTCTCAGCACGCCTTAAAGCAGCTGGTCCACTCTCATGGCCTGGTGGACGTGTGGAGGAGGATGCACCCAGACTGCAGACAGTACACCTGGTCCCACATCAGAGAGACTAGGGTTTCCTCAGCTAGACAGGATGTATTGTTTTAAACATTACTTACATTTTTAAAAGCTGTGCCATCATGCCTGCTGGTTTAATTGATCATTGCCTACTTTTGTCATGTTTTTGTCAGGAATGTTTTACCAAAGAGCGCCTATTGGCATTTTAATTCTGTTTTAACATTTGATAAGAATTTTAGAGATGTTCTTACGTATTTCTGGGGTCGTTTTTAGCAGTCGTAGGCAGTAGTGGGACCATGGCAAGACACAAATACGCTTATTGTGTCAACAACACAGCCTCAATGTCACACAAGACGCCACCCGATCTATGAAAGATCTAGAGACCGACATAGTGGAACTAGAACATTTAAGTGAGTCCACCGGAAATCAAGGTTATATTGAAAGCCTCAAAGGGAAAAAAATGGCTTTAGCCAACCTACTAGACAGTTAAGTACAGGGCGCGTTGGTCAGGTCCCGTTACCAGAACATTAGTGAAATGGATGCTCCAACTAGTTACTTCTTCAGTCTGGAAAAAAAGAACGGGCAGAGGAGAGTAAACCACACACTGCTCTTGGACACAGGGCAAGAGCTAATGAAACACGTCAGATAAGAGAGCGGGCTGTTAGTTTTTATCAAGCACTGTACTCTTCTGAGGAAGAACACACAGGCACAGAGGATTTCTGTAAAGATTTACCTCAGATCTCGGAAGAATCCAACTCACAGCTTGCCTCCCCCCTCCGGATGCAGGAGCTGCTGACCGCCCTGCAGGGCATGCAGGGACGGCGGGCTCCTGGCATTGACGGTCTAACACCCGAGTTAGAAAAAGTTTATTGGGGCATTTTATCACATGATGTTTTACAAGTTTTTAATGAATGTCTGGCATCTGGTTCCATGCCAGTGTCCTGCAGGAGGGCAGTCCTCACACTGCTCCCGAAAAAGGGGAACCTGCAGGAAATCAAGAACTGGCACCCTGGGTCATTGCTCTGTGTGGATTATAAACTTCTGTCCAAAGCACTGCCCTCCAGGCTGAGGAAGGCTATGGAGCAGGTCATTCACAGGGACCAGACCTACTGCGTGCCCGGCAGGTCCATTGTGGACAATGTCCACCTCATTCGAGACCTTTTGTATGTCTCCAGTTCATTAGATGCAGATATAGGCTTGATTTCCCTAGACCAAGAAAAAGCTTTTGACCGCGTTGAACACAGCTTCCTGTGGAAAGTAATGGGGAAGTTTGGGTTCAGCGCTGGCTTCATAGCTAAGATTAAGGTGCTGTACAGTGACGTTGGGAATGTGTTTAAGTTCAACGGCAGTCTGAGTGCTCCTTTCAGGGTGTGTAGAGGTGTCAGGCAGGGCTGTGCTCTGTCAGGGATGCTCTACGCACTCTCCCTGGAACCTCTTCTCCACAGAATAAGGTCTAGCATTCAAGGTGTGTTTTATCCTGGTTTTAGTGGAAACATGATTTTATCGGCTTATGCCGACGATCTTATTGTTTTTATTAAAGACCAGACAGACGTAGATATTTTAACCAAAATCTTAAAAGATTTTAGCTTGGCATCGGCCGCGAGGGTCAACTGGGAAAAAAGTGAAGCCCTCGCGGTCGGGGAGTGGCCTGGCGGGCTCCCAGTTCTCCCCCAAAACCTGAAATGGAAGAGGGAGGGAATAAAGTACCTCGGGGTGTTTTTAGGAAACGACGATATACGTAAGAAGAACGTCACAGAAAAAATAGAAAACAGACTTTTAAAATGGAAATGGCTGCTCCCAAAAATGTCTCTTAGAGGGAGGGTACTGGTCTTACATAACCTTGTGGCATCCCAACTGTGGCACCGTCTAATGTGTGTGGACCCCCCCCCAGGTTTGCTTGCCACAATACAGAAACAAATTTTGGATTTTTTCTGGGGGGGACTACACTGGGTGCCACAGGGGGTGCTGTTTTTAGCCAGGGAGGAGGGGGGACAGGGCCTCGTCCACTTGGCCAGCCGGACTGCAACTTTTAGACTCCAATTCATTAAAAAATACCTCACAGGTCCAGCAGATCTGCCAATAACCTGGGGTTAGATGATGCTCTTTTTTTAACAGATTCTAACTTCTTAAAATAAAGTGGGTTACCTCCTTTTTATCAAGGCGTTTTAAAATCATGGGCCCTTTTTTACATAAAAAGGTGCCCAAAAGTAGACTCTCTGTACTGGTTGTTGAAAGAACCACTCGTAAATGGAGCCAGACTGGACGTCAGCAGCACATCAACACCCGGCCTAATGGCGGCGCTGACCCGGTCTGGAACAGTGACTTTACGGCAGCTGGTGGATGCAGTGGGGCCGGCCCTCACCAACTCCCAGGCCCTTTGCTCCCTTCTGGGGCTGCGGTCTACCCGGGTGGCCCAGAGGCTCTCCAATCAGGAAAAGGACCTCCTGAGGGCCTACCAGAGGGGGGAAACTGTACCAGAGGCTGCAGACCCCTACTCGGAAATTATCCTGAGCCCAGGCCTGGGAGAAAAGACCGGCCCCCTACTAACTGAAATAAACAAACACAAACTAACATTACACAGGTCGGACAAAGAGACACTTTACAGAAACTTTGTAAAAAGCATCCACCAGGCCGGACTGAGCAACAGACCCCCAACTGTGTGGTCACAGAGGTGGGGAGAACATGGACCCAGCCCACAGTGGAGGATTTTATACAAACCTCCCCTTAAGAAAAGAACAGGCGACCTCCACTGGAGAATTTTACACGGCGCCGTCGCTTCCAATGCTTTTATTTCTATTCTTAATCCAACCGTTTTTAGCTAGTGTCCATTTTGCGACCTACGTGAGACTATTTATCATGTTTTTACTAGAGCTGTGAAAAATAACGCGTTAAGATTAAATTACAGGATTAATTCGTTTTTTTTTTTTAACGCATGCGCAGAAGGACCTTCCAATTCCGCCGCCTCTGCACTAGTCGCCGCTCTAATGCAGTCAGACGGCAGCTGCCATTCAAACAAACAACATGGATAATTCTGATGAACCTGAGGACCTTCTGGACGGGAAGATCGTGTTCCAAAAAAACAAAGATCGAACATTCAGTAAAACCAAGGTGATATACACACACTGCGAGAAGACCGCAACGCGAAGCATGTGTTGGTCGGCGAGGGGCGTTCAAGTGGAATGCGCCAAACCAGACTCACTCGCCGGACACATTGTGCAAAAGAAGCGGACAGCTTTACTGTCAGAGAATTTGAACAAGTTAGTTTGCCTCACCAACTGGCTAAAGAACGAGTAGCTAAGAGGGCCTTTAGAGGCATTAGATTGTATCATGGTGTGGTTAATGGTTGTGTGACAAAAAATATAAAAAATGTCAACCATCCTATGGCTAAGAAGCTCAAATAATTTGTTTAATTTAAAAAAAAAAAGTTTTATTCAACCACACAATGGCTAAGGAACCCGAATTCTGTTTAGGATGAAGATTATATTAATGTTCCATATGGAAAAGCAATGATAACTGCTGAAGAACTGCTGAGTTGCAGCACAAAAGAAAAGTTAAATGTCATAAATCTTGTTTTCACAAAAATATTCCGAAAAAATTGGTAATGTGATTAATCATGATTAATCCATAGAAACCTGTGATTAATTTGATTAAAAATTTTAATCATTTCACAGCCTTAGTTTTTACTGAGTAAAGACACTTACAAGTTTCTTCACTCTTAACTGCGGTTTTTAGTGATTTTAACGTTACTTTTACTGAGAAGGTTTTTATCATGGGAGCTGCCTACAACAAAGCAAATAAAGATAAGTGGCAGCTCCTGAACCACCTCTCAGGCGAGGCCAAGATGGCCATTCAGTCGAAAAAACAGGGTAGAGAACAGAGACGGGCAGGAAGCGGGGCGGTGTGGGTGATAAACCTCCAGGCCAGACTCCGACTCGAGTTCAGTTTTACACAATGGTATCTGATCTCGAGTCTTTTAAAATAATTTGGTGTTTGAATGACATCCTCTGCACCGTCACGAACAATGAGCTGTCCTTTCCACACTTTTTAACAGCACTTTTGTGTATTTATTGAATAATGTTGTAAATAAAGTGTTAGTGAAAAATCAAATCTCTCTCTCTGCTGTGATACTTGTGTGATGTGTTTCAGGTGTGTCTCTACGAGTGGATGAGTGGGTAGGTTTGTTTACAGGGAGCCGATTGGTTCCAGCCCAAGCGGGAAGGATAAGAGGACGGTTCCCACAGCTCCTGCGACCTCTCTCCTTTTGCCACTGCCAGCCAGACCTCCAGCCGGACTCACCTTGTGCAGCACTCTGTAAACTGTTCTTTTGTACCAACCCGTTCTTGGTAGGGGTGGGTAGCATTTCTGTTCAAGCCATGTTTTCTCCTGTTTTGTTTGGTTGAGGAGTTAGGTCAGTACAATGACTTTTGTTTCCTTAATTTTGAGTAGGGAAGTTTAGGTTGTTTCGCCTTAGGGTCGTTTTCTGTTTATTGTTTTGCTGTTAGCCCAACCTGAAGCAAAAAGTAAATAAACACAACATGGCTGTTAATTGTTATTGCTGGTTCTTGGGAGCGTGGCAAGGAGGGGGGACCTCTTGTACCATGTTGCGACTGTATTTTCCCCTAGGCAGTGTCGTAACACTGTGCTCCCAGGCGCACGGAGCGCAAGGACGAACTTGGCAAGTTGTGATCAAGTCAGATTGTTGTAAACCTATAAATACTGCAGTCACCGTCGTGCGTGATGATGGAAGATGGATGCACTGGCACTATTGGAGGACTATGCTAACAGGCGAATTAGGATTCTTGGATCTATGTCCTGAGCTGGGTCCAGCATTAGAGAGACCGACCCGACGTAACCGTGCCATCCCGGTGCCAACGCAATTATTAACAACTCTGGGGTTTCTGGTAATATTCTGCTTTCCACCCAAAGCCCCTTTTGAGAATAATATAACTGTTCAATTCTATAGGTCGGGGATATCACAGTCATCCCTGAGTTTTGTGATGTCTGTAGTTTGGATGGCATTTTTAGATTAACTGCTGTAATCGGCGCAATTGACTGCACTCATTGCTATAAGGGCTCCATCAGAGAACAAAAATGTTTATGTAAACAGAAAATACATGCACACAATAAGCATTCAAATGATATGTGACTCAAATTTGGTTCTGACGAATGTGGTAGCACGATGGCCTGGCTCTACACATGATTCGTTCATCCTGGCACATAGCAGTGTGGGGAGAAGATTGCAGGCAGGAGCAGTTTGTGATGGCTGGCTTCTTGGTAAGTTAACAACATATTGTATTAAATATTACTTTTTAACCCTGTTGTATAATGATTGACCACTACTACCTGCAGGTGACAGTGGCTATCCCCTCAGGCGCTGGCTCCTCACTCCATTTCAAAATCCTCAGAGTGCAGAGGAAGCGCACTACAATGAGGCATACGTGCGAGCGCGTTCATTTGTGGAGCGTGCCATCGGACTACTGATGTGCCGATGGCGGTGCTTTGATTCTCCAGGTGGCAGGCTTCTGTACACCCCCCCCCGCACGCAAGTGTGCAAAATAATCAGTGCATGTGCAGCTCTGCAAAACATTTCCCAAATAGTTGGTCCTCCCCTAAATCCTGACCTCAACCCCCCCCCCCCCCCCAACCAAATTATGACCCTGTCCCACTGCCCCCTCCCCTACAGGAAACCTACCACTTGGGAGCTTGGATACAAGGGGATTTGATGCAGCATTTGTGAAGATACAAACAAATGCAAAGGTTCACTTTTTAGGTTCTTTTAATGACGTTAATGGGCGTGTGGAGGGCGGATTTGGAGGCAGATCCACGCACAAACGTTTCCAGGTGGATTGTGATTTATGAAGCGAATATTGCATTCATGGTGCCTGCGCACGGTTTATAATTAGGAATTTTCTCTTGCGTACGCCATTTCCAGCTTTTGTATGTGCGTGCACTTTTCGATAAATGAGACCCCAGATCGGTCCATTATGGACAATATTTTTGTTGTTGATTTATGTAAAAACTATAATTTTGACAGTGGAATGTGTCTTTAGATCAGGAGAAAGAATTTGATCGGTAGATCAGTCTTGTTTATTCTCCACATTAAGAGCTTTTGGTTTGGGTAATGGGTTTCTGGCATGGCTTAGTCTATTATAATAGCGGTGCTCAATGCATGGTAAAGATGGGGACAGGGCTGAGTCGACCAATCCCTGTACAGCAAGGGATAAGACAAGGCTGTCCCATTTCTGGTCAACTATAAAGTCTGGCTAAAGAGCCTTTGCTGTGCAGGTTGAGGAGTAGGATCAGTGATCTCTCGATACCTGGGTTCTCGTAGCCTAATTATTCCCTCACTGTTTCTACCTATGCAGACGATGTAAATGTTTTTGTCTCCAATCAAAACCACGTACAGATTTTACAAGAAACACTTTTATTATATGTAAAGGCTTCCTCTGCTATTTGGTGTGAAAGAGGAGAGGTCTGGCAGTACCAGGTCTGCCTGGAAGTCTTGAGTGGTGGAAGGAGGTACTAAAAGTTTTAGGTGTCTTTTGGGGACATTTTTTTGGGTTCTTATTTTTAACTGGGAGGGAGTAAAAGAGAAAGTGTGTGTGTGCGCTTTGGTAGCCGGCAGCTTGGTCACCTCGACTGTCTGTTTCAGACTTACGGCACAGACACCACCGGAGAATATTTAAAGAGCAATAATGAATTTTTCCATTCTGGCAAACACTGGGTTTGGGCTGCGGTCCGCTTTCTGGCTGTGGTTGAAGGAGGGCAGGGACCAGTAGACTCCATTCCAAAATGAGGCATTTTGACTTCAGGCAGCACAAAGACTATTATACAACTGTGGCCCGAGATGGTGTGATGCAGCTCGTCTGCTCCTGAAGAGAGCTGGTCGTTAACATCTTTTCCACTTACAATCTGAGGATATAGACTGCACAGACCCCTTTCTACAAATCTGTGATAACCAGTGTATCGCTTTGTTTTTTTTACAGACATGAGGCATCTGAATGGGCTGCAAATCAAACTTGTTTGCCATGGAAGATGCTTTTTTCAAAAAAGGTCCTCAAAGTGCCCCTCTGAACATTTTTCCCTGCAAACTCGTTCTGACATGGGACACAGCTTCCAACGTGCCTGAAACAGTACTGTAGAGGAATTGAGACACTGCAAATCCCTAGTCAGATCTTCAGTCATTATGAGACAAAGCACAGTGTTCCCTTTAATAAATGCCCTGTGAACACCACTGGCCTTGGATGACATGTCCAATGAGTTGCATGTGGCCATTTCCTCTAGGGCTGTCAGTACTGACTCGTACTGGCTTAGCACTGAACAGACGGCTTTAGTACGAACAGTCCATCTGATGGAACAAAGTGGTTTCAACAAGGTGAAGACGTGAGCTGTACATTTTACAACTTTCTCGAAGAGCACTTTGAACTTACAGCATTGGTTAAAAAATCCTCCCAGTTCGTGCACTAAGACCATTGAGTCTCTGATGAGTAGAGAGGCTACACCCTGTGGACTACAATGAAATAACACAGCGGTCTCTGTTGTCTTAAAATGGCCTGCACACTCGTCATATGTCCAGACTTATTTGCTTCACCGTCATACGTTTGTCCTCGCAGCTCGGATAGAGGAAGGCCTAGAAGCATCATATTCCATCTTGGCAATGCTCTGTCCAGTTGTTGATGACAGTTCATACAGCCCCAGGAATTCCTCCTTTGGAATTAGATGGAGATAGCGCACACAGGTCGACTCCCGCTCAACACCAGAGATATCCTGGGTGCCATACATTTTTTATAAAAACTGGACAACTGGCCCATTACAGATTTCTGAAAACTATTTTGGGATAATGGTGTTGCCCTTTAATTTGAATTTGGGAACAGGTGAAGTCAAAGTAACCTTTCAACCAGGTGGCTAGCTTTAAATCTCCCTCTGCCTTGTACTTCAGCTAGAAATGCAGTGGCAACATAAAACCAGATGTTTTTGGTAAATTAACAGTTGTTTAGTTTAAACTTAGTTTGAGATCGAAGGACAATCATAAACACAGCATAAACAATTTCAAATATGAAAAGAAATGTATCAAAAAAGAGGACTCTTAACGGAGCTACACAAACCTTATTGTTACCCAAAATGAAAGGGCAATACTTAAACCAACAACACAACTAGTTAAAATAATTCTCCAATAACAATATTTATATTGATAGTCTGACTCTCAGACAACAGCAATATTATTTCTGAATACAAATCAGATCGCAAGAGCTAGTTCGGCTAGCTGTTCACACATGACATACAGCTGCCCTGACTGCCACAGCTGTCCAGAATTTATGCTGCTTCCATCGTTAAGTGCTTCTTGCTGATTGGAGGTTTGGTGTTGATGCCGCTCCAATCCGAATCCCCGTAGTTCACCACTGGGCCAGAAGGAGGTGGAGCAACTGGGGGCTCTACTGAATACCAAAACACACACACTGGCCACTAACAGGGACAAGGGACTGTTACGGCCTTAACATCCCTCCTCTTGAGACGCAAACTGATAGGTTTCTTTTGTAAACCGAATGTTTGGCTTCTTTGATTGTTTTATGGATGAATATAATTTATTAATTCCCAAAGTCAGCAGTAATAATGGACGGAGTGACCATCAGAGACACATTGACAACCCAGAGGCTTCAAGTAGTAAATTTTATATTCAGGACTAATTTCTGAAGAATTGGAGGATGTGGAAAAACATAGTCAACCAACAAAATGGACTGTGCTTATGGGTAGGAAGCCAGTGAGACAGCAACAAAAATGTAAAAAAATAGAGATGTCACTTTTTCCATTTGTCATTATTGGTGAAGTTAAACTATATTTGGACTGGCTATAATCCCACCCTCAGCTCAGTCAGTTAGATGTTCTGCATAGCAGCAGAAATATTGAGACTAATGTAGATCCTCAATATGGGAACAATATGTGCTCACCTGTCAGAGATTTCCTAAGCTGACAAGACATTTTCAGTGGCTGTGGCGGTTGAGGGGACCTGGAAAAAAAGCTTTAAATATTATTGAGCATAATGCATTCACAGAGGTGGAAAGGAGGCTGGGGTTATAATTGAAAATGAGCTGAAACTGGCTGACAAAAGCTCTGCTGAAGTGATTATCTTTTATTCATTAGAATTTCAATCTTCTGAGGCCCCGCCAAGAGGAAAATTGGAATTCACTGTCACTACTGGTATTCTGATTCATAAAATGTGTGGTCATGAATGTGCTCTAGTGAGCCTGCATACAATACATGAAACCAGACCGGTGATGAAAGAAAGTATACAGCACCATAAGCTGAATACCACAATGTTCTACAGCATGCATAGTAGCCAAAAGTGGATGATATAAGACATGAAAAATCACTTTGAATGATACAGACACACATCTCAACTGCTTTATTTTTTTCTAGAGTGCAAGAGCTACAATCTGTTCTGCCTTTTAGCAATCCACAGTTGCATGCAAAATATGATCTTAACCATTAAAAAAAATCTGCATGAACTGGGGCCACTGTTGTCATGGTAAGTCAGATTTTATTTATAAAGCCCAATACCACAAATCACATATTTCCCCCAAGGGCCTTAACAATCTGTACAGCAATTGAATCAGTCAAGGAGAATAAAACTGAAATGGGAAAACAATTGTGTGATCTTGAGGAGTTGACCATGAGTTACTTTAACTGAACAATTTAGGTTAGTACCCACAGGATTAACCAAACGTATATGCTTCACTTAAGGTCAGAGAAATCACTTGTTTTTAGGGAGGCTGGCTGAACAAGGCTTGCTCCATTTCACACAGCCTCTTAATTAAGGGAAGAAACTCACAAAAACAGGATTCATTTTAAAGATCCTCAACAGTCAATCTATGCGACTCAGACCACTCCCGGAATTTTAAATAAGAAATGTTATTTGTTTGACTATGAGTAATATGAAACGGTTTTCAAAATGAGGGGCAAACAGCAAGATTAAACGTGTGTTGTCAAAAGGAAGAAAAGCTATATAGCCATTTAGGAAAGAGCTAAATGAAACCAAAGCTTTCCATTGCTCAGCCAAAATCGAATGCGTGATCACCATTATTTCCCTCTTGCTAAATAACACAACTTAAGGAAGAGAAATGAAGAGAAAAAAACAACAACCAGGGAGAATGGTAAAATCATTAATAGCCAACCCTCAGCCGTACACCAGCTGATCGTGTAACAACCTCAGGACCGAGTGCCTAAGGCTCCACTGCCCAGCCCGAGCCCAATCATGGCTGCATACGGGACATTAATCCACCTAGTGAAAATATTTCATAATTTGGTCAATATGTTAAATATGAATACATACAGAAAGAGGGCAGAGAACAGAGCCCTGGGTTACTCCAGAAAATATTGATGTAGTATTATTGGAAGAAACAATGTACTTTTCAAATAAGAAACACTTGCGAGCCAGGTCACATGTGCCAAATTGGTTTTCCAGGCAGTTTAGGAATACTCAGACATCTGTGTTATCTGAAAGCTGAATGAGAAATGCAGAGGTGAAGTCGGAATAGTAAGCAGACAATCATTCAGGACTACTTCTTTCAGTAAAGTGACAGGCCCCGGACACAATTTTAAAAGGGTGAACAGATATTATATTGTAAAGTTACTAAGTCTCTTTAAACAATGAGTCTGAAAATCTATCTGCCATATTGCTGCAGTTTTATTTGCAAAACGGTTATTAAATGCTTTTTAACTTAACTTGAAGTCACCAATTTTACACTAATGGTCTTAGTGTGAAGATCATTGAACCAAGACATTGTGATATTAACTTGGTAAATTGTTGATCATTGGTTGTGTTTGCAGGTCAACTGGTTATCATCCAGGTATGGAGCACTGCCGTAGAGAATGGGCTTGATAAATTGCAGTGCAGGGAACCTGTGGGACAATTTAGGGTCAAACATGAACATCCAGTTGGGAGAGCAGCTTTTCACAATTCCCATCAGAGAGTCACATATTAGATTTGTATGGGCAAGGTCTGGGGCTGCTTCTTTTCCACAGCTTTCCCAAAGCTCAGCTAAAAGGGCAACGGGCTTGCAAGTAAATAATAATGATCCTATCCATCTTCCCAAATTGTAATGCTGAATTATCTTTCCTCTGAACCAATAACGTTTCTGTCTTCTACTGAATCAGGTACAGTAACAACTGGGTCACCAAGTTTCTCTCCTTGAACACATTAAATTGAAAAGTGGCTGCATATCGGTGTAAACAAGGTCTGAGGGCAGGGAAGCTCTAAACTCAATTTCCACTACAGACTCGCCTTACTGTAAGAAAAACACATGACGGAATTGAGAAAACTGTAGCTGATGAGTCCAAACACCACACATGCATGTGTTCTGGCCATTATTGTGATAAGCAACAACGCTTGATTAAATCTAATGAATATTTCATCATTTGTGTAACACTGATTGTGTGCAATTAAAAACTGCAAGTCAAGCAAATAAGAACAGCCATGCATTTACACACAGTATATTTCCAAAAATGTGTTTTACTTTCAGGGTTGCAGTCAAAATATAAACATGTCCTGCTCACAGAGCTTGATTTGGGTACTTCACAGTTTTTGCATCGGGTAATGTATCAGGAAAACACATGAATGCATGGAAATATAATAATTTATGAGTTGTAAGAATTTTGTATAGCGATCATTTGTACCTATTTTCCATAGACTATCAAGCAATGCATTGAAGTGCCAGATTTTAGAGTTCAGTGATACATTCCATGTGACCACCCTAAGTCCAGGTCCGCAGCCAGCTGCCTAGAGCCATCACAAATTTGTTCACCAGGCGGACAGGACGACTTGACATAGTTGACCCATTTTACCCTGGAGAGCAGCGTGAATACGGGCCGAGGTCATTCTGCAGCTTCTTACGAGACTGAAGCTGAGTGCTCGACTAAGAGTTCAGAAAGCACAGACTGAGGCTACAGAGAGCTGTGAGTCAACAATAAGATGTTAAAATCAATTCTAAAACACATGAGGAGCCAGTGCAAGCAGGCATTAAGTGGTCACTTATCTTGGATTCCATTTACACTTGTAGCCATGTGGTCAAACACTATCCGAGTGCAATCAGATCAATGTACTTCTATGTTTCGTAAAAGCCTGATGGCTGCTCAGTACAGTCTGGAGCTGATAGGAGCCGATTAACAGAATTTCGGTTAAAGCAGCTTAAGTGGCTTTTGAAAAATAGAGGTGTGAGGAGTTGAAGGTATATATATAAAGATCTTTGTCTTTCAAAGCTCAAATAGATTGTATTTTATATTTATGTGATGAAAACCAGATAACACAAGTTGCTTCTAAGCTGTATAGACATTAAATATACATCTTGGCATTATATCACCACAGAAAAGTCTAAACAGCAGATATTCATGAAAGTGTGTTAAGTTCCAATTAAAGTTTAAAGGAACAGAGTAAACGGAAAAATGTAGTTACTTAATCTACAAATGTCTGTCTGTCTGTGGAACGTGTATTGCCCTGAAAAAGTGCAGTGCCCAGTTTTGTAGGATTTGGACATGCAATATGTTTAAAATGTATGTAAATTGAATAAACAAGCGACCAGTGCTCTTTAGCAGTCACTGTGTATGTGTGGGTGCATTAACAGTCACTCTGGGCCGAGTGGAACATTTCTTCTTCAGTCACACTAGATCATTTTGATGTAAATGGTCTGTATTTATATAGTTATTTTCTATACTTGATTATCACTCAAAGCACTTTACATACAGTTTTTGCCATTTACCCATTCACCAACATTCATATAGTGCATCAGTGTGCAGCACTTTCACACATCACTCCCCACAGCAGTCAGTTTAAATCAGGATCAACATTCATTAGTGTCGTGCCTCAAGAAACTTGGGCATGTGGAATAGGGAGATGGGAATCAAACCTCCAAATTTCTGTGTCAAGGTTTGTGCGGAGAGCAAAGGACCAAAAATATAGAAGCGATGCAGGAGGCAGGTCCAATTCAGAACAGAATAGGGATCAGGCCCAGCAGGAAAAAGGCTCAAACTATAAAAGTGAAAAAAACAAGGCAGGAAATAACGAAACCTAAAATCACTGGAGACTAAGTTCATAACTAAACAGCCGACTCAACAATGACATAACTAAGGACTTAAATACAAACTCAACTGATGACAAACCAGAGGCAGTAAACTGACATGATTCTACTCTACATGAGTTTGTGTAATGTGGTGATTAAAGAGTGTGTATCATTTTTATAATCCAAATGTTCAAAGGAACAGAACATCATTACAACAATTACAAAGTAGGAGCTGATTGACACTTTATTACAATAGGTGAAAGTCTGTACACACTGAAGTCTGAACTCGTTTGTCTTCACCGCAGCTTTTAGTTCCCTCTCCTTGTTTATACGTCTTTGCCCACAACATTCACTTTTAATGCGCAATTCACACAAAACATTTACTGTAAACGTTTTCTCCTTTTCAGAGAATGTTTGCCATTTTAGCAGCTGTACTCTGCGTTAAAATTTTCTGCCTAAATTTCTGCCTTCAAATTGAAGCTGGGTGTGGACATTTCAGAGGAAAAACTGTTTTCACAGTCTAAGAGTGTGTGGAGGTTAATGGACAAAGATCATACATCAGTGCCTATATGCCTTAGTTGTTGTTTATGTAAATATTTCTCTCAAATAAGCAACGTTAAATGCTACTATTTTGTATATGTATGCCATCTGTGACTGTCTTCACCTTCTGCTGGTACAAATACAGCTACGACGCTTAAATCAGAAACTAGTTTAAACATTTTAGCCACTATGTGCAATATTTCACATCACACGTCTTATTGAAAGTTGTATTCCAAATATATTTATAATCCACAAGAAATGGCCTTAAGTCATTCCCTGCATTATTAAATGAAAATGCACAAAATCAAATGAATGCAAAAAGAAAGAAACTCATGATGTACAGGTTTAAGAAGTTGTGATATTGGTATATCTGACACATAAACAACCACAATGAAAGCAGACCAGTTTAATGGAGGTAAACACTGACTAGCCATGTGGGACGGCATTGTCCTCTCATTGTGCACTTCTCAAAATCTGCAGCTTGAATATATCCAAACCATCAGAGCGCTCTTTGCACTGGTCAATGACACTAGTATCTGAAGGCTTCTGTCTGTAACAGCAATAAAAACTAACCAAAAAAAGAAATAAAAATCAAATACCAAAATGTCCTCCTTTTATGCTCACATTCAAGTTTTGTTCTATGCCTTCACTTTTACCTTTCAAATATTTAGCTTTTCATAAAATCTATTCAAATGAAGTGAAAGAAAAAAATCTTTAAATCCTCTTTGACCTACTCTATCACTTTGAAGTAATTTCAGCTATAGATACAATTCATTATCAAAAATGGCCTTCTTTTCTTCAGATGTTCTTTACAATTGAATTTAATTCATGCTTGCATGGTGTTCTGAAATTGCTATGTCACTAGCGGTCAACTATTTTCCGGCTCTGATTTATTCGCCCATTTTCAAAACTAGTAAATTACAATCAAAGACGACACAATTAGAAAATGGGAGAGCTGCTGGATTTATATAGCATAATCTTTTTTTAAGTCTTCCACATGACCACTATATGGTGGACTGAAGTGGAACAGCTTGTTGTCGCCATCAGTTGTTCATATGCCAACAGGCTAATTTAGTCTAATCCCCTCCCACCATTTCCCATTCTAGTGCATGGATAGGAAAATTAAACAGAGGACTAAACAATGAGCGCTCCCAATCCCACAGAATTGGGATTTATACTTTCTTATTAACCAGTGTTGTCATATCATAATATATTTTTCAACAGTTTTAAAGACCCAAATGATGATTTTCTTTTTTGAGGGGGGTTATGTTACATTGAAGCCTTTAGATTCTTGTTCCCCAGCACATTCCCTTTATGTGGAAAAACATGTTGGCACAAACCGGTCCATTTATTTCAAAAAAGATCAACAGAACTTCTTGTTTCTAAAGTTATTATTTTGAGAGAAACATGGTCATCACAAAAGAAAATACTCCCCCCTTCCAGTGCCCTGCAGCACTCTTAGATTGTATGCAAGGTATGCCATATGTTCAGAATTCTTTCCTTGGACGTGTAGTAAAATGTTGCATATATAACACAAATTATTTTTTTACTCACAGCCTCCAAAAGAGCTTCTCATTTGAATTTGATCTAAGCTTGTTATCCTGTAATGAAGGCCAAGCTGGGGTTTCAGTGAGTGCCGCTGTCAGCGCTGTGCACACTCACGCACATCAGATAGATATTTTATTTTTTTCTGGAGGTGCTTCTGAGATCAAGTTGTGGGAATTTAAAGTTTTGCCAAAGGCAGAGTGGCATTATGTTTGCATGAGTGTGGGTGGGTGTGTGGGAGGACAGGGTCAGCAATACATGTACATTAAAATGGTCAAAAAAAGAAGAAGGCATAAGCAATATGTGGGCTCTTTTTATCACTTAGCTTGCTAATTCATGTGATTTGTAATTCAACCTTATATAAATGAGGTTAGAAATCTTTAATAAGCCAAAAACAATTATTCATGAAAACTTTTAGGCTGATAAACCTGCGCACTTGTTATGACACGGTGTTCACTTATATCATATACAATTTTCACTTCTTTGATATTTGACAGCTGATGGATTTAGAACTGACCGCTGTGATTTAAAATAGAGCAGTACAGCATATAGTCGGCAACAAAGGTTATGGCAGCATTTTAATCTAGAAACTGAAAAGCATTAGAACAAACTGAACTTAAAAAAATAAAAAATACTTGACCAGAATAATGTGTACAAAGACTACTTTTAAATGTGGATTTGGCAAACATTGCTTACATAAAATAACTTCATGGCCTTGGGTTTTAATCTTTGAGTTCACTGTTAAGTGGTTTGGAAAATGCAGTAGAAATGGACTGAAACAGCACTTTTCTAGTCTTATCGACCACTGCATACTTTACAGTACAAGTTACATACCATTATTCACACACTTTTGACACTCAGGGGTAATTTGGGGTTCTTGCCTAAGGACACTTATGAATGCAGACTGGAAGAGCTGGGTATTGAACCGACAACTGTTTGGGTAGTGGAAAACCCTCTACCAAATTATGATTTTATGGAAGGTTAAGTAATGACTTCAATCATTGCTCCTGTTCCTGAAAATGTATTCAGATTCTCCACCTTAAAGACGTCCTATTAATGTGGGCACACATTATTATCCTTTGTGAAACTCTTGAAGCAGACCAATACACCTCTTTTATTAGATGTCTTTTGGTGATTGGGCCTGGAACCTAAACACACATCAAAACATCACTGCAGTTTATACCACAATGGACAAAACAGAACCAACTCATTAAATCCATAAAAGCTACATGCCTATACCTTTTTCTTGAGCAACTTTAACAGTGGCTAATCAGGTTTCATCTGCAGGTTTAATCGACAAAGAACCATGAACATATTTTCATTGCACCTGTCCTCGTGTCTTCAGTGGGTTGAGCTAAAAAACGTGCATCTGTCACTGGCATGACTATAGCCTGTGCTGAGTCACCTGGCTACTGGCCCAGTCAATGGAACAACTTCAGTGCACCACAGGAAAATTCCACTTCGTCATTGCTCCATTTAATTTTATGTGTCGTACGCTGCCATGGAAATTGAGCCATCATTAACACTGGATGGCATTAGAGCAAGTAGTTAACTTGACTTCACTTTGAGTCAGCACCGGAGCCCAGATTGATTGAGTATCAGTTATGAGCTACATGGCACTACCCCTCACCTCCCTTCCCTTTCTCTACTTTTAGAACTGAAGCACCCAGTCTCAAAATAACCTGACTTGCTGTTGGTCCTGCATTAATGTGTGCAGTGACTCACTTAAAAAGAGTGGAGTGATTTAGCTGACAAAATAATAACCTGCTTGGGCTCTTGGCCTCCAATATAAGGAGCTGATCTTAAAGAAAAGTCATAACTTGGATCCCTGGTTATGCTGGTGTCCTATGGTATTCGTATAATGTCCTGAAATATTTTGTTTTAAAATCTGTGCTAGATGAGTATCAGCTTAGATCTGCCGTGCCAGGAATCATTCAAATGTGTTGAAATTGCAGCAGCAGCTTCTGTTAGCTTAATCTGCAACCATTCTGTAGTTTCGAACCAGCAACTCTTTCATCCCTAAAGTATTTGTCCACCCTTTAATCTCCTGTTGCCTCCTGTCTGGTTTGCAGCAGATGATGTACAGTGGTGTGAATCACTGCAGGATAATGGTAGCCAAAGATTCACGGTTTGCCACACTCAATCTGTAAAAAAGCCCTACGAGCCATGAATCTAAAACAAACGGGACATTACCTAAATGATTGAGTCGGAGGGATTTAATGCATTGCCTCACCTGCTAATGCTCCTTACTCCAGTCAGCACATTTGTCACCTTGCCTCACTTCCACCTCAGCAAATAAACATTAGAGCAGATGATGGCTGGCCTCACATAAACACACACGGCTTCGCTCTTATTTTCACCGATGTAGAGAGAGAGAGAGATAAAGAGAGGGAGTGAGGAATAGGTCGAGGAAGCAAATGCAATTCTCTCAGGTTTTATTAAATGTGAACTCTGTGCTTTGAAGGTATATCTTGTCCTCCATAAAGAAGAGGATGAAGTCAATGCTGGTCCTTTGCATTATAAAAACAAGCCCCGAGGAGCTTATAGATAACAGTGAGGGAGGAGAGGTGGAGGTGAATATTGTGGTAATGGCTGATAGGAAGATGATTAATCATTGGCTTGGATCAGTGGTGACTGCTGATGAATATAAAAATATAGTTGAACTAGATTCATGTTAATGCTGGTACAGGAGGTGGGGTAAATAACTGTTATATACTTATAATACATTTAAAAGAAGAACCACTAGGCTACAAGATGGAACGAGTTGAAATGTCAATGTATATATGTTGCCCTGGTGAGAAGCGCTACAAGCCCTTGCATCCAAAGCAATCAGAAAATGCCATCTTCTATAGAGAAAGACTTTGCAGCCTGTGATATGTATGCAACCGTTCATCAATCACAACTACACAACCACCTTCCTCAGTTTAACCTCACCGGAATTAACCAAAATAGTCAAATTGTAAATCTACAAGCAAGATACTAGAATTGAACGGTTAGGCGGAATGAAATAAAAGACAGTGCATGCTGGTGCACATTATCTAATCAATCATTATCAATTCTGAAGTTAAGTAGGGTTGGTGCCTTTATTTATTAATATATTATAATCTTTCAGCTATTTATTAACATTTATAAAGATTTTTTAGACTAATATGATGTGGAAACCTCAACCAGTTTAACCAAAAGTTGGACACCAGGTTTGTGGACCTAGAGACGATCGAGACACAGTCCAGGAACTGCACTGCCTAGCTTTGGCCGGGATTTAGAAAAGTGGAGTCTGTTACAGCATAGGATTATTACCAATGGTTATGGAATGACATGTTCAGTTATCACATATTTAGTGTCCACCTACTTTCCTGTGTGCAAAGTGGCACTTGTGAAGGAGAGAGGAATCGTATTATCAGCTCATGAGCAGCGGATCCCAGGTTTGTAATATAAGTTGAACCTCCAACAGCTTTGCAATCGAATAATTGCCTTCGCTGATCTATGGTTGCATGGCTGGGTACTTCTGAATAGCCCTTTAACGGTGGTTGGCAATGTGTATTTAAGGAGGCATGGTCAAGACAGCCAGGGATGAGTGTGAGGGAACGATCTACTGTGTGTGCATTAAAGAATAACTCCTATAGAAGAAAATGAGGGGTTTCCTCCTTCTGTTTATTGACTCCCTGTCAACAACCAATTGGAGAACGAACAATGGTAAGTAATCACCACACGCACACACGCACACACTTAAATATTAATGACAGAGGCACATTTATCTATATTGATTAGGAATGGTAATTATAATACTGAAGTTGGCAGCAGATCACGAATTATCCAAAGTAATAACCAGCTATTCCAAAATTATTGCCTTTTATTATTTTGGAGGACAGCTGCAAGGCTCCAAAAATTGTCTAGTGTACCGCATTGTTCTATACAAACATCTTGAGGTGAGACATCAAGGTCAAAATAGGAGTTTTACGCGTCAGCAACTTTGGCTGTAAGTCTCAGGTTTTTGAACAACTCAGAGTTTGGAAAACATTCCACCGAGGTTGGCCCAGCCTGGCATAAACCCTGGACTGTTGTATGTTGCACTTGTTGAATGGAAAAGGCCATCATCAATGGAGCTTTGATCTATGATTCACTGTGGAAACCGATAAAAAAAAAAGTGTGCCAACGATGTGGAAGCACACTGTTGTTGTTCTGAGTTGCATGCATGTGTGTGAAGTGTATATATATATATGTATTTGACCTTTGTTGTATTTTGAAAGGAATGGTTGGCTGTATTCCAGTGATGGGCTGTTCAGGCTGCACACACACACAAAGTTCCATCCTGCTCTTTCTGTCCTTTACATTATATATCTATCCTCTGCATTCATCTGATCCTGTTAGTTTTCTTGCCTCATCTCTTTCCTATTTATTAATTCATTCATGCAGTTTGGAAAAATCATGACTCTGCAACTCAGTTTTAATGGAATTGACCTATGAGCTTCACTGAGGCTTGGCAAACTTCATGCCCAAGTGTTGTTCATCAAACTGACTGTTGCCTAGATATAACAAAAACACTTACGTTACCCAGAAGATCTTCTTTCACAAGTTTTGATAGACATTTACATTTTTTATGAATTACTTTTAATCATGGACCTCAACTTAAAATGAGCTTGGAAAAGGCCTCATATCAAATCAGTGTAAAGAAAAGTCATTACTTCCTTGAATGACCCTCTCCACTGGTATGCCATCAATGGTTAGTGGTGTCGTCTCTTTCTGAAATCAATTATATCCTCCTTTTCCCTGAGTTTGGGAAAGACGTTGATCTTACACCAACTATTTTCTTTAAGTTTTTTAATCACTGTTACTGATGAGACTCACCACTGTTGTGTCATCAGCAAACTGGATGTCCTTGGACCTGAATGACGCAGTGCAAGTCATATTCCCGTTAGTACAGCACCTCTATCTGCAGCGCTTGTTCTATCTTGGCGTTCAGTATCTTGCTCAAGGACTTATCTTTCTACATACTGAGTCACAGGATGGAGAGAGATGAACAGAGGTGAACTGTGGTGGGTGGAGTACGCAGCACTGGGGGACTCCTGTGCTCAGTGTTATCATTGACAATTCCTAATTTACCATTTAGATGTTTCAGTTTCACACATAGTAAAGAGGTATGAACACTGTGTCTGACCATTCATGGATCCCACGCATGTTTGAAAAATGTATAATTTCCGATGATGGTTATAATTAGCATTTCCATTTCTCTAGGATTGACACTGTGTGTGCGCGTGCACATGTGCACAATGGGAAGTGATAGGAACAGATAAATCATAAACTGAATGTTGCTCTACACTAGGTTTTTCGTTAACGTCCTGTTTGTAGGAGGTATGCATGGCACAGCATTTGAATTTCAGACTACACAGTTGCTTCATGTGTATTTGTATGCGTGTGTTTCAATGTGTGTGTTTGTGTGTGTGAGAGCATTCGCTTTTTAACAGCTGTTTGCATTCCCTATCTACAGTTCTAGTGTTAGCTGGTCCAAACCTAATTAACGGTGTCTGCGGAGGGAGAGGGCTGGCGCTGAATTCCGGCGGTAATGTGATGTCACAGTGGATTACGCTGATGGGCCGGCCGGGTAGCATTTCTGTGTGTGTGCGTGTTGCTGGGTGTCTCTTGCAGTCCACGCAGCTCAGTTTAGATCAGCTCGGAGGAGCTTACTCAAAATATCAACCAAAAAAAATAGCAGTGACAGTCTATTTGCTTTTTTAACACTGTAAAAGCCAGACTGTGTTTAAAGCCATATCTATTGCCAAGCAACAACACACACACACAACTTCCAGTCATTTTTTAATTAGAAGGTGTTAACTTTTTCCAATATATCTATATCATGGTGTTAACACGCCCCAAAAGGTTGAACCTAGGTTAGCATTGGTCGGATTAAATAACCGACTAAAGTGTGAAGTGGGTTCGGGGTTAGGGTGTTGCAACGTTGGAGGGGTTTCATTTCAACACCTCAGTCATCTACTTGCCTAAAATATAGAATGAGCTAAGTATATCTGCAGGGGGTGTCAGGGTTTGTTGATCAATACTTGGCTGTGCTGGTTTCTGTCTTTTGTTAGTTTTTAGGGAAAGAAAAAAAAAATTCAATTGACTGAAGTTTTGAGAAGATCCCATCTGTCACTTCAGCCTGTTTGATAAAGGTCTTGAGCCAAAAACTGCATTTCTGCTGTCTGTTCTAATTAACAGGAAATAGTGACTGAGGTCAGAAATCAGAAGGTCAAGGCCTCAAGGTCTCACAAAGGGTAAATAAGGTTGTGGTTCAGTATAACAAGCACTGAGTAACGTCAAAGAAGGAACATGCTGATCACCACTGACATCATGTCGAGGCAAGAAGTCTACTTTTCTACAAAGACAGATTTGGCGCCTTCAATGCTTTCCAGCTCTAATACAATGTGATATGACAAAATCATATAACGCTGCTTGAATGATAATGTATTAATAAATGAATCCATCAATGCTTGTTGTCCATGGGAAGCCTTAGCCAGAATCAATTCTAAAGGAAAATGTATCTGATTTCAGAACCGACAAGAGTAGAGTTAAAAGGTGTATTTATGTACGTGTTCTATCTACAGCCTTGGTTTGGCTATAGACATGGAAGAAGTTTTCACATAACTTCAAACTCAGTTCAGTGTTTCTTTTACATGAGTATATGAAATTAGTTACATTTAAAAGCAAAGAAATTATGTAAAAATAGACAAAAACTAATAGATCAATTCCACCAGGAGAAGTTTCAGCCCCAGAAAATTACTAAAGCTTATCTTGAATCAGCAAGGTCACACCGGTTTATCCAATACCACGGGGAAAGAGACTGTTTCAGTTTAAAAGGAAAGGGAAATAACCAAGTAAACTAAACTCAACACTTGATGAAAGAGCCAAAGAGCCTGAACAGCAGAGGAATCCAGGAGTGGTGGCCAATGACGGCCCGAACAATAAACTAGGGTTTCTAGAGAAAGGTGCATAGCAGATTTAGTAGATGAAAAAAAATGGCTAATGTTTTTAAAGATAAACTTATATAGACCACCTTGCTCAGCCATGCGACATGGCCTCGCGGACAACCGAAGGGTGAGAGCATCAAAGGCTGCCGCTTGATCCCACTGCAGCAGTAAAATGCAGGACAATAATCATCTGTGAACAAAGCGGCAGACCATAAAGATAGGCAGACAACGCAGACACGTAGCTACACCCAGTAGGGCTTTCAGCTCGCAAATCCGTCCTCAACAGCACCAGCAGTCAGCCGCGCTACAGTGAGTAGGGACCATGTAACTAAAACGCATAAGGAATGAGGAGACACGGCAGAGCATTACCTGTATGGATTTTGCGCCACAACTGATGCCGCGGCAAACAAAGGCTCCAGCCACGACAGGAGTGGAAGCTGAAGGAGAGAAGGGAGAGTGGCGTATGGCACACCTGAATTTTATAAAAGGGGCCCATGGCACCACCCAGTAATCAGTGCACCGGGGAAGCTGGCACTGTGCCCCACAGTGGTAGGGACAGAGACGACCTCCAGCCACACAAAGGAAACAAAATACACTTAAGACTTAAATTAGATCACACAGGAAAATCAGATCACACAGGAATATCACAAGTCAATAATGAGTCAATCACAGTTACTATACATAGCTTCGCAAAGCAAGATACATTCACAGCACTATTAGGGTTCATTGCCACAGGAGGATGCCTAATATTTGGCTCGAGGCTGTGTGCGGTCTTATGCACAATTTCTGCAACTCTGCTACAGCAAGCTCAACTGAGTTCTGCATTAATAATCAGCACTGGAAGGTTGCTGATTTCAGCTTGGCATCAGCCTCTACTTTTTGGGAAAGTGTTTACTCTATGGTAGATAGAAGTTTGTGAGAAGTGTATTTTATGCCACGCTAGCACTGTCACTTTATGGTGGGCAATTATCAGCGACTCAGTAATAAAAACTCAGAGACTCACAGATTTAATACAATTTTGCTCAACTTTAACCCAGGTTTCAAAAGGAAATAGACGAAGGATCAGACTAAGGCGATGTGCAGGGAAAGACAGGAAGAGGCAAATGGGAGGCAAGTGTAAGACTGAGGCAAAGAGGCAGAATCACAAGCATGGAATACGATAATTTTGAATGAGCCTCTTCATAATTGGGCACAATGAATAAGGGTAAACATGCACTGGCCATTGTGGAACAGTGAATATGCATTCACTTATTAAAGAGGAAATTCCTTTTAAACAAGTTCTCAACTAGCCTCTGCATACAGTGAATCTGGTATTACTGTTTTTCAATAACTCATATTATTACCCACCTATACCTGTTTAGCTCTCTAATAGCTGCTTGTGACTTTTACATAAGACGATAAGATGGATAACACCACTCATACATCATTAATTCGGGTCTTTCGAGGTCTACATATCATTTGCACAGTTTAGGGTAGTGTATGGTGCACGTTTGCTTAAAAAAAGAGGTCATTCCTAAACAATTGAATCTCAGGCAAATCAAATTCTTTGGAGTATGTTGGACTGCAGAATACAGTCTGTCAAACTCAAGTGTGAAGATCCTACATACTGTGCTCTTCTCTTTATAAATGGAATAAGCCTGACAAGACAGTCGTCCATGCTGCTTTTGCTGTCAGAATGTGAGGGTCTGTGTGTGAAGGTCTAACCCCCAACAGCAGTCAGAAAGGTAAAACTCCCCTTTTTTGTTGGTATAAAGAATTTATTTTCTAATAGGCTCCATGTCATGTAATATTGATGGATTCACTAACCCAGTTTGAGAGTCCTCCATCCCAGTGGCAAACAGCAGGGTTAAGGCAGCATGAATGCCTCAGAGCTAGCCTCAGGCTCGAGTAGAGGGTGGCCAGGCCACCTGCCTGTCTGATCCACAGCCAGAGCTGGACAACGAACATAGTACATACGTGACAGATAGAAAAATTGCGGTTTGTGAGCCATCACTGGCGTCATGAAAAGTAAAGAGTTTATGATAACTCTTTGGTATTTCTCTGCATCCTGAATTTACAATATGCATTTGTTTGGATGGCATTTGTCTCTCATCTCTCCTCTTCAAACAGACGGTCTTCACTTCAGACTGCAGCCAAGCAAACTTTCAACCCATCACTGTTAAAATGAAGCAAATAATGCCCATTGTAAATAATGTAGAGCGGCATGGTCTTCTTCATATTTAATGGCCATTTCTAAAGAGTTCAGGGTACATTAGAGGACTGGGGCACACTGATTTATTTGAGGCGTTAAACAGTCTAAAGACATGTGTTGCACCAATAATGCGATTGCATTCTTGTCAGTCAAAATTGACATGCGTGTTCAGATAGTATAGAAAGGAGTTCAAATCTATTGAATAATGGGTCCAATGGTACGAAATCCATAGCCAATGCCAAAGTGCCACCGGGCATACACTGTAGTCACAACGGAAACAAAGGGTCCAGATAGAAATGTTGTGTATATTGTGCCATCTTGCCACAATATATGTTGGAGGTAAAGACCAGTAACGCAGAGGGAATGTGCATTAAATATCAGTGACAACTGAAAACAAAATGTCAGTCATATGGTATTAGTCCTTTTCTTTTGGACACTGAACGGTGCATTGTAAAGTGCAGCCCACAGATATCACGTAAAGAATGTCAAGTTTCATTTAGCTTGTGCTTGTTTTAATTCAGTTGCACAAACCAAGTTTGTGCTGCTGTTTCAGGCATAACATGTCAAGCGCTTTTTTTGCCAACATACACCTAACCAATTACGTTTCAGCATTTATGCGTTCATGTGTGCTTCTGCAGTTTTTACACATTTTTATGGGGAATGATGAAGACACAGCTGTGTTGAAACAGTCTGTTTTTACCATTAAAGTAAAGTCATTGTAGTCCAGTTCTTTTTCCTCTCTAAAGTTGGGCATCCTTGATCTGATGAGCACATAATTCAGGGGCACTTTGCTGGAAGACTCACAAACGACTTTTCACAAAGGCATTTCTGAAGCTTTCATTCATTAGAATGTTCATAGTAGACATTTCTGCAACACTTTCAAACAATGAACAATAGTACCTTTCATTTCAGATTGTAAATTATGAATATTGCAGTAAACATATGGTGGGGACATTTGGTTAAAGCTCGGGGAAAATCTCAATCATGAGCGGGTTTTAAATTTCTTGTTAATGATGGGATGTGAAAAGCTCATCCATCGCCCTGATCTCAAAACCTTTTTCTCTAATGCCACATAAAAGCCACACTGCTTCCTCTGGATGAAAATTAGATGTCTGGTCATGCAATATAAATGCAATTCCTAGGAATACTGGGATTATCAGGCATACCACACAGCAGACAGTCTCATGTGATAATAAATGCATCATGCAATTGCTGAACCTCACCATTTCGTATAAACTTATTCTGCGTTTCATTACTCTGTTCTGTCAAGTAGAAGTGCCATTTAAACTGTTGAAGTTGTCCTTGTCTTGGGATTGATCTCTTGAGGGTGGTGTTGTTGCACCTATAATGTTGAGCTGTATATATGTAATATAAAGCTGTATGCATTGGTTTAATAATGTATCAAATTGAGTCACCGGTAGTCTATTAAATGTTAAATAATTAGCCTTTAATTTTTGAAAAGATGTTTTCAGAAGTCAAATCGAGTTATGGTCCAATTGTCAATAGCATGTAACCAAACATCCACAAGTCACTGCAGAGGATGTGCGTGTAGTTGGTACTTGCATTACTGTGGGTTTCAATAGTTTTAAAGGTACAGTTTATGTCTGTGTTGTCTTGTAGACAGTTTATGTATCATTCTCGATATCCAATAAGAAACTTGATGAGCTGATGTGGCTGAAAGCTTTGGAAACTCTACAATTTTTTTATATCCAGAAAAACATTTCATAGGATTTCCCCATTTTAAACTACAGCACAAGCCACTGACATTATCTGAAAGATGCTGTGTTCATAAAAAACATTACACAGAGGTGGCCTTAAAGATGGATTAATTTAAATTCAAACTTTAGATAGATACAGCGAAAAATCCTTTCAGGGTAAATAGTTTCATCCCATCTGATGAAAAACTGGTTTTCTTGCTTTCTGTAAATATTTTTCTTAGCTATGTAAGTGATTTAATAGACAGAAAAATGCCTTCAAAAATATGTGAATTATAACAATAATATCATTTCAGTCAAATAAAGGATCTAAATTTGGGCTTAACACATCCCAACTGTTCTTATCATAGCACTATTTTACTGACAACATCTTCTATAAAAGTTCAAATTATTTTTCTAAATTTATTAAAGTCCATCTACAATGTTCACCTAAATCTGAAGTATAAAAAGCACTTGAAGTGCCAATCTGTGAATGAGACTCAGTGTCATCACCAGAAAAATCCTGTTAGAGTCTGTCAAGGTGCCAACAGCCAGCCGACTGGCAGAGTTCCCGCCGGTCTCACTGTGTCACTGGGTGACTTACTTCTGTGTGGGTGAATGATTGATTATACTTCACTCCTCAGTGTGTTTCCAAACACGTCCACTACAGTCAGGGTTCCCTGGTCTTTTTTATGGATAAACCAACACAATAACCATTTGAAAGCAGCCCAACACCCAGAGTCATGTAAACAAGATGACAGAGGCAGTGTGATATGTTTTGGTTGTAAAGAAATTATTTCCTTTACATTATATATGTTGACAAATTTCAAACCGCATTCAGTGGGAAAACCGCAGACCCAGTCAGCCTGAATACAGTGAACTGAGCTGCACAGGCCAGACACTATAAGTGCCGATTGCAGTTAATTGTTACACCAATGGTCGCTCTGCGTGACGCTCGTCAAATGGCAGAGAAATGCAATTAACATGGAGCAGCGGGACATTAAAAGCCATATTTGTCACTGTCATGATCTGAGCAGGCGTCTGATTGCACAGCTGATTGCAGAAGATGGAATTCTCCCTGATCCTGTCCTCCCCCTCCATCTTTGTGGTCTACCCGGAGAGGAGGGTAAAAAGGAGGGGGCCTGCCGTGAAATATCGAAGATCCCAACAGGAAACCGGAGGTCCCGAGTTTGAAGCTTTGAATTTGATGGCAGCTTGTCGGACAGCTAGTGGGGAGAGTTCTCACATATGTGGAAATTTGACATCTGTCATATACAGGAAACAAACACTGACATGACAATTGATATTATATTCACCTCAAAACCTCCCTTTGCAGTGTTGGTCCTGTAACGTCTCAACATTTTCACACATCATGGAAATGTCTTGGTGATAGGAGAGAGGGCAGAGGATTAAACGCTAGAATGGGTGAAGCCCACAGAACAGTTTCAGTATCTCAGATAACAGCTCTTTACAGCTGTGGTGAGCAGGGAAGCATCACAAGGTTTGATTTTGACTGCGTCTGTACCTCTCTATAAACCTAACCTTAACCCAAAGACAAAACACTTCAAAATGTCTTAAAGAAAACCTTGAGCAAGATGAACTACCAACAGCAAAAGACCACGTCAAGTACCTCTCCTGTCAACCAGTCTGACAGTTTCACAAACACTGGATAGTTTGGCCTGCACTGACTGAAAAAGGCAGACACTGGTCTGATGAATCTGGATTTCTGCTGAGACCGGAAAATGATATGCTAAAATTAGCCATCAACAGAATGATCTATGGACCTAACTTGGCCTTGTGGGTTCTTCTTGGGATGTTTCTTTTCTTTGGTTTAACCATTGCTGTTTTTCTTAAGTGACCTTCCATTTGATTTTCTACTTGCTCTACTGATGTTCTGGCTGTTAATGAAAATGCAAAGCTGTGTCTGTCCTTTTCATCATGGTTTCTCAGATGGCCATAGTTTGCTCTGTTTGACAGTTCTAAGGATCCATCCACCAATGATGCTGTACAGTGAACTGTGAACAGCTGAGAAACATCTCCGTGAACAGCTTGTCTGCATTAAGCTAGAAGGCCTTAAGGCCTGATTCCTATTGAGATACCTGGCCGAGGTACTTCACCCTGTCCCCCTTTCTGGGCATCTGTATTCACGGGTGGCAAATGGCTCTATCTACTATTACTCCCACTTACAAACTTCATCTATTCTCCATCAGAGCTACCTTCAGATCCTGTACCATCCCCGATTCCACCTTCTGCTCCATGAGTGCACCACATTGCTCTCCGTCAAAGAGCTCCCCTTCCATCTTCAACAACTTTGCATTACTTCTCGTCAGGACCGACTGGTTCCAAACTTCCCGTTTGTCACTTATACAGTTGATGGCTGAAATTATGTTCCCCTTCACTAGCTATGTCTCTTGTCCTCATCACTCTGGAACGGACCACTCTGTAAGAGCTGATTGCCTCTCTTATCAACATTCACCACTGAAACCAAACTGTTAAAGTTCAAATTGGCAGAAATGACGCCACGTTGATTGAAAATCATTCAAAGTATTTAACTTCTATCCGTCACAGATTAAAGCATCATTTTAGGGTGTGCGGTCATATAAAAGTGTCTAATTGTTAGTCATTTCCAAAAAGCAATTGGTATAATGAGCCGATGGTTTCCCCACCCAGTAAGACCTTGCCCAGTATCTTGTGACTGCATTTCAAAGTCCTGTCCAGTCTCTCACATTCCACACAGAAATACTCATTACAGTTAAAGCCACTTCTCCCCCTGCCTCTGTTGAAGCTTTTGTTATTCGTTTACTTGATTTTAGATACCTTGACAATGAACCTTTTATCTTTCAGTATTGTATTGTTACCATCACACAACAATTATCACAAAGTATTGGATTAATGCCGATAACTATGTGCCACCACCACCACCACCCTAGATTGACAGGTTGAGGCAGGGGGGCTTGTAGCAACTCAGCTATTTTTTCTTTTTCTGCATTCTTACCCAGCTATTTTTTTATATACATTTGAGAGTCTTACTTTTATGACATGTACCCAATTTCTAAGTTTTAATCAACAGATCCACTAAATTGTGGTTTGTTCAGGAATTTTCAGACCTTTTTATTATTAAGATTAAGATTTATTAGTCACAAACACATGTTATTATGTTCCTATATGCAGGGTTCCTATTGTCAGGAAACACCTGGAAGAGTCACAGAATTGTAAAATGTTTATTTCGAGGCCTTGAAAAATGCTAAGAAAAATAAAATCCCCAAAGTTTGGGACAAGTCATGGAAATTTGTTGTATTCATATTTTCATGTCGTTCATTTATGCTGAGTTTTAAATAATTCATATGCTTTTAAAAGAAATACTCTCAAAATATAAGCAGGCATACACTCTCATACTAACTGAAAAGTTCGGTGGGGAAGCAGGCGGGATAATGCACTGTGCCAGGGAAGTGTAGGTTTAACCATGCTTGGCTACAAATGGAAAAGTACATCAAACTATTGTCTCTCATTCATTTGTGTCATTTAAAGTATACTGTGGTATTCTCATTTGGTCATGGAAATTTGGTTTAAAGTTATTGAAAAGTAATGGAAATCCATTGGTCAAAATGTGTTTGAACCCGGATTATGGCAGAGTTCATATTTCTGGACATTTTTGTGAGAGTTTTGACTAATTAAATATTTGATTCGATCAAACATTTAGACTTTTAATCAAAAAGTGTAATCTTACGAGGGTTGACACTGTTTAATAGGTCTCACATAGGTTAAATATTTAAGCTTATGTATCTCTTTAGCTGTCAGATACAAACAGTCACCTCTTTTCCAGGGTTAAGTGAAGAAATAACAAATTTAAAAAAGAAGAATTGCACCGGAGGAAGGATAAACATACGGTGTCCCTCGCTGCTCTTGATCATCTGATGTCCACTCATCAGTGTGCACTCAAAGCAGTAAGTAGTTTTTTAAAAGCTGATAGCTAAACATAATCCCAGAATCCTATTTATAACCATAAACTCCGATTGGTCCCTCACTGAGACAGCCAGTTGAACCCTCCCCAGAGAGATGTGAAGAAGGTCTTCACGATTTCAGAAACAAGAGGAGAATCGGCAGTACATTACCACAGAACCCAGAGAGCGTGATGTTCGCAACTGCCCATCTTCAGCACTCACGCAATTGAGTGAGATCTCGCTGACATCTCTGAGAAGCACTTGTGCTCTTCAAAGTGTTCCACCTGCCCTTCAGACACCATTATCACTTGGGTATTAAAAGCAATTATTACAGACGGGTGCTCCAGTTTTTTTTTGGCCATATTTGACTGCTCTGGTATTACTGGCATTTCCCCCAACAATTTAAAGAATGTTAGTGTTAAACCCCCTCTGACACCCATGGATCCCTCTGTTTTAAGGAATTTTAGACTCATTTCTAAGCTTCCATTTTTTATTCTTATTAAAGATAACTCTCCGCTCACCACCTATACTGCCGAGTTCACAATGACATATTGCTTGCCACTGATGCAGGTCTGTACCCCATTTTAATTATCTTTGGCCCCAGCTCAACCTTTGACAAATTGGACCACATGTCTTAATCAACAATCTGAAAAACTGCTGTATGTTGGCAGCAGTGATGTGGCTCCTGGTTCATCTCATATTTTGTTGAAATGGCTCCTTCTCTTGAACTCCTCTTTTGTGGGATCTCGCAGGGGACTTGATTTTCTTTGCTCCTGTATGTTTACACCAAATCTTGCTTCCACCAATTGACTAATTTTAAATAGACCACATGTTCCAAGAAGCAGCATGATGAGCAATCCCGCTCCTAACTTACCAAATGTTTAAAAAGAGGCTTGCAACCAAGATGTTTTCGGCTCAAGTTGTCCTTTAGTTTCCAAATCCAATTAGATCCTTTTGGATGATGCGAGTGAAAAATATTTTCCTGGGTTAGAGCTAAAATATGTGAGAGTAATTTGTAATTCAGACAGAGAACAATGACTTCTGCGTTCAAGTTTCTTTACTCTTGGAGATAACCAGAATGATCGGCTCCCTCCAAAAAATGTTGCACTCCTCTTTTTTAGTCAGATCCCATAAAAAGCTTTAAACTAATAATGGAGCTAATCTTGGCTTCAGAGATTTCTACCACTCTGGTAAAACCATCTGAGCCTCAGGACTATCCAGCTTCTAATTTAGAAATGGCTGAGTTGAATTATTTAGCAGAGACTGGTTGCCGCAGACTTTCATTATGTGAGGGTGATGGTTCTGAACAATCAAAAACGTAATCAGTGCGAGTCTCGTCGGAGGCTTGGGGTTGAGAGAATATGGCCTGATGACATGTTTATAGCTTTCAAGAATTTCTTTCCATTTTCCTCTCAATTTAGTTTTTGGATTGTTTATTTATAAATGTGTTACTTTTTTGTGTATTTTATATACAAGATATTAAGCCGATCCCCCCACACGATTATTCTATAAAAAAAAAGTCAAATTCATAAGTTGCCGTTTTACAGCTTTCAATTCATATCACAAGACTACTGGGAATATTTACACATAATTATTAGGATCTAGATCAGGGGTGTCCAAACTACGGCCCGTGGGACGACTGTGGCCCAAAAATTATTACCACTTACATGGCCCTTACTTATAGAAGAAAATGTACTTTCTTGATGCTTGTTGTTCTGGGTTTGTACCCTCTGGGTTGAATGCACTTATTGGCAAGTCGCTTTGGATAAAAGCGTCAGCTAAATGAAATGTACTGTAATAGACTATGGCCCACTGTATTGCACTTCTCAGTTTAGACGCCCCCCCGCCCTGAGCGACACGGTTGAGTGGCCCAGTCCTTCGTATTTTTTTCTGTATGTGGCCCTCGGGCAAAAAGTTTGGACCCCCCTGATCTAGATAGAGAAACTGAACTGTGGGACTGAAATCAATTGCTGACCATAAAAATATACTATATGCTCTTTATATTACAGTTACTTGCAAACAACAAAAATAAAAACAGTGTACCCAGCTCATTGATTTCACTTTCCTAATCAGGTCCACGTTGAATCGTTCTGATGAATTTAGAGCCTCAAATTTACAGATTACAATACTTCCAGAGTTGAATATTAATCCTCTACTGAATAAACATTCCCTTCATGGCACATCATTATATATAATAATGTTCCACAAGGTCTGACGCTGCTGCCACAGTTTCGTAGATTTGTCTAATTTTGATAAAACTGATAGTTGTATTCATAGAAATGGTTGAGACTGATTTGACAGGTTCTTCACACAAAGCCACTCGTTTACCCATCTGTAGGCTAAAGTTTGTGTTCAGTTTCTCAAAAAGGATTGCGTGCATCTGTTGATCCAGTCCGGTAAATGCTGCCCTCAAGCAAAACCTTTAACGCAAGAATTTGTTTTCACAGTCACGTGATCCATCACATAATATTTATCTTTCCTTATTGTTTTCTTTGCTACTGAACCACCAGCAACAATAATGTCACGTCAGAGAAAAATGTTTCCCCCCTATGATGAATCACCTGTCTCCGATAAGTTCAGAGTCAAATCTAATAACAAAACTTTTTCACAACAACAGCAGCAACTGCTCTTTGAAATTGAAAAATTGAGTGTGTGAGAAATGTGCATGTCAACACGTGAGGATGTATAAGAGTGCGCTCGCAGCTGCAGTGAGGGTGTGCAGCTGAATGACTGAACGGCCATATGCTCCTTTACCAACAAAATGCATCTCGTCTGCTGGGGAACATGGCAGAGACACTGTGCTACCATACAACAGCTTCATCTGCTGTTTGAGACATCCACACTCAAACTGTTCCGCTCTGCTGCTGCCGCTTACATTACAGCCACAATACATTACAACCATATTTCATTATGAAATCTAAATTCATGAAAAATCTTAAGTGTCTTTAAGTGTATTCTGAAAAGTGTTTATTTCTTATTTTCTGAGCCTTTCGTGAAGATTATCATTTTTCTGCATAGCTCCCTCCTTCCTATCCTCACAGCACGGCTCTGTTAACACCTTTGCAAAGTGACAGACCATTCAACATTGTCAGGCTGTACTGTATTAACTCCTCAACCCATTCGCTTTCTCTTTTCTTCTGACAGACACACACACACTCAGCTGTGCCTCTGCATTTGCACATCACGACTCTCTAGTACTCATTGTTAACACCAGGGGGCAACGTAATTCTGTGGGATTCCTCAGAAAATCAACGTGTGAGCCCTAAGAACTAATTAAGAGTTTTGTAGATATTTGCAGTTTTCAAAATGTCACATGATTTTACCTATTTCAGTGCACTGCTTGTGACAGAGTTGTTTGACATGGCAGAGATTCTTTCACTCCTTTCTAAATAAAAAATAAAATCACTCACACCCCTCAGGTAGTGTCCTCACCTGAATGTCATGTGCTGCTGAATGACAACTGGCTGGTAACTGGATGAACTACTTCAATAGAAAATCTGTTGTTTTGGGAGTATTGTATAATGACAGAGATGCAAAATTCAACATAGGGACCACAATATAAATTTAATATAAAAAAGGTATTATTGATATAGCTTTATATTAAAGTCATCTTTACTGCATATAGCACATGCTACTAGGACGCGTGTGTGAATTATAGAATTGTTAGGACTGTATGTAAAACTGTCTCCTGCATTATTATTACATCATCTTGTAAAGAGAGCCAGTGTCAAAATGTTTTGAATTATTTGAGTTATATTGTGCTCGCAAATTTGCGGTGAAAAAAAGCTCAGTCAGTAAACTCAACAAGAGCCAATTTTTTCGGTAAATATAGAAGGTTGATAAGTGACATTCAAGCTAAGCTCATCCATCCCCCATTAGTAAGCACCTTGAGTTGAGGTGGTGCTTAACACAGCAAAATATCAACCTTATAAAAAGGATGCTTTGGATATATGTTACAGTGAAAAGAGTTTATCATGTGAGGATCGCATCTTTAGGGCCTAACGGCATCTGTGTCCCTGCAGTGTATCCATGTAGCCTGGTTCTAAAATCTGGTGGCTTAATTCCCAGAGGAGTGTCTGCTGCTACAGCAGCACATTCTTTGGCCACGCAGTACATCTTTATCTCTGAGCTTACATATACAACCCTGCTGTACTTGGAGATAAGGAAAGGCCACATGTGAAAAGTGAAAAGAAAATGAGTGTCATTTGGAACTTTTGCTTCTGTTATTTTCCCCCCAAGAGGCTGAAGACAGGAGCAGATAACCTGTTTGATATTCAAAACCACATCCACCCCGAGTGTGAGTGGACGCACAGGAGGGGGAAGCAACAGCAGAGGGGGAGCTAGGAAAAATACATCCAAGAGTGAGAAAATAAAACAAAGCTAAGGGCGGAGGAAGAGAACAAAGCAGGCGAGAAGAGGAATGGCCACTGTGAAGTGGATTCATGGAGTCAGTACTCTCAGTTTGTCTCAGGTAGTAAGAACACCTATATATCTAGCAGGAGAGAAGAGAAAGAAGAGCAAAGATTAAAAAGGGGAGAGGGGGGGTTGTGAAAAAAAACGGACAGAAAAACAGAAAGTCAAATCGACTGATAAGCGATGAAGAAATCAACGCACAGCTCGACGTGTACTGCAGAAAAACTCCGCACCCGATGAGGGTAAAAAAAAAAAAAAAAAAGGAGAAGAAAGGAGATGGAGAGAACAGATTACTCCTGTGCTATTCTTCATTTTAAGCAGCTTGTTGACCTTTCCAGTCAAGCCTGTAGGTGTAGTTCAGATTCTGCAGCGGTGCCTGCAGTAATTTCGATGAGAACCGACGCAGTGAGGAAGTGAGACAGAGTCCAAGGAGGAGAGAAAACAAAGTAGTGGGGATAAAGAGGGAGACAGACAGGCACATTGAGATAGAAAAAAAAAAAAAAGATAGACAGGAGATTTTGATGCCACGAGGATGTGAACGCTTCCAAATGATTGCCTCTTATAAGGCTGTGTGTTATACTGCCTCAGATTTACTGTCCATTTATGGGGGAGGTTATTAGAGTGTCCCAGCTTGGAGCGCTGGGGCTTTGGGGTGATACCTCAGTTTAAAGCGGCGAGTTAAACCGGGAGTAGAGGAGTGGAGGTACATAATTCACACTCTAGTACCGCCCTGGAAAGACACAGGCAGGCAATCACACACTGGGCAATCACAAAATGGTCAAGAAACACTTCATCAAACGGTAAAAGTAGCTGTCAGGCAAACCTGTAAAAAGTCTGACTGCCACGGGCCTGAGGTGATCAAACGCCGGCCAATGTAAACCAGGACACAAAAGATAAAATGAGCCACTATGTCCAAAGTCCTGCATGGAGACGTAACAAAGAGGTTTATTATTATTAGTCATTTTAAAACCAAGGCGGATTCCTTCTTGTCAACATTTTTCAACGGTTTCATCAGAAGACACATTGTTCAAGCACGGCATTTGAGAATTTCTGTACATTTAAAAAAATTCTCATCTCATTAAAACCATTAAAAACAGTTTGTTAGGATTACTAATATTATATTGTGCATTACAGCACTTCTGTCATTGGTCAGGGGCATAGCCTTGGGAAATGTTTTCCTCATGCTCCATGAAATAACTTTCATCTTTAAATTTTTTTTTCTAAGTTACAACGACACAAATGTTCATTACAAGCTGTAGCAAAAGAAAACACTATTTTCACAAGGAACATACCCCTAGTCTGTTTTTATGAGGACGGCATGGCAGCAACATATTGAATAATCGTTTTGTTTTTGCAGTGGATAGGAACATAACAGTGATCTATAATTAAAACTTCACTTCTTTTGCCATCTTTCAATGAGGCTTAGCATCAACTTGTCAGTGAATCGGGGAAAAGCATGAACTAAACGCAGAAGCCAGTACAATAACCACAGGTGTCCTGCAATAAGGCAGAAGTATGAGAGCAAACAAAACACAGTACAAAAAACAAAGTCTGAAGAAAAATGAAAAACACTGGAAACCAGAAAAGAACACAAACAGATAAACTGAATGAACAAGGTGACATGATGACATGATCAACTAAAGGTCAATTTATGCTTCTCCGTTTTGACGGACACGGACAGATAGGACCGCCTTCTTTGCCGTGGAACGCCCTCTACGGGCCTCTCCGGGGCTCCACAGAGAGCTTTTCGGACAGCTCCGATTTTTCTAACTACACATCGGCATGGCGGAGAGCCCACGGATAGCCCTTGGCTGTGATTGGTCCGCTAACGCCAGCATTTCGGGACCTCAAACTTCCTGTTCCATTCCCTAAATCACAATAAACCTAAATCACGACTACGACTCTATGATTAATGTGACAAGTGTGTTAAGCCAGCGGCGTTGTCCGGCTGACGGTGGCTGGTTAGAGCACTTACAGCATGTGTGTACGGTCACATACGGTTGTAACGAACTTTGATAACGGGGCTAGCGGGCTAGCCACCATGCTAACTGCGGTGGGAACAGCGCAAAAACCCGCTGACTTTAATCCCACGGCTGTCATGACACTGTTTTTCAATCACCGTCAGGTTAGAAGCAAACACTTGGTAGTAGTTAGTATCGGGTGTCCGTGCTGACTGTGTGTGGAAGCTGGGGGGGAAGCTAGCTGCCTCCGTGTAGCTTCAAGCTGTTGCAGCGGTTGAATTAGCAACGCAGTTTGGAAACAAGACCAGGGTACCGCTGCGCTAAGACACGATAACATAAGCATTTTGACCCGCTGGGTGTCACTTTATTTCAGCAAAAACTGTGGTGTCATCAACAGCCTTTTTCTGTTAGTTGCCATTGTTCACTGTGTGTGAGGAGCCGGGGGGACGTAAATAAACCAGCGTGGACTTCTTCTACAAAACTCATGAGGTAGGCTTCTCTAAGCTCGACTTCCGTTGCGCCAACTACTGTTCTGGCGTTGAATTGTTTTCACAACAAAAAGGCTCGTAGAACTATAAATCAAAAAGTGTCCGTCCGATCCGTCCGTCCGAGAAGCATATATCGGCCTTTAGAAACACGATGTAGTACAGAGAGAAGCACAGAGACTTATATACACAGGGATGATTGGACACAGGTGAAAAACATGAAGAACAGGTGCAAACTATCACAAGGGTGGGAAACAGGACAAAGGAAGGAAATAAAGCTTCGGACACACAAGGAGCAACACTTCAAAATAAAACAGGAAACTGAGAACAACTAAACCCAAACAAGCAGTAATCTAAAAAGCTCTTTGAATCATGACACAACTGGGGTTCGAAAGGAGCTGACTACAGAGCTAAAAGACCAGACTATGTCAATACACAGATTTGAAGCCTTAGTTTCCTCCATGCATCTTAGCAGAAAATGGAGTCATCCCTAATGAAGGACAGACTTTCACCTTCCAACGGGACAATGACTAAGCACAGACCAAAGACAAGACAGGTGTGGTTCAGGGACAAATCTGTGAATGTCTTTTTTTTTGCTTTGTTGTTTGGGAATTGAGTGTAGTCTGATGAAGGGAAAAATGCTGCAATATAAAAAATATGTGAAGGGGTCTGAAAGTTATAAACTGTAATCTATTTTATCAGTGTATAATTATAGCAGTACTAAGCAGTGATGCATTTAATCATATACATAATCTATTTAAAATATGTTAAGAAGTAGTTATTGTGCACTTCACAAGTAAAATATTGTCCAAAGCAACAGTCTGAAACATAACTGGCTCCGACTTTTTATGCCATAATATTTATTTTAATTAGAAGGGGGGGGATCACCCGGTTATTTTAGTTTCTTTCTTGTTGAGTTTATGGCATTATGTTGTCATGTTCTATATTAGTATGTTGAACACCATGTTAAGTGTTCAAGCCTCCTGGCGGAAGTGGAGTGGGTATTTCACTTTGATAAACCACATCACAGTACCGAAACAGCTCTTTTGAAGGTTTTTAACGATTTGATTTAAACTGTTGAATCAGGAGATTCTGCGATCACACGATCCTAATGTCACGCCTGGAAAACTTTGTAGGGATTAAAGGTACAGCACTCAGGTGGTTTGAGTCGGACCTAACAGAAGTTTCTCTGTCCACCGCGGTGAATACTCCTCTGGGAAGGCCCCACTTACATGTGGGGTACCTCAAGGATCCGTTCTAGGCCCTGTCCTTTTCTCTATATATATGCTGCCCCTAGCATCAATCTTTGAAAAACATAATGTCTCCTTTCACTGCTTTGCTGACGACATTCAATTATACTTGCCCGTGAACCACAACACTAAGACATCACTGCAGCCACTCCTTGTGTGCTTAAGTGACGTAAAATCATGGATGGATTCAAACTTCCTCATATTAAACAACAATAAGACTGAGGTTATCATTTTTAGACAATCAGAACTACAAGATATGGACAATCTTGCGCCGCTGTCTTCCTCTCTTCTCTGCTGGATAAAGTTGCGAAACCCCTTCTTTGTCCTGTATGATTGACCCGGGCTATACAGTTCAATCAGGGTGTAATACAGAGCATGGTCCGTGAATGTAACAGGCGGCAAACAGGTACAAAAACACGTTGAAGTAGGTTAAAATATGCTCTGCGCAAAAATAGCACCACGCGCAAAACTACCCCGTGAAAGGGTAATAACAAATGTCCCAACTACGATTCAAAAGGAACAGGAATCCACACGCATGAAGAGCATGAAACGCACAGGTGGGAAGGTACCTTCTTCTTCGTTGTCGTCCTTACAGGTGCATGTCGCCACCTAGGACGCGGGGTGTGTAACAGCATGACTTTGACCTCAAAGTCCTAATGAGGATATAAAACGTACCTGTATTTTATTTAAATAATGCTCTGTGAACCTGTTACTGTTTATTTGACAAGAAAATATTAACTTTTGAGAAATTTGAAATAACTTAAATTAAATTTAAATTAAAACGCTACGCAAATTCAGTAACACTTAATGTAATTCAGCTGCCTCCATAATGCAAAATAAAGTGATAAAAACAGACAAGATCAATGTTAACTAGCTAACAATGCCTATGTGACTTTCTAAATTTGCAATGTAATTCAACTTAAGTGCTGCGTAAAACAATGATATCTTTGACTCTTTGCTGATGCGGTTGGCAGTTTTGAAAAAGACAAGACAAAGATAGTTGCTTACCCTAATGACATTCAAATATTAAGACTGACGTTTCTCTTCCTCCCTTCTCTTCTTGTGATAGAGGCACACTCTGTGGTGTCTTTTTCATAATTATCCATCATTTTATTAAATGTAAATAAACAGAAATAATTGACCAAAGGGCCACATTGACTTTTCAACAATATTTGACCCTAACAAACATTTCCATGTTATACATGTACTCCTTATTCAACATTTTGCTTTTGAGTGTGTGTGTGTGTGTGTGTGTGTGTGTGTGTCATATATCTACTGAGAATCAGTGTCAGTTTGTAAGTCTCTATGCACGTAATCATCATGTTAGCATGATTGTTATTGCCACATAGGTAAATGAAGCAATTTGTGTAAAACGGTTCCACACATCTGGTCCAGACCGGTGACTCAGATGAAGCTGAATAGCACAGAGGAGGGAAGGAGCATTCTACTGTGCGCGTGCAGAGCCCTCACTTCCCCTTCTCTTTACATATCTAAAGCATCATTACCCAGTTCCTCTACGCTGCGGACCCGGTTTCAACCTTTTCTATCCGGGATTATCATGAGAAGAGCCACTATTTCTCATCACATAGACTCTTCAATTGCGAACAGATGTTTTCCCTTCCCTGGGAAATGATTCACTCCTTAGTGACAGAGGGTGGCGGCCCCTGCTTTATCGCTCACATAAAAAGCTTCTTAAACGACAGCATTCAGAGGAAATATAGGCCTATATTCATCCCTTCAATTTGGGGCCAAGTGGTATAGAAATAATTACATGGAGTGAGTGAGCCTCTGGCAACGCTGTGGAAGTGTCTTCAGCCAGTCACCAGCCGAGCTGAATATCTATTCAACAATGTTAAATTCACATGGCCCCCAGGTACAATGACTATTCAACACACGCACAGTGAATTCAGCCACATGCACGTCTCAGAACTTCAACCCAGTCCCACAGTTGTAGGAATCTTCTGATCATATCTGTCCTGAAGCATCACTTATTGACCTCAATGACACTTCAGGCCTCTGCTGTCATTGATAAATTGATTTACTATTTTAATAGAAGTCAGAGACCCTCTATCAATAATGATTCAAATTACAGACACATCCAGCGCTACCCTATTCCCTTGCTCAACAGCACATAGTGTGGTTCACTCAATTTGTTGTTAAATAAGAAAAAAAAAAAATCTTGGCTGTGAGACACATTGGATGAAGACAGAAAATTAATTTCACTCTCAAGCACATTGTTTAATTGAATGTAATGATCTGCTGTTGTCGACATTTTATTATCAGGATAACTTGATAAAAAAAAAGCCAGACGAATGGAATGGACAGGGTTAAGGCCGCTGGTGCCATTGACATACACTGGGCAGGTGTGTGTCTTTTCAAACATGAGCCAGATGGTTGTAACAATTCACCTTGCTTAGGATGTAAGGGGGAAATTACAAATACGCTATTTTTAAGGAGCACGGGTGGATCTGTAAAGCTGTATACAGGCGCCGCCGCCTGACCATCTTACAATAAATGATTAATACTTCATAGGACCGATAACCTTGTCATCTGGCCATACCACAAATTAAATAATATATATAATAACAAAATTAACCATGAATGTTGCATTCAGTTATCTGTATTTTCAATAAATCTAATCATACACAAGCAGCACCTGGACATGTGCCCGCAAACAAAGTCGGGAAAGTGAACACAACCACTCAACTTAAAACAAATCACATACATCAATATTTCCCCCAAACCGCAGGTTCATTCAGTCCCTTATAGTGGTCAATCCCAAAAAACGTCATAAAGCAAAGTTTAAGCAGCTGTGGTGTGGTGAGATTGCCGCAAACAATAGCATTAAATAGTCCACGCTATTCTCACCACCTCTGACCGTCAAGAAAAAGAGTCCAGTCTTCACGGTAATCCCTGATAGTTTCGCCCAGGCAATAATCCAGTTTATTTGGTCATAATCCCTTGTAGCTCCTCAGGGCCGCAATTAACCCGAACGTCGCTGGTCGCTCACCGGCCCACACAAACAAAACAACCCCCTGTCAAGACGTCACTTCCCCCTATTTATAACGTTTGTATATAAAGAAACAAATATATACACAATAATACATACAATAAACAAGGAGGTCCAATCCCTTATCCTTATAATTTAAAGCTACTGACAGATGGATATGCAAAGACTATAATAGATGTAGGTAACAAGAGCAGATTTACCTGTCCGCCCTAACACATTTCCTGTACATATAAAATGCACTCAGGTGACCTTTACAAAGACTACGGTGGAGTTGGTTGCTTGGCTGCAGAATAAGAAAAACGAAGGTAAAAAATTGTACGAATTGGCAACAAAGAAAAGCTACTAACAAAACTGTTGGCGATGGTTGTGATGTGGTGTCCATCATGTTGCGTTCATCACTTGTAGTTGTGTTTTTGAGGGAAAGGGTCATGTGATAAGGGCATGACCAATCAGGAAGCATATTGGTCTCATGGAGAAGAAAATCCCAAAAAGTATAAAACAGATGACAGATGACTGGAGAGGAAAATATTAATAAATGTCATGAATAAGATAGAAAGCATCGACATGTACTTCATATGCTCCTCTTCACTGTAAAGGCTTTGTACCGGATTTGTCTTCATTAATACAGACAATTGATACCAGAGCTCACTTTCCCTGATACACCGGCGAAAGAAAATAAGTGATTTCAGAGTTATGTTTTTGCTCACAATAAAAATTCACCTGACCATTAACAGCTTTATAAGTCTAAATTGTTAGTGTTCTCTGGTGCTGTTTCATTAACACTGCATTGATTAAGAATAGCTTGTCACTAAAGTCTGAAGGGTTACAAAAGAAAGATGGGGGAACAAATACGCTCAAAATAAAAGTCTGAGATGTTATTTAAGTCCAAGACAGTGAAGGTCCATTTTGGCTTTCAGATAGGGCCAAACACACCATCATACTCAATGTTATGCATCCCTCTCATTTAATAATTATTCTCTTCCAATTCTAATTTAACCCCAGTTTCTATCACGCTTGCATCAGAAAAGAATGGTCCTGTCCTAAAACCATGAAAACAGAGTCAATGGTTCAGAAGCTTCCACACCTGCATCTGCTTGCTCAGAAAAGTGTCAGGTGAATTAACAAGTCGCAGTTTGATTTATGGCAAGTAGGACCAAAGATTGTAGCCTCAGGCCTTCACAGGGGCTCAAAGCAGAGGTATCTCATTAATGTGACCTTTTTTTCTGTCCAGAAATTTATGCTGCCTCACAGATCAGGGACTCGAGTCCAGCAGTGACAGGAATGTTCCTTTCTCATAACCAAACTACATGGCATCAAAGTCCACATCCCAGAAAATATTATTCAAACGGCGGATCTTCTGCCTCTTGATCCATATTCTTATTTAATGTAAATAAACTTAATTACGTGACCAACGAGCCACATTAACCTTACAACATTACTCAAGGACTTCCATGTTAAATACGTACTCCTTATTCAACATTGTGTGTGTGTCATACATCCACTGAGGAATCAGTGTCAGTTTGTAAGTGTCTATATGCATGTTATCATCATGTTAGGATGATTGTTATTGCCAAACAGGTAATTGAAGCAATTTATGTGAAACGACTCCACACATGTGTTCCAGACCGATGGCTCATAAGTTTGCTGGTTATGCAAACTTTGAAAATCATACAAGATTTTACAATAAACGCTTTAAAACTTCATCTATTTGAGTCCTGCCTATTTAGAAACTTAATCTTTGATAAAATAGCATTAAGAGATTTACATTTGGAATTATATGGAATTAATGATTATTAGAAACATTCTTTACCCACGTATTAAATTATGCCTGTAATATGGTTGAAAATGGTCTTTAAAATAAAACAAAAATTTAAGCTTAAAGAGGAAACACAATATTAGTGTAACATTCCTTTTGATATATGCTATGATCTCTTTCTGATATATATATATATAAATATATATATATATGTATATCAAATTTAACAGTTTTTTGTGTGTTTTTTTAGTTCATTGTCATTTAATGTTTTTAATTTGTTCATGTATATCAGTGTTTCTCACTCATTGGATCATTTCCTCAGTTGATTGACCTCGGCTCTCTGGGTCTTGGATTAGTGAGAGCCCACCATACTTGTTTTCCCAATATGTTAATTTCTGCTGCCGCTGTCAAAATTCAAATCAGTCCACCATGAAGTTTCTCTGAGCTCCGTGTGATTCCGCTCAGCAGACAACACATCAAATGGACTGGAGGGGGCTGGCTGAGCTTTTCTCTCCCCAACAGGCTCATTATTTATTTTCAAAAACTTTCAAGAACAGAAACAACATTTTTATCATGATATTGTTTTCACTGTTTCCATCAATCAGTGGTTATCAAACCAGCATTTTCTCCCCCTCTCAACTCAGACATTATTTAATCACTCCAACGTCACAGGTCTGAGAGACTCGGGCTGCACCGGGAGCTACAGATCAAACAGGTTAGTATTTGCATCCTACTGCTTGGGAAACAATGTGATTTATGGAATATAGCCTGCTCACAACACACTGTTGAAAATGCCTCCTCTCATTTAAAGGCAAGCCTCGAAAACAAACAATACGTGATCACCACTTACTTCTGTTTGAGGGACTGAAAACAGATTTTCATCGGGAACAGGTTTCTCATTAGCATAGAAATGAATATGATGACAGATAATGAATATATGCCTCTTGATGCTTTGCCGCCATCTCAGAATGATCCAGTGTGGAGGCACCGAAAAAAAGGATTGCATTTTTTTTTTTTCTACCAAAGTGGATGTGTGAACATTAGCATATTGTGAAACAGAGAGAGAGGGTGGTTCTATGGAAAGCCGGCAGAGTGGTGGAGAATGCAGGACAAAGTCAAGGTCAGCTTTAGAGAACAGCCTCCATGAAACTCCCAACCAATCCCTATATCTGCTTTCCTCTCACACACACACGCACACAAAACATGTCACGCCTGCCCAGCTCTAAGGCCTTGGAATGAGGTGTCACATTTGGTTGCCTGGGATAAGATAAGCTCATTATTAGCTTCTAGCCTGAAGATAAACTGACAGAAGCAGATTCCTGAATATGTAGTTCATTCTATTCAATCATTGGGCTACATGTGATGTGAGTGTTTGATCAGTGAGCAAAAATTATACTTGTGTTTTATATATATGTACAAATGCTGTCTTAAAAGGATATATTGAGTTAAATAATAAATAGCTTTTACCTCTTTCAAAATTAAAGTGCTCTAGCAGAGCTCAATAAAACACTCAGCACATTTTGTGGTAGACTCCTCAGGACTGAGAAAATGATTTCCTTTACTTTGAAGGATGTTAATGGACTCAGTAAAACATTCAGCAGGGCATTCATACTGCTGCCCTCTGGCTCTAAACATGACCTGGTTTTTAACACCTCAAAACAGGTAACGACCAACACGTCCATTTGACCAATGCTGCAGAACATTGACACACCAAACAGCTGTTATCTTTACAGGATATCCTCTATATTCTAGTGTTAAAGAATAATTATTGCAGTACATTCTTAATCTGCCTGTTTGGAATAGGCTGTTTTCTTGGCTTGTTGTAAAAGTCACCTGCAGTAATTGAACCACGGCAAATGAAGACCTGCTGATGTTGGGACCTACAGCCACAGAGAACTGTAAAAATGAGGACTTGTGGGAAATTCCGATCCAGCCTAAGGTACTTGGGGGGTACAAATATTTGAGAGATTTATTTTCTTTTCAAAATTTTCTTTTTTGATTCCCTTAAACCTTTGCCACGCAGGTATATTAAGGCTTTGCGTAACCGTGGTTGGTTGCTGACCGCATTTGCAGTTGTTAATAACTTTGATTGGAGACTTTCTGCATGTTATTTTTGATTTTGAGATTAATTGTTGCTTACTAGGTCTAGATGAGTGAGCCGCCGAGCTATCCTGCCTAAAGTTACGTGATAGACACAGGTTAGAGCTCACCTGCGTTTCTGATCGTATAGTGCAACTTAAGATTGTTACCCGCTGGTATCCCAGCGAGCTTAAGTAATCCACTGATTGTCTTATAATACTTAGACAATGAGTAACTCTGACCAAAGTGGGGCGCAGGCCTCTCCAAGGCCAGACGACATGCCACATTTGGTCGCAGATCTGGTGAAACTGTCGGTTGATGAGGTGAGTGAGTTCAGTGGTTACGATGTCAGTGCCTGCGATGACAAGATAAAGGAAATAGTCACGTACATTGAAGACCCTTTTGGCCCCCAACGCTCAGTAACCAAACTTCTGGGCCAACTGGCCATCCTGTACGACCGCCGATCCCAGCTGAAAGCCAAACAACACTCTGACGAGATCAGTGCCATGGAAGCAGTAAGTCAGGCAGAGCTTAATGAAAAGTCCCATTTGCAAGGGAGGAATTCCTGTTTACAACAGGAAGTTGATAGGTCCCGCGAAGAATGGGACCAGACACTGCAGGAGTGCGAAAATCTGCGCGAGCAGGTCAAACGTCCGAGTGAAAGAGAGGCAAGATACATAGGAAACGGTCTGTGGCCCTCTGGAATGGAAACAAGGTCAAGAATTGACATCTCTTCCGGAGAAGCCAGTGAAATAGAGACACCAGAAGAGCAACTGCAAGCACGGCCACGCCAACGTCAGGTGGCCGAAAACTGATTCACCCTGGCTTATCAACCACGTTGATCGGAGATCCACCCCGGCCAACGCGAGGACGGAGCCAGCAGAAACCCCTAGGAGCACAGTGACTTTTGACCATCAGGCAACACCGAACGCCCATCCAGCTGACGTTGGAAATCAACTCACCTTAGAAAGAGCTCCCCCTGTACGAAACTTACCTGCTCCATATCAGGACGACGGAAGAACGCCGCCCTGGATGGCTGAAGGATATTCACAATCAGGGAGGAACCCGTCTAACAACCATCCTCCGCCTACCACGCAGGCGGCTGCACGATCTGGTTCTGGGTCACATCCGAACTGGTCCACCAATCCTAATGCACGCCAAGAAGATGGTTTCTATGACCAGCACCATGAGGAACATGATTCAGATGGCTCTGAGCACCAAGAAGCACCAGTGGTACAGGAAATTCGCACCCGACAGATCGAGTCCCTGTCTAAAGACATCGATCGGTTCGATCCCGACGTCCGAGGGTCCAACATGGACGATTATCTTCGTGAGGTAGAACGCTGCCTCTTGGACATAACCAACCCCTCACCCAGAGAAAAGTTGAAGCTAGTCTGGAAGATGACAGCCAGAAACGTCCACGCCTTCATGGAAACTGTCACCTGAGGTCAGAGACCATTATTTCGACCTATGTCAGGCCCTGCGCGAAGAGTACTCACTCTTCACCGACCAGGCCTCTGCAACCCTCGGTGCCTTTGCTGTCCTGCAGAGGAAGAATGAACCTCCGAGGGAATATTACAGACGTCTGAGAACGGCGTACTTCCAAGGGCGTCCAACGCCCCCGGGCTGGAAAACGACACAGCTTTCAAATCCTTGTTCCTGCACAATCTCCACGATAGTGTGCGATATGATGTTACCATGCACTGCAGAGCTGGTAACCACTCGATGCAAGAGATGAGAAGGTACTCTCAACTAGCCTGGTAGACGCGAACACGTCCAAACAAAGGACAAGAAGAGGACGCCAGGGTTCTGGGGATCCAAGCTCAACCCCACATGGATCTGGCGCTTGAGGGTAACGAGATACCTCTGGCCAAAACACACCCCAGGAGAGAGGATCGTGAACGTCGACCCGTCCAACAGGATCCTAGAAGAAACCAAGAAAGGGAGGGGTCAACCCAGCCCCGCAACCAGAGGTCACAGTACCTAACAACCTCTCAACAGAGAGGCAGGGATTGGGCTGAGCGAGGACGCCACGAGAAGTATGACAACAAATATCCCAAACAAATATCCCAAACAAGGGAGGCCACAAGAACATGGGAAGAAACAGGACCCATGGAATCCGCAGGATAATTGGAAGAAACAAGAACATGGGAGGAGACAGGGACCCATGAATCAACAGGAGCTCCCTCCACCAATGCATCCACAAATGGAAGATTTGATACGCCGATGGGTGTCAGAGGCAGTAAGGAACCAAGATGCCCATAAGATTCCCACTGCACCGCCTGGTCCACAGGTGTCACCCCCTTTGAGATGATGACAGGAAGACAAATGACTCTCCCCCTGCATCTGTTGTACCATGCGGAAGACCTCAGCGTTATGACCGCATACATTGCACATCAGTAAGTGGCAGAGCTACGTGACCATCTGAAGACGACCTTTGCACTGGCATAAGAAACTCTGGAGGCCAGTGTGAAAGCTTGAAAAGCCTACTATGACAGACAAAACCTCCCACCGTGAATACGAAGTGGGTGACAAGGTTTTCCATTTCAAGTTCATAAGACCAGTGGGGGTCTCCAAGAAATTCCTCCCCAGCTGGATAGGTCCCTTTGAGGTCGTGGGGAAACTCTCCCCGGTAGCATACCGAATCAGGATCCCGAAACAGAGAAGACCCCCCACGTACAAATGGGTCCATTCAAACCAGATTAAGCCATACCAACCTTCCCCAATCTCAGGAGCAGAGGCCACCCCCACGTCAGAAAGGGGGGAGGCAGCCCAACTCCTAGATGAAAACCACTGAACCACTCACAGCATCAATAGTCGCATGCGTTAAATTCAACCCGCCAGCATGCATTAGTATAAATTTTCATTCCATTCTCAGTATTAACTAGGGTTTATTTGTTTCAGGATGATGCTCCTTTGGATCCTTGGCATATTCCTCAGTCCCAAAATGGTTCAACCGGTTCAGGTGGTTGAGCAAGGCCCGCCAACCGGGATTGTTCTCCAAAACACACCTGGACTCCTCATCACGCGTTGCGGACTTTATACTCAAAGAGTCTACATACGACTGGACCCCTGGGATGTGTATAGACTTCACATCCGTTACCCCCCCACAGTCGACTGAGGGGAGGTTAAGTTCAATCCAAACGCATGATACAGTGGGACATGCCAAGCAGACCACTAGGCATATGCTCGAGCAACTGCAAAAGTTGTTGGTCACTGAGAAAGACCTCAGTAACCAAAAGAGAACAAAAAAGGTTCCTAGGGGCCCTAGTTCTCGCTGCATCCGCAATCTGATCACTTTTCTCTATTGGCCTATCAGCAGCCAACTCAATCAGCGTCGGTGCACTCCAAAGGCATATGAGTGAACTAGACGACGAAATGCCAGAAATCCAACCTCCAACAAAACCAGTTACAGGACCTGGGAAAAACGCTCCAGGGTACTGTACTGGCTGTCAACCTCCACTCTGCTCTCCTAAATAATACCAGACATGCCTTAGACACTCTGTCAGTTATCGTGAGGGACGATATAACATATGTTCAGGTAGTGAAAGACTTAATGCAGGACCTCTTAAGAGAAGTTGTCTCCACTATCAACAGCTTAAGTGCCGGTAGGATCCCCACCTATCTAGTGTCTTTAGATCTTGTTGAAGGAATCTTGCAGTCAGCTACCACTGCGATCGTGCAGCCCTCTCAGGTACACCTGGCATTTAGTCTTGGCAGTGCAATCCCTATATCAGTAGATCCACAGAACCTCGAAATAGGATTCATAGTCAACCTACCTATCATTGAACAACAGAATGTGTACCACCTAAAGTCCGTTCTCAATGTAGGATTCTGGCAGGGAAATACACATGTTAACCTTAAAACACCACCATTACTCGCCTACCATGACGAAAACCCCTCGCTCTATCTCATCCCAAATTTAAGTTTGTGCACAAAAACGGAGGACATACATTGGATTTGTCCCAGCACCCCCTTTATCAGGGATGTTACTAATTACCTCTTTGGTCTGTGAGCCAATGCCCCAGAACAAAAGTGCCAAGGCAGCATGTCCACCAGGAATGAGGAAACTCCTACAAGAGTAGAGCGAGCTGGTGACAAATGGTTGGTTAACACACCCGCCACTGAAGCCATAATGGCCTATGACCGTCATGATTCATCCACTAACCTAAAGCTGTTAAACCAGACGATGTTCTTGGTGGTTCCTCAAGGAGCCACTGTACATATTGGTGACATTGTCCTCCATCACCTCAACTCCGACAGACACGACACGGAGATTGAGATCATGGACGCCTTTCAGGGTCACAACCTCACAATTGATACCACTATCCAACAACAGCTTTTAGCTGAAGGAACAAAGGAGGTAAAGTTCAACATTAGATCAACTGGACTTACCACCGAATTTGGTAGAAACTTTCATCGGACAGCAGCAATTACAGAACATCCCATTAGCATGGTCGCGCTGGTACTGCTCCTTAGTGGATGGGTTATTACGATAGGTGTGGCTTTCTTTCTGCACAGATACATTCAGAAACTCCAAGCGAAATTGGACTCACTCCTTTTCGTTCCCAAAAGAAAGGCTAAGATAGCTCCCCGGTCTACCCAAGACATCCCACTAATCTAAGAAATTTCTGTCTCTCTTGCGCCGTTTTTCCTTTCCTTTCATTTCACCTTTCGTATCAATTCATAGGTATGTTACAATTACTGCCGATAACATTGTGTGACACTGAAATCGTGTGATGTGTTTTTAGAAATAGTAGATAGTCTCTCTGCCTAGATTTTGCCTCTGTCTGCCCAGACATAAATGTCTCACTCTGTCAAGATTATGCCTCCGTCTGCCCAGACATATATGCTCTCTCTCTGCCGAGGACACACACCTCATGTAAAATGAACTGACTTTCACTGTTCCCACTTCACTCAAGGATTATAATTGGACTGTCGACCCTTGTTTGCTCTGCAAACCGCGATTAATGTCCCACTCTCCAGACCAAAGGGGGGATGTTGGGACCTACAGCCACAGAGAACTGTAAAAATGAGGACTAGGCTGCAGGCTACAGTCGAAACTGTCAATGACCCCTGCTGTGTCTCTAGCCGCGCCTCAGATTTTGAACTCTGACCTTCCTATTGGCCTGAGACCCTGAGCCCTGCTAGAAGGCGGGAGTCACCTCCAAGGTACTATTTAAGGTCAGACACACCGAAAATAGTTCTTTCCAGTTCCACTCACAATAGAGCTAGCATCTCCAGTTTAGTTCTAAGTGATCCACATGATACAAAGGAAACAAACTCAACAGCTTTTTTGATCTTTCTGAAGTTTATTTTAAACTTATCTTTTTGTTCACTTTTAGTTTAAAGCTATTTTTTTCTAATCCAGTTTAAGCTTAACTTATCTTTTTTTAGTACATCGTAAGCTTATTCTTTCCTATTTTTCCCTAAAGCTTTTAATCTGAATAGCTTCTCTTTTAGTTGCTTTTATTTCGAATAGAGCACGGCAGAAACTCCCCCTCACTCGCTGGCCGAGTACAGAGACACTTTCCCCGCCATCCACGGACAATCCGGCCATGGTTGTTCCTTCCTGCAGACGGGCAAAGACCTTGCCAAGGAGAACGAGAAGCATTCTCTCCGATTCGGCCCAGCGTCATCTCGCCGTCGCCCCCGTGGCTCCGCGATCAGCATCCTGAGGCCAGGACATCATCCACTTCATCCTTCCGGAATTCGCGCTACTACGGTCGTGCACGAAACCCCGCGAAGCAACACGAATAAAAGAGACATACAGTGCCTTGCATAAGTATTCACCCCCCTTGGACTTTTTCCCATTATGTACTGTTACTAACTGGAATTCAAATAGACTTAAATAAACTTTTTCCCGTTTGATCAACAAAACATGCATAGTACTTTTGAGGTGCAAAATAAATTTTATTGTGACACAAACAATAATGAGAACAAAAAAGTTGACATCTGTTGGGTGCATAAGTATTCACCCCCCTGTGTCAATACTTGGTAGAACCCCCTTTCGCTGCAATTACAGCTGCAAGTCTTTTGGGGTATGTCTCTACCAGCTTTGCACATCTAGAGATGGAAAGGTTTGTCCATTCTTCTTGGCAAAAAAGATGAAGCTCAGTCAGATTGGATGGAGACCGTCTGTGAACCGCAATCTTCAAGTCTTGCCATAGATTCTCTATTGGATTGAGGTCTGGGCTTTGACTGGGCCATTTTAAGACATTAACATTCTTTAATCCAAACCATTCCTTTGTAGCTCTGGCTGTATGTTTAGGGTCATTGTCCTGCTGGAAGATGAACCTCCGCCCCAGTCTCAAGTCTTTTGCAGACTGCATCAGATTTTCTTCAAGGATTTCCCTGTATTTGGCTCCATCCATCTTTCCCTCTATTCTGACCAGTTTCCCTTCACCTGCTGAAGAGAAGCATCCCCACAGCATGATGCTACCACCACCATGTTTCACTGTTGGGATGGTGTGCTCAGGGTGATGGGCAGTGTTGGGTTTTCGCCACACATAGCGTTTTGCATTGAGGCCAAAAAGTTCAATTTTGGTCTCATCTGACCAGAGCACCTTCTTCCACATGTTTGCTGTGTCTCCCACATGGCTTCTGGCAAACTCCAAACGGGATTTTTTATGGATCCCTTTCAACAATGGCTTTCTTCTTGCCACTCTTCCATAAAGGCCAGATTTGTGGAGAAGACGACTAATAGTTGTCCTGTGGACAGATTCTCTCACCTCAGCTGTGGATCTCTGCAACTCCTCCAGAGTAACCATGGGCCTCCTGGTTGCTTCTCTGATTAATTTTCTCCTTGTCCGACTCTTCAGTTTGGGTGGACGGCCTCCTCTTGGTAGGTTTGCGGTTGTGCCATATTCTTTCCATTTTCTTATGATGGATTTTATGGTGCTCAGAGAGATGTTCAAAGCTCTGGATATTTTTTTATAACCTAACCCTGCTTCATATTTCTCCACAACTTTATCCCTGACCTGTTTGGTGAGCTCCTTGGTCTTCATGATGCTGTTTGTTCAGTAATGATCTCCAACAAACTCTGAGTCCGTCACAGAACAGGTGTATTTATACTGAGATTAAATTGCAGACAGGTGGACCCTATTTACTAATTATGTGACTTGCAAATGTGACTTGTGAATGCAATTGGTCGCACCAGATCTTTGTTAGGGGTTTCACAGTAAAGGGGGTGAATACATATGCACTCAACACTTTTCAGATTTTTATTTGTAAATAATTGTGAAATCCATGTAATATTTCCCCCCACTTCCAAATTATGCACTATTTTGTGTTGGTCCATTACATAAACTCACGATGAAATAAATTTTAATCTGTGGTTATACCATGACAAAATGTAGAAAAGTCCAAAGGGGGTGAATACTTATGCAAGGCACTGTATGTCTGGGCAGAGTCTAGTTTAATACTTAGCGTGTTTTTATATGATTGTACTTTTATAGAAAGACCGCCGTGTCGATCTTATTGTGAAAAGCGCGTGGTGACGATCCGGCGCTTCCTGTTTGATTCGTGTTTCCGTCAGGCCGATCTCACAGAAGACGTGCATCTGTTAAAAGACACCTCTCACGTAGCTGGTTTGCCGGCCTCACTGTGTGATCGCCTCTGACGGCGTTTTTAAGATCATCTCCGATCTGTGTTACTGCATGTTTCTCTCTCTCTCTTGTATTCTCTCACATCCGCCGACACACACACACATAATCACATTACATATAGCCATTCTGATATCAAGGGGCCCTAAACACACCTTGACGCCATTCAGCGCTTAAGCTAAGACAAAGAATCCCTTTGTCCTCCCTCAACCTTTGTCTCACGTGTGTTTTAAGTCGGCCATCTTTGACCATCTTGACTCTCAGCTACGTGGTCCGTCGACCATTGATTGCAATACACATCGAGGCCCGCCCTCCATTCGGACTCTAAATTCCTTAGGCGACTCCGCCATTTTGGGTTGTAGTCCTGGTGTATATTACATCAACAATTTTGTAGTCAAACCCCCAGGGTTAAGCCGGCCCTCTTAAACTTCGTGAGTCATCGACCCCCCCCTTTTTCCTCTCTCTCTCACACACACACATACATACACTCCCTCCACTCACACACACACAGCCCTATCAGAAGGATTGCAGTGTGATCAATTGTGATGAATGTGCTGCGACTGTATTGGATATAGCGGATTGTGTTAAGTGAAGAATCATTTGGAACAACATTGACTTTTTATATCTTTTTAATAAATCCTTTTATACTTAAAGTATTTGAATCTTGTGATTATTGGTGCATGTTTGTGAACACAGTTGGATAACGATAGCCAGTGCTTGAACTTAACCCTTCATCGTTTATTATATAATCCTTAATATTAACTATTGAGATTATTAATTTAACTTTATCAGATGAGACTGATACTTATAGACTGACTTGTTGGTCCCTGTAACCAGGGTGGTGCCCCTTCTCGAGTATTAATATAGATACTAGTATTCTTAAATTGACGATTTTGTTTTGACTAATTATTTCATTATTCTTGGTTGATAACCTTATCATTATTAAACCTTATCATTCTAAATTGATAATTACTTGTTTTTCATTAGTAGTTGTTATTCATTGATTAATTATTCTTAATCAATAAACTTTATCATTCTCAAATTAATGATTTAATAATTCTTAATTGTTGAACTTCCTCATTTACTCTAATGGTTTTATTGTTATTTGATTACTGATCATCTTCAATTAATGATCTAATTATTTTGTTTAATAAATAATCTTTATTGTTTCAATAATCATATTCCATGATTATTGATAATTAGCCAACGTCGAGTCCCCCTACTATTGCACAACACTGATGTACTCCCTTCAAAACTGAACTGGAGAATTACTTGTCAATGGGGTGCTTGTGATCACCGATGTCACTTATGTCGAGTCCCAGCCCTCGCTGCTACAAAGTGTTGGGCGCTAGTTTATTCAAAGTTTATTAATATTGAATGTAGCATGTGATCAAATTGTACAAATTCAGCACTGCAGTTCCTTGGGCCTTTAACAGTACACGTGACCAGTGTGGAGGCGATAAGATGAACGGCTGTCAAGTTACTCGAGCCACAATCAGACAGACAGATTAAACATATTTATATAAAAATATTAAATTTTACTAAGATAAAACATCAAAGCTTGAAGCAGTTATATCCACATAGAATTGTTCAGTCCTTGACCTTACTAGGTGGCATTCCTGTCCCTTTTGCCATGACTGGTCGTTCAAAGCATTTGGTATTTTCCTGACCTTGAAGTTAACTTTGTATTTTGGTATCCAGCACAGAGCACAGTGTGCACAGGTGGAATCATGGTTCATGCTGTTTGCTCTCCTGCTGAGGAAGTTGGCCTGCCTGGTGAAGCAGCTTTTGGCATCAGTTCTTTCCCAATTACGCTGATACAGTATGTACTTCCTCTGTCATTTGAACCATCACTGTGTTTATGGCTTATTTATTAGTATTTAATATAGTGACAATTTCTCAATCAAGTGCTGACCGAAGTTTGAATCTTTTCTCCTCTGTGCCTTAAAGGTTCAGTGTGTAAGATTAAGGTGAAAGGGATCTAATGGCCGAAATTGTATATAAAATAATTGCCACTATTGAGTTTCATCTAATTTGTATAAATTGTTGTTTTCTTTAACATAGAATGGCCCCTTTATATTTAAATACTTTACCCAAATTTTGAGTTTTTATGACAACTGAAGGCTTCCACAGGTTCTCTCTCATGTTTTGAAGGAGAGGGTATTCAGCTGCAACATACAACTTCACCACTGGTTGTCACTAAATTCTCCACACTGAACCTTTAAGTTCCCATTCTTTGAGCCTTTAATGTGATGTTCTGTCATTTAGTTTGTGGATTTCTGTCTCTTTGTGTTTTCTGTTTCCTATTTTATTCTGTATTCTCGCCTTCCTTGTGTGGTGTTTCCAGCTTCTCGGGTGCGTCACTTCCTGTGTTATACCTGCGGCTAGTTACCCCAGCCTTCCCTGTGTCTCTATTTAAGCCTCTGTGTTCCCCAAGCCCTTTGTCGGTTCGTTACTCGTTTCTACACGTCGTCAGATATGGTTGGTCTTGTCCTGCTGTCTCGTCCAGCTTCCCCTGCTTATCCTTCCTTGTTCTCCTTGTGCCTTGTCGCCAGTGGTTACTTGTAGTGTTCATGTTTTGTCTTGTTTAAAGACTCCATTTATATTAAATACCTTTTTTGTTATAACCTCTGCATCCTTGGTCCATCTCCTTCCTCAAACCATGACGTTTAAAGCTTAATGTTCACAATCATTCTAACACACTTTCGATTACCAGTTGTCAAGTCTGGGATCCATGAAACATGACATTTAAATTTTTACATCACATTTTATGCATACATTTTCTCAAGGCACTTTACCTAGCAAGGTCAATACCTTACAATATCATGGAGAAACTCAATAGTTACCACAAGCACTTGACAAGAAAAGACCCCTCGCTTTTAATAGGAAGGAACCTCTATCAAACCCAGTCTCGATGTGGGTGACCATCTCCCATGGTTGGAGTGATAGGAGAGAAATGTTGTACTTTGTGTTCTAATAAATAATTAACTAATTCACAAGTTCTCTCACTTCCCTCTCAGGCCCAAGCTATGACTTTGAGATGATACTTTTTTGTAGGTACTGTAGTAGTCATTCTAACACACACAATAGATTCTCACTTCTCAAATGATAATGTAAGGTCTGCATTGGTGGTGACATTCATCAGAATCACAATAGGGACCTCCCTAAATCCTGCTGCAGCTGCATCTGTCACTTGGCAGCAAAGTTGGTGTTGATTGTCCTTGTTCTCTCAGACAGTTTAAGTCTTGAATTCCTTGAAGAATAGAGTTTTGTTCTCCAAGACAATGCACAAACTTCTTAAATCATGCCAACATATATTTTCTCCACTAAACTTCAGAAAGAATTGAATGGTTGCCTGATTTGACACCTCTACTGGAATCATGTGTTTGATTAAGAAACTGACCAAGTTGAAAGCACATTTGGAGGACATTTTATTCAGGTCATCTTCGGTTTAGTAAACTCAAAGAATTAACCACGTGCGCAAATCTTGGCTGCACCACGTAACAGTAACTTTTGGTAATCTATGACTTCTGACTATGTAACCCATTAGAGTCGCTCAGTTCAATGCTTAATAAAACTGCTTGGAAATAATTCTGGAAGCAGGCAGACACGTTGCTGAAGAAGTTTGTACAGTGCACAACTCTCAGCAGAGTGAGAGCAAAAATAGGACATGTACATTATGCTTCCACTATGTATCTATTTGCATACAGATGATAACTATATATGTCAGAGCGAGGAACATTCTGCTTAATTATATTGGGTCTGTTAACAGTTTTAAACAGTTCCACTGCCTAACCAGATACTGTGGAGTCTTAAGTAATAATATCTGGCTGGAAATTGGCCAACAGGTCAATACAATTCTCCTTTGAAACTCAAGGAGGCAGTAGTTTCATGTGTGGTTTATTTGTGACTAATTTTTTGAATCTCGAATCCGAAAAGTAGAGTATAAATGAATATATCCCAATCAATATCCCACATTTTTGTCAAGGTCTAGCATTTTAGTTTGTATTTTTCAGCCTATTTGTTAAGAGTGTTTTCTGTTTCCAGTTTTATTTTGAAGGCCCTGCTTCTCCTGTTTGTTCACTTCCTGTCTGTGATTGTCTGCCCCAGTCCTCATGTGTGGCACCTGTGTCTAATTACCCCCGCCTTCCCTGTGTCTGTACATAAACTTATGCTTACAAAGGGGAGCACAGAGACTTGTCTCTGTGCTCCCCTTTGTTGGATTGTTTGTTGTAACTAGGTACAGTAGTTTCCTGCTGACCTGATCTCCCGTGTTCTCTGTGCCCTGTCCTCCTGGGTGTCTGCATTCCCTGTGTACGCCTCCTGCGTTTTCTCCTGTGTGTTTAGTGTTCTTCCAGTAGTCCCCTTTAGTGCTTTAGTTGTCTTGTATGCTAAAGACTTGTTTCATTAAAATAAAAATGTTTGGTTATACTCTGCGTCTGGGTCCTACTGCTTACTCCCTAACCTAACCCCTGACAGAACAATCTGACCAAATTAGGGACCTAGCAGAGATTAATTTATTATTCCGTAGTTTTTTAATTTGATGCTTTGGTGGACAAGCTGTGTTGTTCGGGCACCCAGCACCAAGCAGAGATCCTCGAGGAGATCTCTTGTGGAGGCATGGCTGGAGGATCGCCCTTGGGTGAGGGATTTCGTCCCACACCTTGTGGTGGTGCAAGACAGGCTAAAAGACTTCCTCACTTCTCCAGCCCTATCCACTAACCCGTATCTGGGAAGCCGACTGGCCTTTGGTGGACCCCACAGCCTGCAGAAGATGTCTGGTTCCATCACCAGACATCACTGTGTCTAATTACCCCTGCCTTCCCTGTGTCTGTATATAAGTCTCTGTGCTCCCCTTTGTTGGATTGTTTGTCGTACGTAGGTGATGTCTTGTCTTGTGCTTGCTGGTTTTCATTTGTCACGAACAACGACCAATCACAAACGCTTTCAATGCAGGGCTGGAAGTTGAAGGTTATTCTGAGGTGATAGATGTGGTCCCTGGGCGACCAGATATGGTTTTTTGAAGGCTCTCTAGCAAGAGCTCAAGAAATGTCCTCATAAAATATATTGTGAATCCATGCTTGTATCCTACCCATCAGTCAACTGTTCCAGCCCATGAATAGTTCTCTAGGACAAGACTGGTGTTGGAGGAAGTGCTGAGTGTTCAATATGAACACTGCAGTTGAGAAAGCTGGGCCTGTTTTAAACTGCTGAAGGTGGAATTTCAGGTTACAAGTGAAAGATACAAGTAGAACCCCTCATTTAAATTCCTCCTGACAAACTTAAGAGTAAAATCTATCGTTTCATTTTATTTAAAAAAAAAATCTTCTATTTAAGAAAGCTCCAGAGGCCAGACAGAAGAGGGAACCTGCGGACACATTTTTCTGAGTGTGAATACGTTAGGATGTTAAACATTTTTTTTAAATAAACGGATCTTTGCGAGCACTTTTCATGCATCATCGTTGCCTGCACTTTTCGATGTTCTAAATGCACTTTATTTCTCAGATGCTCCTAGTCTACCATCAGCAACATTTTGTCAGGTTTTCTTATGGTTTCCCTTTTATACATTTCCATCAACTTATATTGCTGCTTTCACATATATATGTTGCTTCTTTCAAACTGGAATCCAGCCCATACTTGGTTAACTCCTCAACAAGCTCAAGTCCAAATGAGGTGTGAATAGAGGTGTCTTCTGTCAGGACTCATCAGGGCTAGATATCCATTACATTATGTGTTGTACCGAGTGAATTGACTGAAGGGGGACGATAGGGTACACAAGTGTGCGAGTAGTTTTTGACTGCCACCTGTTCATAAATGAGTTCCTAAATGAAGGAGCACATGGTAAATGTATAAGACAGAACCAACTGGAAGATGTAATATTAATGATTGGGTTAGGGTTATAATTTATAACAATTTGTGAAAGGAGCGATGATCCTTCCTTAGTAAGTCAGTCATTGATTTACTTTGAATCAGCTGCTGCACGGCACAAACTATATAGCTAGTTGTTCTTTGAGCACCTCATGTAAAGTGACACTGACCACTTATTATAAACTTCCTCATTGCTTATCTTACCATTATCCACACATATATTCCACCTTACTGTTGTGTTATCGAGCAGTTCCCTGTTACAATTCCTGATTAACTCATCCTTACTTTCTCTTTTTGTGCCCCCAGAACAAAAATAAAGGAATGACAGTGAATATAAACTGAGTAAACTGAATAATTTACAATTAGTTAGGAACAACAAACGGGGACAGCAGGATTCAATTTTTTTTAAATCAGATTCATTCAAATTCCCTTTACCTACACCATTAGACTAGATGCTTAGAGCTACTTATGCCAGAAACTGCTGTCTCGTGTTTGTCATTAAGATCTAATTGTGAAATCCCCAGTAAACATTGATTTTGTGGCTATTCAGTATGATGTGTCACTTTACTTCAGGGTGCGCAATGAGTCAAAAATGATGAAGTAATTAATAATGAAGGAGCTGCTTCTTGTTTTGTCGCTGATTCTGAGTTGATGGATTTAAATTGTATTCATAATTATTCAGGAAATTCTTATAAATTTCAAATGAATAATTCCATTAATAATCAAATCGTACCTGCCTGGTTTCTCTCTTTTTCCCATTAATGACTCACATCTTTTCTGTTTACCATATTGTTGAAATGATTTAGGATTGCAAAAGCTGGAAGGTGCAGATATAATACAAATTGATTGTCTACCCCATAGATATATTCACATACATATTTACATTGGCCACTTCGGCATGTTGCCAAACATCAACAAGTCTGCCATTTTGGACCTGGCAAGACTGGCTTGTGAACACATACAAATAAATGTGAAAGCTGTGGTCTGCCTGGATGAAAAGCCGGATATTGTTCCACCAAAATTTCCACAGATTTGTATTCAAGATTTTACAATCTTTGGATCAGAACAATGAAGTTTGATAGCTAAGATAAAAGCTCTGTTCCATGATGTAAATGTGCATCACCATTAGACTACATGAACTGTATTACTGTTATGGTGTTAAATATTTAATTGTCATAGGTAATTGTTAAAATTAACGTTTGTCAAGCTTGGAATCATTTATTTTTCTTTGGTTCATACTTGTGGAGGCGTCCCTATATAATTAAATACATGCAGACTTTTTATTGTGTAAATTGCTTTTTCTGTGTATGTCCTGATCATTTTACTATCCTTTGTCAGCCCGTCTACTTTAAAATACTTCAATAAATAAATAGGCTGCATCATTTACATATAACCCAGCGGCCCTGCCTTAAGGAGTTTCTTCTTTCTGTAGCAGTTCTGTTCCTTGATGCCGTTGGCCTGTTTGCCTGATCACTCATGTACCACCTTTTTGCATCAGTAAAATCTAGCCAAATTTAGCCTTAATTTTTCAATGAGTGCAGCATTTGAGTTTGTTCCTTGTGTCATTACACACACACATACGGGGCACAGGTCAAATCGGACAATCACATAAGGGAGAAACATGAACCAAGGTAAATAACTGCAAAGACAAACAGGAAATTACATAACAGTGTTCAAACTTAAGATTCCAGAAGTCCGTCAAGAGGCAGACCAGGTCAATTCTGACGTGTGCTAAATGTTTATTTGCCCACACTCAGTAAAACACGTTTACTCCCCATCTGCCACTTCAAAGCTTTCAGTCTGTTTAATTCTTAGAAGTTTAAAAAACACTGCCCAGACTAATCCATACAGCCTGCAATCTGCATTCAGATTATATTTTAATATGTTGATGCACTTGATGGTTGTGAGATATGACAGTTTAAAATGATGTCTTAGAAACCCAGGTGCAAACCCCTTCACTCAAGTCTGATCATTTATTCGAAAGTGTTTGTTATTCTGAACAGAATGTCTAAGGCTAATAGGAAGCTGATTTGTATCAACAAAATTGAGCAGAAACTTTGACGTATAAAAGGGGTTCAGTGAGTTGGCCATAAAATATCCTTAAAGCCACGACCTCATACTTTAAAGTTACATCACTGTGAGATCAGTACCCCTTCATTTCCCATCTTTCCTTTGTGGATTCTCTCCTCAGCTTGGTTCTGTGTGCCTTATTGCAGCAGGTGCCGCGGCCTCTGACCTCTCAGCTGAGTGCGGCTGTGAAGCTCATGTCAAAATAGGGCATCTCCCAGCAAGTGCTCTGGCCAGCAAAGACTAAAGCGTTACTGTTGGTGCAGGAATGTTTCAAGTTGGTATTTTTGTTCATACGATGTGCTCCTTTCTGCGCGACTGCTTGCCTGAGTGGCTGCACCTCATGAGCCACTGCAGACTTTCGTATTGCAGCTCATCTCAACTTTGCAGTAGAATGGAGTCCGCAGGAGAGACCTGAAATCATCTCACGCTGCGTAGAAATTTCCACCTAGAATGGCTCTTTCTCCCACTCACAAATAGCCACACAAATACACAGAACAATAAGACAACAAGATCAACGGTTTTGTTCAAAAGAAGGACGTTTTGGAAATAGACAAGGTGAAAGAAACAAAAAGGATTGTTTTAGGCCTAAACATCATCACTTGAGATATTCAGTTGACTCTGCTGTTGCATACTTGTGTTCACAGGTAATTAATACTGTGTCTATTCCTTGGTCTTGTGGCCCCAACAGTTGAGATAATCAATGTTGAGGTATATAATGAAGAACCAAATGAAACCACACAGTTACTAAAAAGAAGAACAGCGCTTCCTATCCACGATCACTCTCCTTAAAATCCTGCATAATCCCCTTTTCGTGATCATTCTACATTGATTGTTGTACATATCATTAATGATTTAAATGGTCTTTAATTTTGTAAGATACATTTCCTTCTCCCGCTGGTACCAGAGTAATGGAAAAATGTTATGATCATGAAAAATACTTTTCTTTCTTTCGCATACGAGGATTATGTAGAAATGTGGAGAATAAAGGCAATGTAAATTAAAAGGACATTGTTTTTGCATACTGAGCATAAACTTGAAATGTCTTTGCGATCTGCCAATGTTCCAGTGTGTTTTTTCTCTACCTGGACCTATTCATGTCATATGTCGAGGCAGTTAATTAAATAAAAATTTCACTTTGTTCCCGATATTTCTACAATTTGTCTGATTTTCTTTGTATGCAGCTTCACTTTATTTTCTACTGATAAAGTAGAATATAATGTGTGTGAGTGGATTAAATCATGACTAAATCATGTAGGAGACACAGTCATCTCTAGAATTTGTTATCCAGTCATAATGGATTCATGCCGTGTCTTTTGTCCTCATTTAAGGTAACAAAAGTAGATATGTCAGTTGTTCTTCTGATACATTCTGACAGAGTAGATGCTCAAGGACATAGAACTGGGACCACCAGACAAATCCGGATGAAATCTGAGGCATTATAACTATAACTATGTCCCTCTTCTGATGACTTTATCAAATGAGGCAATATTTGCTTACTCCATCTTCATTCCTCGTGAGTGGCATGTGGAGACCCCTCTTCTCATAAGGAAAAAATCCCACAGCCCGTAATGACAGACAGAGATGTCTGTAAATGGGATTGGTGTCCCACGGTGGAACGGTCAAGAGCCAGAGGAGGGATAGGAAGCTTTAGCGGAAGATGAGGTTGTGGAGTATTAATCGTGGATCTGTGATTGAAAAGCTGACAAGTAAAGGTCTGTCACCACAGGACACAGTGGATTATAATTCTACCAGGGTTAGTTAGGCCGTGGACCCAGGATAAAGAGTTTAAACAAAAAGTGTCCTTGTAATATGAAAATGTCCAACAGATAAAAACAAATGAACAGAGGAATCTCACAAAAAGTCTAAACTGTAAAAACAACTGGGAAAAACTCCAGGATCTTAATACAACAAAGAAGAAGCAGGGGACACAAGCACAGGAGACGAGGAATAACGACAGGCGTTATAAGACAGGGAATTCAGACAAGTACAGGAGATCACGACAACGAACCGACAAGGGGAAGCACAGAGGCTTATATACACACAGGGAAGGCAGGGGCAATTTAACACAGGTGGATCACATGAGGACTGGTGCAGACAATCACAAAGACAGGACGTGAAGAAAGAAAACACACTGGGAGCAAGGCCTACAAAATAAAACAGGAAACAGAACACAGGGAGTGGGAAAACCAGAGACACAGAAACAACAACAACACATACAAACAACAACACAAGGACATACATGCAACAAAAGGTAATAAGCAAACAGAAAACACTCTTAATAAGGAGGCGGAAAAACACTGAAAAATACAAAACCGTGACAAATTCAGTCAAAAGCAGAAACAGTAACCACATGGTGCCCTTTTCCTCAACTGACCGTCATTTATCATGCACACTCTGAGGACAATGTTGCAGATAACACATTTGGAAGATATGGGTTAAAAAAAGGACAGTCACACAGTTCTTTGAGCCATATCAGGTCACTTGAAATAAGATCAAGACTTTCCTTTTGAAACTGTCATGCTCCATTCATTAAGTCTGCATCACATTTGGAATAACATCTTTAACAGCAGCCTAAACTTAGTTGAACTTAATAGGCTGACAGAAGTTTAGATTAGAGAGAGAATGTGACAGTTAGTAATACTAAACTTTAAAAAACAATATCATAAATTACACAGATCTAGCACCAGCTTCTGATATCTGTGTCTTCTAGATGCTATATGCTCAGTTTCCCTTGCAACCATTCTGGACTTCGGTAAAGATTCTATGCCCAAAGTAGTCAAGATTAAACTTGAGTATATAACAAGGGTGGGGAAGAGTTTTCTTATCAAGGCCCATTTAAACTTTGAATTATTCTTTATTTGCCATACTCTTTGATGAGGCATCTGATGTCAGATGGTAGTGATTATAATGCTCCTGGCAGCAGGTTTTCCCGGTTTGGGTCATTCATGCGCTGAACCAAGTCTTTGTAAGACTCTGTTGCAAGTTGTATCACACTCGAGATTTGTCTTTTTCATCAATGCTTGTTGTTTGACTTTCCAAGTTCTGTTTATATTTCTTGGAAAACCTGCCTTTTTTATTTTCTTGTCCTGAAAGTCAACATGATGCATGTCAGCAAAGACACGTGATGTTAGTGTGTTGCTTGTGTACCTTAACTGTGACCTGGATAGGCATAAACCTTCACATGTTGTTATCTGCAAACGCACACATTGTTTTTGTAAATAAGAATTGTTTTGTGGGTCAGCTCAAACTGTCCAGCCAGGCGATCTATACTGCTGATTTATGGTGTGATATATGCGCCTGTCACTTGTATCTGGATGTCAAATGTGGTCTCAGATTTCTCAGTTGATCAGTATGATGTTGATATTTTGGTGGAAATAGAGTCTTTAAAGTTGTGCTGAGGCAAGATAATGCATCAGTTTCTGCAGCTTCAAGCTAAATAACTATTTCATTATATATTCCTAGTTCTAAGTGTACTCAATGTGCACATTCTACATAACAACATGAGTTCCATTCCATTTGTTAATCACTTTGTCATACGGTACTGTGGTTGGCACAGCTGTTTCAGAGCTACGACACCAGTGATGGGACTGACTCTAATATATTCATCCTCATTGAGCCCGTTTGCACTTTGTGCTGCTGCTGCACCTACATGCATCAAGGTAGCAGATGGAGACGCCCTCACAATCAGTGCAGACCTACCAACATGTACTTTCATGAATAAAATAAGGTCCTTTGTGCTGCTTTTACTTAAATTCAAAACAGATTCAGAAAGCGTAAGAAGTTGTCCCGTTGTGGAAATTATGGCCTGCCTAGTGTTAGCTGACGATAGTGTAGTTAAATATATGAGGAAAGCATGAAATACAAATAATGCATTGTTTGTAACACACTGATGATGATTCTGATCGGGTTAAAGGTCCATGCATTATGTTCAGCATTGAATTAAACACTTTTTAGTTAAAACTGGTCAATGATGTAAATGTTAGGTCTGATTGGTGGTTGGGATGGTTTTCTATGTTTGTCATTTCCGGTGATGGATGGAAAACACCTAGATACAAAATAATTATCAGTTTGCATGAAATTAAGCCAACTTACATAAAGTGAAAAATAAACAAGGATGTTGAGACTACGTAAGAGGTGAAGGAGAGAGAAAATGAGAGACCAGGGAAATAGCCCTTTCAAAAATATGAATTCAAGGGCCCATATTTTACTCCTTTCTGGGATTTAATTTGAGGTATTAATACCCCTAAGATAATATAACGTTCTTAGAAGGAATTTGCCCAGACACATTCTCTGCCTTGCTTTCCTCTTCGTTGCTGTTTCTTCAGTGCTGTTTGTTGTGGTTAGCCTGTGGTAGCTAACAAGCTGCTAGCTCAGCAACATGTCTGCTTGGTGTCGCGCTCGGTGTGGAGTGGTGGTGGGGAGCAGGGGTGGTGGTCTCGGAGACTGGACTAGCACCGACTGGTTGGGGCTGAGAGAAGATGACATCATACGGAGAGGAAGTACAAAACACTACGTTTCAATATCAAATTTCTTAGAATGGACTGAATGAAAAAGTCAGCGTACTAACGGATACTAAAAGCCCGGAAAACGGTATTTTATACAATATGGGCCCTTTAAATGCAAGGGCTTAATGCAACTGCAAAGAATTCAGAATTCACATTTGTGAAATTGAGGTGGTGCTGAGGCGAGTGAAATTAGTCCGGCCTCAATCTTCTGTCTCCTTTAGACCTTCGCCCATCACTGTGAAGGGCAGGTGTACAATTGACTTGGTTATTGCGTATGTGGCCTTTCTTCTTTCAGCTCTAAATCACTGCTTTCATCACTCTGCTCAGCTACTTATGAGGCAGTCCATTTGTGGGAAACATGTACCTCATAGCACTTGCCTCTGGCTCGGAATTGAGCAAATGGATTTGCACAATATGGCCATAGGTTGAATAACAATTGGCCGACAACTGTGCTGGCTTGTTAGTGTGTGTGTGTCTGCGGTGATCAGGAGGGGTGAGATAAGTGGAGGATGTTCACAGTAATACATTTTTTTAAACACTGTTATCCCATCACTTTGTTTGCTCTCGCAGGTATTTCCATCACGACGTCCCCTCTGACCTCTGCAGTGGGTGTTTTCGGAGATTAACGTTAACATAATTAACTCATGAGTGCTTTTCCGCCCGTCTATTTTGCGTATGCGTGTGAATGCAACAATCGGCACACATTACGTCCAGGTACACATGCAGCAGGTCCACTGATTACATTTCTACTGCTGTTAATCTCTGCTAATTAAGACTGATGAATTCATTAGCACTCTTGTAAACAATTTGTTTGTTTGAGCAAAGGTTGTACAGAATTTAAAGACCTTCTGTCAACCTCATTCAAGAAATATCTGGCTGGTTTGTGGTCTACCTGGAATGTTAATGATCCCTCAGAGATGGCCCAGCCGCAGCCACTCACAGCCTTTCTGCTGTCATGCACGCAGCAAAAACCAGACGGCTACTCAGAGAAAAAGGCCATCCATCATTGCCTTCACATATTCAGCTTTATAACCGAAAGTATGTGGACAACACATTCTATTGAGCTTGTTTTTTTCGGCCTTGGTTTCCCTCAATGCTGCAGGATACAGTGATATTTTAGACCAGTTGTTCAATTTTTCCTTGAATATCTACATATGTCTATTGACCACAACCATGATAGAAACCAGCTTGACAAGGCTAGAAGAGACAAAATTATCCAACCCCATTGTCACCCTCAAATAATTAGCAGTATATAGATAATGGATGGATGTTGTTGGTGTGCTCAATGTGTGTGTTTATATGTGTTATATTTCCAGCGTGGTACATTTTTACGGTGGCCCTGAAAGCTCAACGAACGGCAACTTAAGAAAACACATGCAAGTTGACAAAACACCTGCAAAAAGAGAAAACGCTGCAAATACCGGAACGAGCTGCAAATAGAGAAACGCGCAGCAAATACCGTAACGCGTTGCAAATAGAGAAACGCGCAGCAAATACCGTAACGCGTTGCAAAAAGCCAAACGCGCAGCAAGAAGCCAAACGCGCAGCAAGAAGGCAAACGCGCAGCAAGAAGCCAAACGCGCAGCAAGAAGAGGCCACAACACAACGGAAGTGTTTCCAGGGGACAGCTAAAAGTGATGGACACTGCTGCCACAAAAACGTCCAATACACCATAGACATTCGGTTCCACACAGGGTTCGGCCACCCGCGGCTCTTCGGCCCCTCTGCAGTGGCTGTACAGTACAATGTTGTGCATATGTTTAGCGAACGCTGAACTTAACGAATCAGTTTTCATATTATTAACGTGAACGTAACGATGAACGTGAGTGAACGTCACGTACATTTTTTAAATCATCACCGTATCAGGCCATCATGAAATACCAGGAGCGGGCGAGTGTGTGTGTGTGTGTGTGTGTGTGTGTGTGTGTGTGTGTGTGTGTGTGTGTGTGTGTGTGTGTGTGTGTGTGTGTGTGTGTGTACGTGTGTCCCCCGGCGCTCCGACCCCGCCCACTCACTCGGAGAGAGCCACAGTGAGCTCTGATCACGGAAGATGATCCGATCTAGAGACATGTCGTCTTCTCCTGTTAAACTGAGTAAACAGCGCTAACAAGCAAGCCCCTGTTTGTGAGGCAATATATTGTCCATAGTGTGCAGGGGTACAAAACCTTTACTATCAAAAGAGCGAGTGGGCGGGGTCTGAGCCCCGGGACCCGGGACCTATATACAGTCTATGCCCGGGACCGGAGCACTCGCTACACACACACACACACACACACACACACACACACACACACACACACACACACACACGCCCGCTCCTGGTATTTCATGATGGCCTGATACGGTGATGATTTAAAAAATGTACGTGACGTTCACTCACGTTCATCGTTACGTTCACGTTAATAATATGAAAACTGATTCGTTAAGTTCAGCGTTCGCGAAACATATGCACAACATTGTACTGTACAGCCACTGCAGAGGGGCCGAAGAGCCGCGGGTGGCCGAACCCTGTGTGGAACCGAATTTCTATGGTGTATTGGACGTTTTTGTGGCAGCAGTGTCCATCACTTTTAGCTGTCCCCTGGAAACACTTCCGTTGTGTTGTGGCCTCTTCTTGCTGCGCGTTTGGCTTCTTGCTGCGTGTTTGCCTTCTTGCTGCGCGTTTGGCTTCTTGCTGCGCGTTTGGCTTTTTGCAACGCGTTACGGTATTTGCTGCGCGTTTCTCTATTTGCAACGCGTTACGGTATTTGCTGCGCGTTTCTCTATTTGCAGCTCGTTCCGGTATTTGCAGCGCTTTTCTCTTTTTGCAGGTGTTTTGTCAACTTGCATGTGTTTTCTTAAGTTGCCGTTCGTTGAGCTTTCAGGGCCACCGTACATTTTCCTGTATAAAGATATACTTTGTTAGGACCAGTGGTTCTCATGGCGACTAAAACTTGGTCATAATGAAGCAAAATGTAAATTCTGAGGTCAAGGTTAAGGTAAGGGGATATGCAATACCACGGATAGCTGCTCAGAGATTGTGTGTGTGTGTGTGTGAACATGTGAGTCAGACAGCTTGCTAGTGTTGCCTACCTACAGGGAGGGTTAAAAACTTGAGGACTCTTCACTCTTGGGAGCTCATTTAGTGCGAAACAGCCCTGCCTCTCTGTCATCCAAATTGGAGGATTTACCACACAGACACAGACACACTCAGCCGTGCAAGCGCAGCACTGCAAGCCCATAAACACTCTTCCCACTTCTCCTACTTATTAGCTTGGATTTTAGTTTGTTGTTGCGTTAGACTACTTAGCTGGTGAGTCAATCACAGACGTCTCATTATCTATTCATCCTCAAGCATGCCCACAGCAAATCAAATTGCTGGGTAGCCGGAGAGGCTTTCGGGGACACCTGTCAGCATCCCGTCACAACTCCAAGGGTGTTGAAAGGAGAGACGCAATCTGTATGTCGGCTGAGGAAATGTGACAGTAATCAATAAGTCAGTGTTAAGGTGTACGGATAAAATCAGAGGCCAGGGCCTTTCATAAAAGCAAACACACAGGTGGAGAAGGAGCTGGGAGCGGGGGTGGGGGGTAGCACTGATGCACAGCACAGAATCACACCTACGATCGATCTGCACAGCGCCGAGGCATCTGCTCAGCAATGCTGGGCTCCCGCGCCTCAAAGGACCGCACCTCACCACACTAATCCAACAGCCAACCATATCAGGCTCATTAAAACTAACAGGCAAACACACTGCAGCTGAGTGCTGGGAGCTGCCGCAACCGGAGCCGAGCCTTAAATCGACACTGTTGAAAGAGTGTCTGAACAGCTCACAATGGTGTTTTCAAGAGCAAGAAGCAAGAAAGGTATTGTAGACAAGCGGAGAATTGGTGGAGCAGCGCAGGGTGAAGGTCAATCTAATTACAGCACGTCAGTATGAAAAACGTTACCTCGAACGGCTCTGAAGCTCCCACAGCCTCCGGCCGGCTTATCACCTCTAAATGCTGTTGTTTGCAGCTGAATAGTCAGGGGAACCATTCAGACTTTACTGGAGCAATAAAACGACAAACCTAAACTTCAAAACAAGTTTTTTTTTTTGTCCTCTAAATCAAAACCTTTGAAGTAATTTACACCAATGTTCCTGTTACAGTCTTGTAGTTGTGGAAAGGATATATATATATATGAGGTCCCAGATTAAATAATACCACCTTTAACAAACTCAAATATTTGTTCTAACAGATTCAGATATTGTGAATAATTATGGTTTAAGACATACACAGCTACTTATAAGGCTGACTCAACCATAGACATTAGCACATGCTTGTCACAGCCTGACTAAATTATTCCAAAGAGGCTAATGTTTGCATTTAGCCGCACAACTCGTGCTTATCTTTGTGCCAGGAAATCCTAAATTGAGGTTAAAGTTCTGGTTTGTTTGGTGACTGGTAGCTGACGTTTGTGACATTTCTCTGGAGATTTTTTAGCCTTTACAGATGACACTCTGATGTGTGGTCCTATGTTCGAAAAAATGCTGATGGAGACTTGATTGAAGATGATCAACTTGTCTGCAGAAAATCAGAAGCTGCAAAACAGGGCAACAATTTGAATGCAAGGTTAGTTATAGGTCAAAGCACAATTTAGAAACTTTGATCAACTTCCTGGAATATTTTGTTCATTTTAAAATGGTATAGTTTGTAAATGTTTTCCAACAATAAAATCTCTTTCATAAGTGTATCAGTCCCAATACTACAATTTTCAATACATTTTAAAGCTGTAAAAATAGTATAACAATCTTTCAAGTAGTTTCAATCTGAAACCTAAAAAGAAACCTGGCTGTGTTTCATGAAAGGTCTGTCTATTCATCAGGGTGAGTCATCATGATTCATCCTTAAGAAACCATGAATGTCTGTGCAAAAGAGTCAATCCATCCAATAAACGTTGAGGTATTTCTCTGGGCACCTGAAATGTTTAGCGTCCTAGATTAAGAGTCAGCGAATCACCAAAGTGATCAGGGGAGCCTTGGATGTCTCAGACTTCATGGCAATGACAGCGTAGAGTTAGCAAAGGTCTGAAAATTGAGCTCAATGACATTTTGATTTCCCTTATCTACATAAAATTGAAAAATTGGATAATAATCAAGTTAAATCATGTCAGTAATAGTATCATAATTGTCAAGCAGTAATGCAAACAACAGACAGAAGCTCAGAGGACAGTATATTCTGTATTCCATCTTTGTGTTGGAATGTTGATCATTAAGGCCCGAGCACTGACAGTGGGAGGCCCTATTCAAATAATAATGATTATAATTATTATTATTATTATTATTATTCATACAAATTAATTGGCTTTTTGAGGGCTTTAACCTGCTCAAAAAGTTGTAACAGTTTGCAGTAAATTAGAAAGTGGTGTAAATTTAGGTATTCTGGAGTATTTGGAAAAGAGCGTGGCAAAATGGCTCAACAGCGCCACCTATGGAAAAGTCCCTCATTTAGCATTCACTGATCCTCATGAAAATGAGGATAGTTGTGTACAGATGCACAAAAAAGCCTCAAGGAGCATTATGAAAAACGCAACAGGAAGCCCACATTTTTGGAATTAGTGGCCATTTTGGTCATATTCCATATTTTTACTTTGATGTACCATTCAAACTCAATTGCAACACGCTACATAAACATGAACATGGTATTATGGCTATCATATATGATTACGTACAGTATGTAAAACATAATTCCAAGCAGCTTACATCACATACATCCTCTTGTGCCATCATCTGTAACCAGGCCTCCCAAACTGTGATGGAGTCAATCATGATCCCAACAAACCTTTAAGGTAATGGATCGGACATGAATGTAATGGACCAACAGTCGAATTCTTCAATAAAAATTTGCCTTATGACAATTTTGGGAAGTTCTCATTCATAAGAACAGCATCTGTAAAAGGCTCCGCCTACAATGAAATCTGTAAATTGATCAATAGAAAAGAGGGAAGGACTCAAGAGCAGAGAGAACAGTGGAGTTCAAATGGTCGATTATGTTTTCTACAGCCTTCTCTACGTTTTTGTTTAAATTTTGAATTCTATTCCCAAACAGTATATAACCATCTCCAAAATGTAAACAACTATAATATGACACTATGATAATGCCTGGTTTGTTATGTGGTTAAACTGAGCCTTTAGGTTCCATTGCAATTAACAAAAAACGATATTGTTGGAATTTTATGAGGTCAGTGTTGTTTGCGATCCACAGCACAGGGACATACAAGCTCTTCCTCTCTCCTCTGCATCACATTCTTTGTTTTCTTCTTAGTCTCTCGGTTCAATCTTGTCTCTTTCCTTCCCAAAGCTGATCTTTGATTGATGCAGTGTTTTCATTTCTGTAAACACAGAGTTTGAAAAAAGTACACATCAATTTAACATGCATATCGACCCTTTATACAAGGGGTGGGGTACATATGGCCTGTGAGACATTTGTGGGCAAAGCAAATAACACGAGTAAATTTTCTTGGTGGCAGTGTCATTGTAAGCTCCAGTAAAAGGTGAGAGTGGTCGACCATGGCCCTCTCACAATGTTCTGTCTCTGTCTGCGGCACAGTTGTTCGGAGCTCCTCATTTTGCCAGCTGTCACGCCATGGTACTCTTGGGGCTTTCTCTCCCAGTCACTGCCTCATTCATCTGTTCTTCATCCCTCTTTCCTCTGCTTATTGTAAGAGCTTTCATTGTGAATTATCGCTGTTCTCACTGAACAAGATTCTTTATTCGAAACCAAGGGTAAACGTTGAAGTCGTCAGACAGGATATTCAGAATTCCAGAGATAAAAACAAGACTAAAATCAATAAAAACACAGATTACATTTGAAAGATCATATTGAGTCTTCTGTGATAAATACACAAAAATGATGATGTGCTGGGATAGCTCTGAACTCAATCCCTGAGCTGTTTGTCTGTAGCTTATTAACCTGTCCCAGCTTATAACTAACCCTAAAATCCACCAGTTAGATGAGGAATCCAAAGTATGCATGGCTAAAAGATGTTCGACATATTTACTTTAAAATAAGACATTATTGACGTTAACGTATGGTATTTTTTATTTATATATATATATATAATATAAATGTTTCAGTGGTTATTCAGCAGTGGACTGGGGCATAATGACTTTCCAAAAGTGAAGACAAATGTCTATCTCCCCACGGTGGCTGGTCATAGTGAAGGGTCATAAATCCTGAGCTACAGTGTCTTGTATTGGGACAGAAACATCTGAAATGACTGAGGTATTTCAATGAAAATTTAAACTTTCATTAACAGGCACAAAAAGTTGTGTATGATAGTCAAGCTGTAGAAGTGTGTTCGTTCAGGATATGTGGGCAATGTTGAGGTACTACGAGAGCTGGTGTCCTTGGGTGTCTTGAATGACGTTATATAAATGCAAGCTATTATTAACATTATGTTATCATAAATCCTGCCTCCTCCGTGTGAGCAGATGGGACAAGTGAAAATACACTTGAAAGATACCGTGTGATCATGAACCTTGCTTTATTCAAGGTTTGACTGGCTTTGCTGAAATAAAGTCTTCATCACCATAGATAGCTGTTTACTGTAACAAACAAAACAAATATTATACTATTTCAGCAACAAAAAAACAAAGGTGTTTTCACAGAAGCTAGAAAGAAATCACACAGCATTCATCTCAGGGTTAGAGCACGTCAGTCATTCAATAGCCTCCAATAGAGGAACTGCTTAGGTTTGAATAACGCTCACACTTTTGTTTGTTCTTCAAATTTGAGCTTCACTTCCTCATTGGAGGAAAGAAATAAGCAACTATATGTGTTCCGTTATCACCGTTAAACATCAGGTAAGAGAGGCCACCGTGCTTGTAAAAACATTTTCTTACCAACAACCATCAATCCGCAGCTTTTCCCCCCTTCTGCGGCCCAACACCTCTGAAGTTAAACATCTGTAATGTTAACAGAATAAATTGCATTATGTCTTGAGATACTATCGCCTCTTGAGCCTTTACATTTTTAATTCAGTTTGTGTTGACACAGATTGCTATTTGCTATCACTTGCCTCTTATCGGGGTGATGAAATGGAATTTCAGTGCGGGATATATAGGTGAAACTCCAGGAGCCAATCTGTCAAAGTCTGGAGATGCCTTATCTGTCATCAGCTGGGACTTTATTCATGTTTAACTGCTTCCACTCGTGCTCAGATTTATGGCTGTTTTGTCCATGCATACATCCTCCCACGCTGCCCCCACCTTCATGCACAACTCTGATTTGTTGATCTCCTGTGTTATTGAAGTGTAAAAAAAAATGGCCAGGGTTTGTTCAAGTGTACAGCTGAAATGTACAAAATAAAACGTTTCATAAGCAGAATATTTAAAAGACGTGTGTATTCGCAGGCATTCAGACTGGAAATTGAAACGTTAAAAGAGAAACCCAGGTGGCTTTGCTGGTATGTAGTATGAATTACAATGCAGGGTGTGTGCTGCGTAAGTAATGCATCCTTAAGGTAAAAGGCTTCAGAAACCAAAGCACTGCAGAGAGGTTTATAACTAAGAGACAGGATTTTACAACTCACTCTGTTGGTCTTTTTTCTGTCATGCATCTTTAGAGTTGCTTGTTAACTAGAAGTTATGTAGTTGGTTTCCTTTTTGTAAAGAGAGTCTCTGCTTAAGAAAAACAACAGCATCAGCCAAGGGCCCCTAAAAGTAACATTTGTTAACATTTAAGTGACAAAGCCATGCAGACGTCAAAGCAACTGCCTCTTATCTGTCGGCATGAAAGGTGTCAGGTGATGTTATTTTAAGCTATGAAATGAATCACGTAATTTGGTTTGCAATTTTCTAAATGGGAAGTATGTGCACGGCTGGTGACTGACATTAAACGGCAGCAAAAGTTTAAAACAATGTTTCTCTGAGGCGTCTGTCTCATGTCCACCTCCATTCAAACGCTGTGATTTTATTAATTTCCAGATGAAACCCATTCGATCATTTAATTTAAAAACTCAATATCACAGCAATGTGAACAATTGGTATTGGAGAGACTGGGTGAGGTGTTCGTAATTCTCATTTCTGACTGGGTCACAATCTTTGGGCTGTGGGTAACACCTGGGTTACACTTTCCTTAGCACAGCCTTATTAACTATCACTGACACGGCAGGACAGTTCTAACACCCAGCATTCAATCTCCCAACAGCACCTGTTCAACACCCACTGTTCCCTTCACAATTGTCCCCTAAGACACACTGTCAGGTAGGAACCAAACGCAAATGGAATGTAAGAGAGAAAATACACATTTTGGTATACAAGAAATTATCCTATATTATAACAATATAACTAAAGCTTTATACAGTCAGAAGATGTTAAAGCTAGGCTGTGAGGAGCTGGAGAGAAAGCTGTGACAGAACTGAAGCAACAGCATGTAAATCAGAAAGGATAGATGAGAAAATAACCTACAGGCCTTTGGTGTTTGTTTGGTTTGTTAGGGAACCTGTGGGGTGGACAGAAAGATGAGGAATTCAGTGACAACAGCCTTTTCACACTGAAGTCGGGGCAGAAACCGGCCAGACTTCTAATTCAGGTGCTGATGTGACTGTGCAGTTTGGACAAAGGAGAGAGGAAAAAAAACAATGGAAAAGGAAAGAAACAGTCAAGATTAATCGCCTGTCAGTACAAGTGGAAGCTAATAACATGGATCAGTGGAATCACAACTTAGTGGTTGGGGTTTCAGTTCGGGGTAAATATGTCTGAGTGAGCAGACCAAATGTTTGGGAATAGTCTCTGTGCCGGCTTTAGGGCTCTGAGGATTTTAGCCACAAATTGAAAAAGTCATCAGTAATTGATCCCTGGCTGGTGCGTTTCGTCCCAATAAAGCAAACCATCTGAGGCAAAGATGTAGGTATTCAAGAGCTGAGATTAATAGAGTTGGTTCTCATTTTGTGTTTATGATTTAATTTATTATAAAAAATGAATTATTTATTGTTCTGCCTTTCGTCTATCTTGTTTCTTGTAACTTTTTTTGCTCACTACTGCACAACAAACATGAATGATTCAATTGATGATGGAAGCCTGTGATTCTGACACAGATACAAAATTGTCATCTTCTCATTTCTTCTCTAGGGTAAGTGTCTTTACAAACTGTCATGCAAATATAAGCTTTATTATCATACACATTGTTAAAACCTCACATGAATAGAATATGATGCAGTTCAGGTAGTGACGCAAACAAAGGCTAACCCAGGTAAACTCATGCTCACTTTGACTGGACCCCAGCTCTCGTTGGTCCTCAACATTTCCTGCACATGCTGAAAGAAGAGATTTCTACAACTCGACTGAGTTACACAACTTTTTATGCCTGTTGATCAAATTTATTTGCCATTTACATAATTCGTTAATCTTTTGTTCAGATCTGCTAGTTTTATAATGGCTTCTCTCTCCCTTAGGAAGTTTATTCCTCATTTAAATAGAAACGTTTCTGTGTTAAATGAAATTGCTCAACCTTTTTCCTTCTATATAGGTGATGTTCATCTAATTAGAAACTGCAGTTTTCTATAACCTCCCAACCTCCAAACCTTATGAAGCTGTGTCTGCACCATAAATAAACTCAGCAACTCAACTCATAAAGTCAACACAAATAAGTATTTTCCGGCTTCAGTGCTGTGCGGCAAGCAGGAACAGGAACGGGCCCTAACTGGGCCAGGAGACACTACAGCAGCGTTGTCCACTTCTCCCCCTGCCTCTGGAGCGTCTCCAGCTGCTGTCTGCTCTTAGCTGCCTGCTCCCGGTGCATGGCCGCTTATTCCTCCGCAACTCATACCTGCGCCATCTCGGCCTGCAGGTCAGCGTCACTGGCTGCGTTGAGCCCCACGTTGTGCGCCACTGTCGCACATATCGTTGCCACCAGGGTCTCCCCACTACAGCCTGAGACACAACTGAACTTAAAGTGACCAGCAGTTTCTTATTCTCCCCTTGTACAGGTGGAGGCGCTCTTTGAGCCCCCTCCATACGCCAACAATGTATTATCCATTACACTGACCTCGGAATCGGCTCTAAAGCTTGATTTGCAGTGGGTTCTTAATGTCTTCAACCTAAATTGCACAAATAATGTTTAGCAATTATTCTTTGTCATATTTCGAGTTTATTTAATAAGAAGACTGACAACTACATCCCAATGCCACTTTGTCATTACAAAACTCAGAGCCTTTCATCAGCTTCTGAATTCATAAGGGTGTGTGACAACATCTACATCAAAAGCTTAGTTTGACCTTCTTATTTTATCTGCCGTACTGTTTGTTCTACTGTTGTCCTTCCTGTTAACATTTCAATAGTTTGGGCCTAATACTACAACATTTGATAAATTTGTAGTTCACAAGCCTAATTCTATGAGGGCATTGATGGCAGGCACTTACTGCACCCTAAAGCTGATAAGGATGGGAAAGGGATTCATTTTGTTTTTGCAAAAAAACTGCTCCTTCCCTCTGTCCTTCCTGACCGATGAGACAGTATCTGCCTTGGTGTCAAGGAGAAACCAACGATTTGTCTCTATTAATCACAGACAAGCAAAGAGCCAAGGTCCTGGTTCTCCGCATCACCTCTGACAACACTGCAACTTGACACCTGATCATTCTTTCACTGTACAGTGTGAGAAAAAAAATTGTGTAATTGAATAACTCCATCATCGACTCAGGACATTCTTTCAATATGAAAAGTTATGTATTTTAAGGTGGTGAAAATACACTTGCAGGCACACTGCTACCACTAAAGGCCTTGTAATAGACCCGTGCCCGCCTACCAACCTGGAGCAGAGGGCTGGAAAGTGACTTTCCAGTCAACCAGCAAACTTCTGTTCCCATCCACGTGTTTGGGAACAGATGTTATGAAAAGATTTGATTCAACATTAAAGTTGCCTTTGAAAACAGAGAATCTCATCTAAACTGTTCAAAAGATATCTAATTTTTTGTTGAATGTATGTGCATAGGGTAAAAATATTGAAAGTTTACAATATAACTGCATTTATATGCTGGTGGGCTCTGTTTTTTTTAAACTTGGTCAGTCTCCTCCGCACCTCCAGCCGATACAAGCGTTTGGCTGACAAGGGCCGCTCTCAAGCTCCGCCCTACAAGGTTGGCCAAAGAGTCTGGTTGTCCACCATGGACCATCCTCTCCGCCTGGAGTCCCGCAAGTTAGCACCCGGATTCGTTGGTCCGTTCCCCATCACGAAGGTGGTGAACCCAGTGGCAGTGCAGCTCAAGCTCCCCAGGACAATGAGGGTCCAGCCGACCTTCCATGTGTCCACGGTCAAACCCGTTAGGACCAGTCCGCGTGCTCCCTCCGAGTACCCCCTGCACAGATTGTTACAGGGGGGGGGTTACTGTAACAATCTGTGCAGTCTGTTTCTGTTTTCACTTCCTGTTTTATTTTGGTGTCTGGGTTCTTGTGTCTAGCTCTACTTCCTGTTGGTTTCCCCACACACCTGTACCTTGTTTGTCATTAAGCACTCCCTATTTATACCCTGTGTTTCCCCTCACTCTCTGGCAGATTGTCATTGTCTCCATCGTGTGTACATGCGCTCCAGCTATTACCTGCTTTTTGATTCTGCCTGGATTTACGACTTTGGATTTTGCCTTATCCCTGAATTGACTATTGAAGTAAAGTTTTATTTTATGCTTTATGCTGCTGTCTCCCGTGCTTCTTTTCTGCAACTGAGTCCCAGACTTGTAAAGGACTGTCACAGTGGGAGAACATAGGCTGTTTTCCAGGTTGAAGGGAAAGATTGAAGTGAGTAATATGTTCAAAAATTACAGTAGCTGAGGTTTTCAGAAAGAAAGGGTCAAGCTTGTCATCACCGGTCGAATTCTTTGGATAAATTTTGATCAGGGCATTGCAGACCTGAACTGAATCTATTGTCAGACTAAAGCTGCTCGCTGAAAGTGGAACTGACATAGCAGGGGGGGCAGGGATCTGCTTGAAGATCAGTAGTATGCACAGTATTATCAAAAAGGTGCCCAGCTGCAGCAAAATGTCTGTTAAGAGCAGAGCAGTTGTCAGAGGGTTCAGTTAAAACAGTGGAGTCTGCTAAAATGCTAGCAGGCAGGCATGTACTGCGCTCTCCTTTTAGACTTTTAATTGCTTTCCAGAAATCATCTGGTCTATTGGACGATTCAGTGAATTTTTGCTTGCCCTCTCCTGACTGCTGATGTGCATTTATTTCGCAATTGTCTAAATGTAAGCCAGTGGGCATGGTCATTTGTCTGCCTTGCTAGATCCCATGCCTTGTTCCTGGAACAATGCAGTTTTGCAAGTTCATTGCTGTACCAAGGGTTGACTCTGTTCTTAGTCTGGCATTTTTTATAGGGAACATGTTTGTCAACTATAAAGTTGAAAGCTGTGGTGAAGTGTTTTAGGGCCAGATCAACATCAGGTAAGTGATCAACATCACTGTAAGAATGCCTTCTCATCAAGGGGCAGGGGTGTTCCTGGCCTCAGCGATCGCTGGGTGGTGAAGCGAGGTGGTGTCCCCCTCCGCAGGGCAGGGCCTCCCTGCCGTGGTCAAGCCAGCAAAAACTCCGGAACTACGCCTGATCACAGCCTCCGTCAATAACCTGTGGAGGGGCGGAGGTAGAGGATTTGGCCACGGGATTGAGTGGGGGTGTTTCCAGAGGCGGAAAATCCTCAGTATTCACGATGTCAAATCTGTTGGACAGCTGGAGGTGTCGAGGTGGATGAGGGGGAAACGGTTGCCCAGCACAGTGCTTGTCCTTTCTGGTTACAATCCGCTGCTACTGTTTGCAGGGAGTAGTCGGGGCCATCACAGTACGAATGCCCTGGGGGTGATCACGACTTTACTGGAGCCTGGTACGGAGTGGAGCTGGCTATTATTTTTGGCTTCGCTCCCATTGTCACCCATGGATCATTGGGCTGTGCTGGAGCAGACTCTGGATCTGAAGCTCCTGTGAGGGTGCTGCCAAGCCACGGCAGTGTAGGATCGTTATCCAACCCTGGAGCGGAGTGGCCATGAACACTTGGCCTTGTTACATTCAGGTTATAGCTGCAAAGGCCGTGATGTGCGATAGCTGAGCGATATTGGTGAAGCCCATGATGAGCTTGTCTTTCTCCTTGAGTTCAGCTTTCAGAGAAATTAAGCTTTCCCTCAGCTTTGACATGGTAAGATGGCAAGATTCACACTCAGATTCAGCAATCGTAATGTTAGTTTGTCCATAAAAAGGTGCGCTGACAGTGACGGAAGCGGGACAGTCTGTGTGTGCGGCCGTGGCCAACTCTGTAACACTGTTAGACGTGTATACAGATATTAAAATCTAAAGCTCACGTTCTGTACGTTGTGGAGGTTTTTGGCAGCCCGAGCAGGAATCCAGGCTGGAGGGATCCTTCTGGCTGCAGGCCTTGGTGTGTGTATGAAATGAATGAGCGGTGAGAGGAGCACGGAGGGAACGAGTCGACGGAGGGAAGAGGAAGTTATGAGCCGGAGTGCACCGAGTTACCGGGGAAGGAGACTCCCTGCAATCAATAGGGAAACCAATAGTTCTGGTAGAATAGCGGCACAGTGGTACAGTGGCTAGCAAGGTCACCTCACAGCGAGTTGGTTCTTGGTTTGTATTCCAGCTTGGCCAGGGTGTAGAATTTGGGTGTTCTGTCTGTTTGGAAATACTCCAGGTTCCTCTCACAGGCGATCGATTTTAGGGTACATTAAACTGTCCGTATATTTGAATGTTCTTTTGTATCGGCCCTGCAGGTTGACAAAGGTTGTCTACCCATGTCAAAGGGGATTGGCTAGCCTCAAAGAATGATAGATACTGGCTTAGGAGTTTGTTTCCTTCCAGTAGAATAAAATGTAAAGGTCAGCAAGATTCTTTTCCACAGACTGTAATGTACTGCAGAACTGTTTGTATAATAGTATCCTAAAGAATAGAAAGAAATAAGGAATAACAAAAAAATTGTCTATTTAATACATTCATAGAATTAGTCGTAAAGAAGCTATATTTCACTTAACCTCATCCTGTTAACAGGTCAATTAGTCTTTTCAATCTAATTTCTAAATTAGTTTTTGTCTTTATTTAAGGGTCTTCTGTATGATCTTACTTAGATTTATTTTAGCTCTTGATCTTTCAACAGCTATTTTTCCTCAAATAATTTGAGCGTTAAATAAGCCTATCTTCATTTAAGGATATAAATAGCGTCCGTTTTATCAATAGACCTTTTGAACTGTTTACTGTCATTTTTGCTTCAGTGTAGAGTTGAAAAAAGGCTGGTAGGTGTTTGTGTTTACTAAACAAATTTACTCAACAGATTTACTCTGTTGAGTAAATTTGTTGCTCAACAGATTACTCAACAGATTTACTCTGTTGAGTAACAGAGTAAATCTGTTTTAAATGTTTTTAAATCTGTTTTAAATGTTTGTTCTGTGAAATAGAACAAACATTTAAAATTACCTTTATCCAGCATGGCCAAAACATGCTCCTTTGTTGACTGTTGGCAAAACAAACTAAAACTAAACGCAAGTTCCCAAAACCATCTTTTTTTTGTTCAGAAATTGAATTCACAGAGTAAATATTTTAGCTGTACAAGCTGTTTACCTCTGCTGCCTCTTTTCACTGTTGCCAGGCAACATTTCACTCTCCGAGCTGCACTAACTGTACACTGAGAGCTTGTTGGGGGGGGGGGGGGGGTGTTAACGGAAGGGTTCCAATAAAAGCTTTTGCTATTTAACCTCTTAAAATTCAAATCAAATTGACAAAGTCGTTTTAATGTGTATTGAAGAAAAAAAATTGTTAATTCCATATTGCCATGTATTACAATTGATGATTCTTTATTTATGCAATCTGAGTAAAAATAAGGACAGCAAATATATCATGTGGGTCATATTTAAGACTTGAACTAAAGCCACAAATGTGCACCCTGGCACTGTCTCCCCCACAAGTTGGAGGCTTATTCATGGGAAGCCACCAGTGATGGTAACATGTGATGTTATGAGGGGTGACATATATGAAGAGTGATGTGTGCCACGTGCAGTGGGAGACCTGGACAATATTGGTCATCCCCCGTCAAGGCTACATCGGCATGGCAACTGGTGAATTATGGCCCAGTAATAATTCTGAATCATAGATTTCCGACAGTGCACAGCCCTTGATGATGATTAGGATCTGAGAGGGACACTGACAAGGTTAAATTCATGTTAAAGGAAGGCAGTAAAAATGCTATGCACCATAATGGTCCCAAAGTAATTACATTAAAATGGAATGTCCCACAGCCTGGGTGAGCAAAGTGTTGCAGCATGTCTGAAAGGAACATGCTGCAACTTACTTTTTGAATAACCAGACATATTCACTAAGTCATGTAGACAGTACTGAATCATTCATGTTTTAGGTAGGCATAGTGAAGTAGTTTGACTGAACCTGCTCTCAAGTACAAAGACGGTGATATCAAGAGTTGCACAATGAAAGTCATTCATGTGTACAGAGCTGCAAGCTTCATGAAGGTATACAAAACTAAAAGAACTTGTGCCGGCAAGGCCTGTTAGCTCCAGCTCATAGGACTGGAATGCATTCACTATGTGAAAATGAAATAGTTAACTGAAGAGATGTTTGTGCACATGTTGTTTCAAGAGCTCTAGTCTTAGCTCTGGTCTTACTCAGAAAAATTTGCAACACACTTTAGTATGCTAACATCACACATCGTGAAGGTTAGCTCGGTATTCTCAGTTCGTACATCACGGTGGAGGCAGAGAAGAAACTGAAAAGGAGGAATGGAAGAAGAAGAAAAGAGTCACAGAGTGATAACAATGAGGGGACGTTATTCAGGATCATCTCTCAAATGCACATGTGAAACCAAATCATTCACATAATGAATAAAAACACCTCAAACACACAAGTGAAATGCTCTCACATACACAACAAAGACAAAACCCTGCCTCTACAAGCACGTTGGCTGATTGTAGTTATTGAGGGGAATTGATTCAGCCTCACAATGATTGAAGCCGAAATTGATTCTTTAGATCAATTCATTAATTTAATAAAATGAAAGTGACTTAATTACATCCTTATTTGACCCAATGGCAGTTTGATGCTTTCTTCAAGACCTTTACAGGTCCTCTCAGTAGCTTGGAACCAATAAACTAAACTTTTGTCAGTTCCCGCTGTATCATTGTGGATTGTTGTGGTCAGTGTGCCAGTTCCTCATGTGCAGGCATTGGGTAGTGTATCCAAACTCTCCATTTGCAGATTGTCTAAACTGAATAAGTTAATCAAAAAATGTATGACTATATAAATATTCGTTGTGGCTTCTTGTTAATAGTTGTTTTTTTCCCAGCTTTATTTGTTGAATATTAAAAACAACACTTAACTTGTCCTCCCACTTAACACCTCTGCTTTCCTCATGCACAAACTGAGATGCTCTTGTAAGTGTTAATATTTTGTCACTGAAGCATAGAAAATGAAAATATTTATTGTATCCATTGTAGTCCAGTCACAAGCTCCACATCATTCACTGCTCATTCATGTTATGAGGCTGTCTCTCTGGATCCTCTAGCATGTATGCACGATGGAAAGCTGCAGTGTGCTGTACCCAAGATTAATTCCCCTTCCCTCCCTCAATTCAAACGACGTTCAAGTAGAAATGACAAGTTGCGCTGACAGCCACACAGCGGCTTGGTACATTTTAATTGCAGGATCAGCTGCAGAGTGATGCCACAGCCACAGATGAGATGGGAAGATGTATTGGTGTAGATGAGGAAAGGCAGAAAAAAGACAGAGGCACTTCATCGGCATGCCAACGCGGAGTCGTTTCCTTGTCTTTGACGAGCGCTCAGTCAATTCACAGGATGACATCAAAACCATTAGAGCCCAGAATTTACACCCAGATTTCCATACAGATACGTGGATCAATGAAGCGGTATCCCACACTTCAGATTATGCAGACGCCATAGAAGATATGATCGAGCTAAACAAGGTCTAAATACTGAGGTGTCCATAGCATTACTGCAGGCTAAAGCCTTTTTAGATCCACATTCATGTCAGAAATCCTAACGAGGGAAATTCTCAGAGGATGCTTATTATAGTGCAGAGTAGCAATGTATGAATACAGCAGCTGAAATATATATATATATATATAAATATATTTCTGCACATGTCCAAAATCTGGCAGACGCAATATTTACCTGTAGGTATCTAACAGTCTGGGGCTGGTTGCACAAAATCAATATCACTCCAAATGTAGTCAGACAAAAAACACAAATTAAGGGTTTTGGGTGACTTTGAATAACTTGATGTTCCATTGTTACTGAGCTGTTGACCTGCCCCATAGCAGGGATTAAGTGGCCTGTGCAAAACAAGCTCATTATTTGAAATATGACTAACGGTGCACAACAGACTGGCTGGATTAGCAAAGGCCCAACCCCTACTCTCATGTCTCCCCTTCTAGTGTAAGACACGGTGAGTCAAGATTCCAAACTGGTTTTGCCAAGAAAATTAGTTCAAGTAAGTAAAATACCACTTCATTGAACTCCAAATTAAAAGCTATGATCATTATGCTGATTTTCTCCACAAGTAATCTTGTGCTTTAGAATCCCAGTTTTGGACTCCAGCAGAGTGAGTGGTTATACAATCAATCAGGTTGTTAGGAAATCCAGTTTGACCCAGCTTTCTGGGATATGAACTGCAAACCTGGGCGCTGGGACCTTGTAAGAGTTGCAAGATGGTCAGTATCACTAAACAGCAAACACTGTTGCCTTGACCTACGACTACTAAACTAAAAAGAAAAAAAAACTACCTTCCCATCATTTCCATAGGCTTTTTTTTATGCCACCATATATTGAGCCACTTCCAGAAACTGAAAACAAGGCTGTGATTAAAGCAGAAATATGTCCTTATCATAGTTACTCTCCAGCAATCTTTAGAAATTTTGAGATTGATATTTTGAAAAACAAAATGTATGTACATATAACATGTACAACACTTTCTTGGCCATGGGCCTCATTATGGCAGAGGTACGATCGGCTCATTTATAAGCCATCACATCATTCTCTAGCTTATGGAACCTCATTATTTACACAGCGAAAGCAGCTTTCTAATGGCCATGTGTAGATGGCTGGTCAATGCACAGCAATGCATTCTACCTTCTGGGATATAGCAGCAAGCGAAACACTAACCCACTGACTCAACCAGCTCAAGCAACACCAAGAAAATGGGAGGCTAGAGCAGTGAAGCCAAATGCAGGTACAGCAGAGAGACAGTCATAAAGGAGGGAGAGTGTATACAGACTCTGTGGGGCCTAATGATGAAGGATGCACTGGGGGAATGCAGACTGTGGCTGATTGCTCAGCAGCACAAAAGAGCCTGTTAACAATGAGCCAGGGAATAATACAGAAACGGGCTCCGAGGACCTTCTAAAACACTGCTTTTGAAAAAACTTATTAGACTGGGATTGTAATAAATGACCTACAGGAATGACCACATTAATTCTCCTGGTTGGAGGCAGAAGCGAGCACTGGACTGTGGCCCGGCCGGGTCAAGAGCTGCTGATTTCAGTTTGGCTTCATTAAGACGTGATGCAGATCAGTCAGGACAGCTAGGATTTTACATCAAGTGTAACAAAAGAGTCCAAAAATAATCGAAGCCTTGATTTCACCTCTTTGCCTGAATGGGGCTCCCTCTGGTGTTACTGGAGGCTTCCCCTGTTGGATACGCTCAGAACATGATTAACACACAAAACACTGACAGCTGGAAGAAAAGTAAGATCATTGTAATACAACACAGATACCACACAACCTTGAAGCCAAGGGGAAAACCTCCCCAAACAAAGGGCTGACAGGAATTTATACTTTTCATAGAGCCACAGCTAAAGGCTGTGATTGGCCATTTGCCCAAGTACAACCGGATAATACCCAATAGGAAAAAGCCACAAACTATCCATTAGCTGTCCACATTATGATGTAAACCACGTATAGAGAAAAGGTCATGTCACAATTCTAGAAAGGGCAGAAAATGTCCTCTAGTCATCTGGAATGCATGTGGCATTCTTACACCTACTTACAGTTACATAAAGGTTCCAACAGGCACAGGTACGGGGCACACAAGTTTCATAAAATAGGATAAAAAAATAGATACAAATTATTCGTTCTGATTTTACTTTGATCTGAAGCCTAATGTAAATTACATAACAAGCATTGGACATATAGTGATCAAACTTAAGGTTTGGTTAATATTTGCAAGTTCTTGCAAAGTAGCGGTGAATACACCAGCAACTCACAAATGTCAGGAATGATTTTTTTCCAGTCATTCGAAAAAGGATTCCATGAAATATTTGATTACCATGTCTTTCAGTGTGGTTCTTCTGGATGTCTGCCTACCAGGTCAGGGTCAGGGTAGATGTAACACTCATTAAGCTTTGCATTGCAGTGACTGTCAAGAAAAGTAGATGCAGAATGGCACACATTCCAAGAGAAATGGGAAAACGATAAAGACAAGCCAGTGAGCAGTTCTAGCCATCACATTAGAGAGGTTAGTGGTAAAAGTGTTCAATGATTTAGTGTGGCCTGCAAAGGATGTTTTAAAAGTTGAAATTGCTCTTGTCAAGGAGAAAGATTCCCCGCCCCTGACACAGAGTGACAGTAGCTACGACAGAAGGAATAAAGTCAGCAAATATCTGGGTAACTTACATTACCCACGAAAATGCCAGTTGACATCGCAGACCAAGTGAGGTCAGTGTATTCAATTGTGCAAGGTTTTAATGGATTGATTTTGTATTTCACTTTTTTGACATGAATTATATTGAATTGTTTCAATAGTAACACAGCCTCACACAGGACTAGATGAGGAGAATTTTATTTTGAGAGAGTATATGAAAACATGAGAACTCATCTCTAATGCATTAAACATGTGCTGCACATCGATGGCATCTCATACAGGCAGATGTGTCTTGTAACTGTTACCAGTGGCAAATGCTGCCGGTGTGTGGGCTTAGACACACACACACACACATATATAAAGTGATGAGTGAAATGTGACAAAGTGCACTCTCAGGAGGTAGCAGGCAGCACTGGGGAAATCCTCGCTTGAATAAACACTCCTGTCTGCTCTCATTATATCTGCACTGTAAACACATTAAAACAGAAGATCAGCACCAGTGGAGCAGGGAGGAGCTGCACCTGTGCTGTGGGTCTGTCTGTTGGACTTATGCATTCAAAATCCTGAAAGGACATCGATGCTTTAGCCATATAAAAATAGTAATTCATACAATAAAGGTAATGTAGAGTTATGCTTTTGCTATACAGCCGATATTAGTATTAACAGCTTTTTACTTTTCAGCATCATCATCATAACAGAGCAAGACCTGAAACAATGGAAAACCACAGCACTTTTAACTAATATTTTATCACTTCTTTGCCTGTAATTCTAACCCTTGAACCCAAGTAGCAATATTATAACCTCTTGTATTTTAAAATGAAATGATGGTGGATGCTGTTTGCAACAATCCTCTCCACTAACTAATAAAAAATGACATATAGCACCTGAGGGCTTTTACTGCGGAGAATGAACGGACAGCTTCATTAGATCTTGTGCTTTGTACCCTACTTATGTCAGAACAGTTCTAATAAAATGAGTAAACATTCAATGACTCAGTCTTGGTATCAACAGTTGCATTAGAATGTCATTGATGAAGAAAGATCTTTTGACGATTTGTCTGATGACAGAATTTCTGGTGTTCACAGGGGTGATTACAGAATTAAGTTCAAGAATCTCAGTTGACCTAACTTGAGTATACGAGTTTGACAACATGGATCTGTTACGTCTGGGAGGGAATAGAACGCAGTCTGCATCACTATAAGTTACGACAAAATGTCCATTATCCTCATGAGATACAGAATCTCAAGGTTCACCTTATCGTAAAACCAGAGATAGGACGGCAGCTCCTAACACAAAACATAAAACATCAATTCAAAAGCACTCCTGCAGAGTCCTAGGGATCTATCAGGTCAACCATCTGGGAATCATAATTCAGGTCAGGTATAATGTTATTTATATACAATTTTAAAGGTATTCATATGAGCATGTATTTATAATGAATTCCCTGCTAGTTGGTGAAACAACGATTTATTTTTTAAATAACTGCAACGTGGTCTAAATGTTAAACAACGGAACATAGGAAACCGGGACAAAACTCCAGATCCCATTCAATTTTGAAAATGTAAATAATGTTTAAGCAGGATTGAGTGTTTTGGTATTTTTGCAGTATCGTGGAAGCAGCCCCACTGATCATTCATTAATTTTCATTTTATTCATCAAAACAGCCCTGTGGCCAATACTAGCCAGATAGCTTGTAAAGTAAGGTAACAGAACAAATAACATCAAACATAACTTACAACAATGTTTGAGTATGAATCAAACTAAAATCTTCTGAAGTCAAAGGTGGTAGCGAATAAAACGTAGGGCCAATCTCAAGATCAGGGACGGAGTGATGCCTCTTGATCTTGACTTAAAGATAGACCCCAGAAGGGAACAGTGCAAAAATCAGAGTGGGTAAAGGAAGTACATGTTCTCTACACCATAACCATAAAGAAAAAGTGTTGGACAGATAGATAATTAAGTTGCAATCAAAAGAAAACAGTCAAAAGTAGTAACCAATATAATGTCATGTCCAGTGTTGCTTTGCTTATGAGTTCTGTGTCAGCAGTTGAGAAGGAGAGACCTTCGCGTGTTTCCTTCAGAAAAATGTGTTGTGTTTTCAGAGAACAGTCTATGAACATCAGGAGTAAATAAGTTGATTAGTTAAATGCCAAAGCACAAACGGCCTCAATCAGTGTTTCCAACTGAGTTTCCAACGCAGAAAACCACACACTCAATAGCAGAGGAGTTAAGACTCCTCCCCGCTTTTAATATGGCGCCTGACAAGACAAGCCCCACAGAATTTAAGACTGTCTGACTTTCCAGTGATATAATCACATGTTGACATGAAAAAGACAATTATATCCTCCAAACAGGCGGCTGTTCACCTTTTACAATGCTTGACTGCTACTTGACAGAAAAGGGGTGAAATTGGAGAACTGTGGGCTTTTTGTCAGACTTGGCAACACTGTTTTCACATTGTGAATAAAACAGAGTTCATTCCAAGGTTGGAGATGTGGGGCATGCAGAGGATGTGGAGACTCTTAGAATCTGAGTGAATTTACAGAATGCAGTGAGACTGAAGTCACCACAGCGATTCCATACCTCAGAGAGCACATCTCTTCCCCTGAGAGGACTCCTTCAAAAGTATTTCCCAAACACTGGGCCAGAGATCCATTCAATGCAGCATCACCTGCTGATTGCCATTCACCTGAGGGGGATAATTCATTCAGATGACATGATAATCCAAACGAAGGCTGAGGCTGTGCGTCTCAGAAACCGAGTGAATTCTACGGAGAGAGATTACCCTCTCATAGACAAGAGGGTTTAAGCAGTACGCCTCCCTTCGCCAAACTCTGTCTTCGAGATGGGGTTTTCTGCTGCTGCTGCTTTGAAAGTAAAGTACAGATCTAATAAGCTCAATATTGAGCCTGACTTGAGAGTGGCGGTATCAATTCTGCGTTCCTGTTTTGACAAGCTGAGTAAAGCAGGCTCACTGCGCCCACTGGTGATGGACGGGATCGATGGTTTCACAAACTGATTGCTCTCTTGCAAAGTGTTGCCCTTTAAATGTTTGCAAGTTGAGTTCACATCTTTTTTTTCTCAGGCTGTTTTGTCGTTGTGATGTAGAACGGATGTATTATTTTATCTGACAATTAAATGTACTGCATATTTACGATGCATTTTTCCGACATAATGCAAAAAAGATGCACAAATGAAGACGAAGCTGAAGTAGGCCAAGTTACCTTTAAGCTTTAACGGGTATTTGCAAAGGCCTGGTGTTGATGGATGGTCCAGTCGAGCACACAGAGGTCACTTTGTATCTTGGAAACGGAAAACCCTGTCTTAATGGATCTCTAACCCTAAATCAAAAGGCTTCAAAAGACTATCCCTACCCCCAACTTCAAAGTCAGGTGTGACATCATGTCCTCATGTAGAAGGTCTAAAGCAGCACACACACAGCAACACATCCCCTTAGAAGCATAATTGTGCAGCAGCAGATGCTGCAGTCACTGGGAGCAGCCAGTCATTAGCGGTGGCAGTGAGGTCATGTGTTCACCTGATGCATGTTGTTTGAGAACACAGGGTTTGGAGGGTTCAGCCCCTGTCTATAGGGATGTTAAGGGCTCTATCGATTTGTCTTTTGTTTCATCAGCATGCTGCCTTTTAAACAACACTTCCCCTGGGAACCCACCTCTCTTTGTCTCATGTGCTGAGGGGTGAGATGGAATGCTTACACTAGATTATTTGCAATTGCACAGTGCATTATCTTGGACTAAGATTTTCCAAAATAACTTTATTTTTGTCTGTGAAGCTACAGTATATCCTTTTCAGATCTAACATACACATGTGAATTGTATGTGTGCAAGGTTAATTCCTGGACCAGCAGGAAACAGTAACCTTGAAAAAAACCTTGAAAGATAAGATTTGTTCACAAATTATACAGTGTCATTTTTCAAAGGGTTCAGTAAAAACATCTAACAGCCGGCCATTGTCATCCTCCATAAAACACTGACTATGGAATCAAGTAAAAATAAACCCCAGAGTGACATGTTCCTTCAATAGCAGGAACGCACACAGTCAGTGCAACAGTGAGGTTCATCAGTGTGTTAATAGTTTGTAGACGACGTGTTGATGTGAGGCACTGAGGAATAAGATGATTACAGATTACCAGTAGACCGTGACCTTTGACTTGTAATGCCAGATTGCTCCACCGCTACAATGGAACTCCAACGCTCACAAGCATTTTAAGTTCTCCTCTGACAAATCATTCATGCCTGTAACACGGTACCTTGCTGGTTCATGCAGTGTTGCATAGTAGAAAGCAAATACACTCTTTCACAGCTTTTACTCTTTTAGTAAACCAAGCCTGCATCTATTTTATTGGATCTTTTTTCTCCTTTCCATTACATCCCAACCCATCGGTGCAACAGTTCTATTAAAATGGATTGAGGGAGCTGTATTTCTTTCACGCATCGATCTGAACACAGCCAGAGTGTGATCAGGACCTGTATTTATCAATCATCTCTCAGAATCCTGAATAGAGTGTGCACAGAAAATGATTCCAGCTCTGAAAGTAGTCCTGACCCAGAATAGGACCCGAGAAATATTTATGAAATATCTTACACTTGCAGCAGGGAGAGGAATAATTCTGAGGAGCATGACGCTGCTATTTTATGACACTCAGAGCTGCCAAGTCGAATTTATGATGACATGATGTATTATTTCTGACAGTTGCAGTTTGAAATATTAAACAGAGGTAAAATTAGAAACACTACATATTAAACCATTTTGATGTACAGGGGATCGGCAACTAACTTATACTATATGCCAAGTTGTACAGCATAAATATAATGCAAAACTTAAATAAAGCATAATCCATCTACTGCAACAAAATACTCAAAAAACACTTGAAATACATGGGGTCCATATGTATGATTTGATATACATATAATGCAACATGTATTTTGACTGTGTAAAATCCGAAAAGCTGTGGCAAACCATATCATTTAACCATAGGCCTGCTTATGATCATACTGCATTTTGTAGAAAATGCACAAAGGCATCTGATGTATCATGGAATGGGTTTGCTTTCCTTATTACTGGCCAAATTAGATAATATTTAAAGTTTTAAATCTGTCACTCAGAGTTTTGGTGAACTGTTCCTTCCTCTGAGACCCTTAAAAAACACGAGCCAAAAAAACACTGCTCTCTAAGCTTTGTCGATAAATAAAGATTATCACCACACAACTAGAGCACTTCAGAAACAATATGATGAACACATATGGCTACAAATAAGTGGATGGCTATAGTCAATTTTAGACACCATATGTATTTTATAAACATAAGACATTTAACATGGAGGGTCGGGAAAAATTTTTTGCGCCAGGTGGGAATAAATGGGCAGAGTTTTTTCTTTCACTTTCTTTGCTGCTTTCTCATAGAATTAATTCAATTCACAGCGGCAGCAGGGGCGCACGCACATGAACATTACTCTCATGTTCAACAGATTCTGAGTGACAGGTTCACAGAGAAAAGAATGAAAGACAATTTATCATATGAGTGAGAGAGGAAATTACCCAATTGCAGCTGAAACAGCACACAATGCAACAACCTAATTGGTTGATTACGAAGGTGGGACACATTAGTATAAGGTCGTCCGCATAGTCCAGAAAATCAATAGGATAAGCGCCTTGGAGGTGGAGGGACAGGGCATAATCCTTGGTGGAGGTATGAGCTCTCAGAGAGTCCTCAAAGCTTTAGGTGTCACTTAATGAAACACTCACAGGCTCATGCGTAGATTATATTTGTTCCTCTTGTCTATACTGGACACAACGAAATCACATACGGAACTTTCAGTAAGATGATGGAGCCCTCATTCTCTGTTAAAGTGCTTTTTAATTTGTATTCAAATTAAACGTAAGGCTTGTGCAGTGCAAAATAGCCTAATCAACTTAATTTGAATAATCCTCGGTGCATTTCCATTCATCTGTTTTATGCACATTTTTGATTTGACCTGGCGGTCTTTTAATTACATCGTCTTGTTGTGTCTTCTCCATTTGCAATGGTCTAATGGCACCCGACTGGAGAAGAATAGCCAGCAGCTGCCTATCTCTATGAACCTCCACCTAATGTTCTCCTGATATTAACAGCAGATTTATGAAGGATGGCTTAAACCTCATTATATCTTCTACTGAACTGAATGCATTTCAACACTGAATGAGAACTGTGGATTGTGTCCTTGCGTATGTACTTTAAAAATCCTTCAAGAAGTGATCTCTTTGCACACAAGTGACCAATAACCCGTTTATTTTATATATAAAGGCATGTTACTGTTGATCGTTGTTTTATGACCCCAGAAATGTGACACTATCCTTGAGGAACATTTTGGGAAACAGACCCAGGACAGTTATTAATTCATGATGATTTACACATTGAGCCACCTCTCCACCTCCTATAAAACGTGCACAACCTTTTCTATTATGAGTGGTCACTTTAAAATACAATCCAGTACAATACAATTTTGTTGTTAACTGGTAATAAACATCCATCCATCTTTCCATTATCTATACATCTTATCCTTTGAGGGTTGGTCATAAAACCTGTCACGAGTCCCCTGCTCACCCCTACTGAAGATTGCTTGTGATATGTGTGCGACCCAGTGAAAGTCTCCCATGACCATAACCTGTAGGCTTAATTGTAATTGCAATAAACTCTACTTATCTTGGACTTATCCTTCGTGATCAAAAGATTCCAAAATAATTTAAAATGTGTTAACAAATTCTCATGGTATCTGTCTGAATAATCTCTACACGTTCAAACTCCATTATGTCCTGCTTCTAGATTTAGCCCCGCTCATTAGGAACAACCACTGCCTGCTTAGCATCATCAGACTTTCTTAGACTGACCAGATTAGAGTGTAAAACTAATGTGATGGGTTATTTTTCCTGGCCGATATAAAGTCTGCCTCTGTCTCTGGGAGCCTCTCACCAGACAAATGGCTCCTTTGCATAAAACGTAGCCTTCTGTGACTTTGTGTTACATTAGAAAGCAAGTATGCATGGCAAAATGCCAAGCCCTGCATATATTAGCATTCAGTAAAATCGGCACACTGGCTGCTGCATATATGGAACATCAGTCTTTTCTTTATCCAACATCATCTTTTTTTTTTTATCACAGTGCAAGAACAAGAGATTTCTGTGGGTTTCTCCAATGCCCTGCTGGCTCCAGACCTGTGTGCCGAGCACCAGAGAGAAGATGGAGGAAGTCTATTTGCTCTGATTAAACTGATTACAATGCTCTCACTCTGTGTGGGCTGAAAGAAGGAAATAATTGCTGCCTTGTAAGCACAGGTCAATAGATAATGGAAAGTTTTTGCTGATAATTAGTTCTAATAGGTTTAAGTACCGTACCAGTCACTGGGAGTCAAGCCAGGCGCGATGCCTTGTTTTGCTACAGGATGTTCCTCTCGGTGAATGTTAACTGTGTGATGCTAAAATTAGAGAAATGTAGCATAGCAGTCATTTTCTCTCCTGTTTGATAAAGCAAGGGACAACATAGATTTGCAGTTATAGCCTTGTCCCGATCTTAAAGGTAAATTAATGTTAAAAAAGGGTTTTATTGATATATAAACTATATTTACTATCTTGTTAAAATACAAATATCAGCTCAGTCACTGCTGCCAGGGATGATTTCTAGTTTGAACCCCTGAAGGGAAGAGTATTTAATTGTGCCTTTCATTTGTTTCAAAGATACTCAGCAAAACTAAATTTTCATTCAAATCAGGAGTTGTTGGAGTGGAATTCACAATTTATTTATTTTGATATTCTTTTGTCAGATAACTGAATTAATTCAAAATCGGAAGGCAGCTCATGAACACTGCATCATCCTGTACGCTGGTGAGCCTCAGGTGAAATCACAATGTAATGATCAACATCAACAAACATAAAATAGCACTGACTATATTGACATTTAAAATAAGTGAAGACACAGAAGGCTATAAGCAACACAAATATTCATTTTCATGTCAGCCATAAATGACATGCTAATGTGTATTTGTTGTAAAACAGGAGAAATGTCAGCACATAAATAAAATCAAACAAATGTGGCTGCCAAAGACCAGGCGCTCCGTGTTCAAGAATCTCAAGCCTGAAGTTTAAGAGATTCACCTGTCAGTGCACAGGGGAGGAGATGAGAGAAGGGGGGGTTATATAAGGGCTTGGTGGGTTCCTCTCTAACCTTAGCAGATGCATTATTATGTAAGCCAACTTATGTACCTGTGTTGCTATTTTTATTTATAGTTGGCGTTTCATTGACCCCTACCAAAACATGTTTAAATGGCTCTTGGATCTTTGTGTTTAGATTTGCAAACCAGCTAGAGGCTCTATGGTCAAGTGATCCTTGCACTACTGCATCAAATATATTGTTTATTGTCTTTTTCACTCCACATCTGAACTGTTTCCAGTGGACACAAGGCTCGGGTTGGAGTCAAAACTGAGCTGGAGTCAAAACATGCTGGTTTCCATGTCATTTTGGTCTGTTTTTTTTCCCGTAGGCTGGCACTTTAGCTTGAATGAAGCGAAATCTGCAAAATCCAAATTGTGCTCAATGACAACATGCTTAGAATTGATTTTGTCTGCACAGAAAAGTGAATCACTTTAAAGTATACCCTTTATTTGCTTTAATGCTAAGAGTTAGATGAGAGGATTGATAACACCCTCTGATTGTCTGGCCGGTTTGTAGCTACTTTAAGAAGCATTTTAGGTCTTCTGCTCTTCTTTTGATTTTGATAATACGTGTTAATGAGCTTTAGAGGCGCTGGTTCTCACATCTGCTGCTCATGTGTTGTACTGCTACTCTGAAAGCTAATTGTTTTTTGAGAGGGGCTTGATTAACTCAATTATCATTCAGGAGTTTAATGATGTTGTATTGCACTGTTGCATTATATTGTTCGGCGTATTCATGTCTGTTTAGTTTGGCTTTGACTCAGATTACCTACGGGACTTTAAGGGTTTGCCCAAATTCTCATGAATCATATTCACATTAAAAGTACAGATCAAGAGCAGTAGGATCAAAGCACCATGCTATGTGGTTATGTATTTTTTGGAGTTAATCCTTTCCAAGTATGTTATAGTTCAACAATGCAAACAAGTTTTGAAGGTTTCACAGTATTGCATTAAAACCTGGATAAACAGGCAAAGCAACGTTAGATCTTTATCAGGAACAAAATCTATTCAGAGGCTCATAAGATAGTTTTTGGAGCATTCAACGATAGAAATGTTGGGCCAGGAGAAAGTCCTAAATGATTTATCAGTGCTGTTCATAGCCTTGCAACTTATCTGAGCCGGAATTATGGTTAGCTATAGTCTTAGATCAGGACGCAACTACAAATGACATTAAGCCAGAGTACATCAGAGTGAGGAAATAAAGGGGTCTATCTGTCACAGAGAATCCTTTAGCTCTGGTTGAGGAGACGTTACCAGGGACCTTGGCTTGTCAACACCTGGTAGAGTAAGTAATGTAAGTTACATTGCTTATGTAAAAAAACTATTTTTAAAATTTCCGTAATGATTCAGTATATCAATGTTTCAGTGATGAAAGAGTGGGGAAGAGGTTAGCACTGTGGCTTCACATGAAGAAGGTGAACCTGATGGCTGACTAGGATCATCTCTGTGTGAAGTTTTCTGCAGGGTCTCCGGCTCCCTATAGCAGTCCAAGAAACGGGACTCGTGTCCATCCTGTGATGGACAAGCAACCTGTCCAGGTTGTGCCCATCCTCTTGCCCACTGCCAGCTGGGTTTGTGTCCATTCTCCCTGAACCTCAATAATTATGAATGTATGGATCACAGAGGAAAAGCATTACCTGGAACATGTACTGATATAATGCTATTGTGAATATTGATTATTTGTGGGCTAGCCTGGAAAGAAAAACAAAATAAATTGTTGGTGGCTATTTTTTTAAGGATAATAATTTGCTCCCCAAAATCTGAAGCTCTCTGTTTCTTTTCTCATTATTTCTGTTTTTACACAAATGATCTGTTATGGGTTCCAGACCCAAACTGGACCTGTAACTTGTGCATCTACTGGGCGTGCTGTATATATGTGCGTTTGTTTTATTCTGCTTTTAGCGCTGAGCATGTATTGTAATTGTAACCATATTCTCTGCCTCGCTCTGGTAGAAAACAACAGGGGCTGTCAAGTGATTTAACAAATAATCCAGTTGAGGACATGTTTCTTAATGTTAATCTCAATAAATACATTTTATCAATACTTTTTTCGTAGAGGCAAGTTTAATACTAAACGTTGAACAGTATGTTGCGCTGCAATTCCATCTGTGCAACTGTCTCTTGGTATTTTATGCTTCCTGTTATTGTGCTTTAAGTGTTTTTGGTTGAGTCAGTTTTCCTCGTTAATGCTGGGCAGGGAGCAGTACACACAATAGATGGTGATTCTTTCTCTGCAATATCTCAGTCACACTAACTGCCTGAGGCATAACATGAGATCCCCTGTTGATTCAATATCTGAATTGTCCTCATCAGATTGGGACTGTAGAGCCAGGACAGGAGTTTCTGAGTGATCTTTTCTTTTGTAAAATGAATCAATCATTTGTTTCATTGTCCCCAAAGTGTCAAGGGAGAGTGAGTGAACCTACAGACCAGACACAGCTAGGAATTATTTAAGGGTTACTTTTTGGTAATTGCTTAACTGAACTGAAAAGCGGACATTTTATTTTATAAACCAATGAAGAAAATTGCAGTTTAATTTAGTAAATAAGGAAACCAACAACTGTGGCACTAGATCACACAGCACGCTACAGCATTTTAAGTTCCTCATACCAACTTAGCATGGGGAAACTGAAGGCGGACCTAGAAACAAGGTCACAAGCTAATTCCACTTGATGTAAAGCATTGCAGCAACAAAACGAAATGTGTGCTTTTACTTTGAACTTGCTGAAGTGGAAGTTATTCTTTCAAAATTATTGCCGTAACAGACATTAGCTGTACACACTACTGTAATTTATCCAAGGATTTTGTGACAGTTTAGACCACTGTCCCTGTTTGGCTGCCTGTCGGCGGCGCGCATTGATGGATGGTGTGAGCGGCAAGGCCCTCAAGCATACATTCTTTGTTCAAACACTCACAAACAATCTTACCCGCTCACCACGGCTCTGTATTGCAGACTAAAAGAGTCAGGGTGGGGCTGAGGGCTTTAAATATGGTGTCAGGAAATACCTGCTGCAACTGATTGGACTGATTGGCCATGTTCGGGCCAAACCATTTTCCCTTGTGTCAAAGGGGGACACTGGACATTGACATTGGACATTAATGAGTGACAATTTTAAATGTACTAGTGAAAATCACTAATCTGCTAAATGAAAGTAACATTAACATGCATGCTGTATTTTCTGATGAGTGTATTCATGGTTGGTTGGCAAAATGCTCAGTATTATAATCCCCCTGTTGATTGGGCCTGTCTAGTGGGAGGGGCCATGGGGTATATAAGGGGTGAGCTGCTGTCCTTCTGACAGTCTGCTGCATGCTGTTGCCGGAGGAGGTTGTCGGTGTTGTGCAGGGTGCTCAGCTCTCCACGGAATATCTACTGAGATGTTTGGGTTTTGGCCTCCTATGTATGTTGTGCACCTATTTTGACACTTTGGGAGAATAAATGTTGTTATAAACCAATTTGCAACTGTGTGCCTTGCCATCTTTGGGTTTGAAAGTCCAGTCTTTCTAAGGTTACATTACCTTCACCCGAGGCGGGGTGTGACAATTGGTGGCAGTGGTGGGATGGCAGGCCGCAGAGGTTTTAACAAGCCTGGCAGAGGCAGAGCGAGAAGTGGGTTACGATCCCAAGTGTCAGTGCTAGCAACTACAGAGGAGGCTGAAGAGGTGGCCAAACCGAGGGCCATGGCTATGGAGCTGGAAGGGGCGGCGGCCATGGCTGAGGATCGTGAAGGAGTTGGATGGAACACCGAGGAGTCTGATGAAGATGTTCAAGGATATGAGAACTTGGGGGCTAGGCCTAAGCGGGACAAAGAGGGGTCTAGAAAGGCTAGGTGGTCTGCTGAGCCACCGAGGCCTACAACAATGCCAGGTGAACCTACACTGGTTGACATGTTCAAAGACTTTTTGATTGGCCAGCAACGTAGGGAGGGTGTATTGGTCCGTGAAATTCAGCAGTTAAAAACTGCCATTACAGTGCCCAACATAACCGCCTCACCTGTTAGCCAAAATGCTTACCCTCCTCTTAACCTACCTTCTGATGGTAGTCTTCGTGTGCAGATGCCTACAGACACACAGACACACACACACACAGCCACTCCCAGATCTCAAGCTCCAACACCAAATCCCCCTCCGTCTCCGTCCAGGGATTCTTCCAACACACCGCTGCGTCCAGGTCCAAAGATGCTTCCTTTCCAAGAGGGAGAGGACATTGAGAACTTTCTTGTGCGCTTTGAGCGGATCGCTCGCACCTGGGGCTGGCCTCCGTCTGAATGGGCTTGTCGGCTCATTCCCCTCTTGACGGGTAGAGCCCTGGATGCCTACTCCGCGATGGAGGAAGACGACTCCAACGTCTACGCTAGCCTTAAAGAAGCACTCCTTGCAAAATTCGACATCTCTCCTGAGACATACAGACTTCAGTTCCGGTCGACCTACATACCTCCTGGTGAATCTCCCAAGGAGACTTATAGCAGACTCAAAGGACTTTACAGAAGATGGATCAAGCCAGAGCAGCGGTCCAAAGAGGACATCGCCGAGCTTCTCATTCTTGAGCAAATGCTTCGCATGCTTCCCGACGAAATGAAGACCTGGGTCAAGGAACATGAGCCAGAAGATGGACTTACTGCGGCTAAGCTTGCAGGCCAGTACTTGAATGCTCGCAAAGGTCTCAGAATGCCAAGGCAACAGAATACCCGAGTAGCAGCCCAAGGGGCAGCTGACGTGTCTCACAAAGGAGGTGAGCACAGAGCCATTGGTCCCGTGAGTGTTCCAGGCACCTTTGGGGAGAAGAAAGGATTCTGGAGACCGGGTCCAGTGAAGGATCTCATCTGCTACCACTGTCAACAGCCAGGGCATTGGGCCTCAGTCTGTCCTCTGAAAGGGCCCAAACTGTCCAGCTTCTGTTATGTGCCACATCCATCTCTCCCAGCTTCAGTTGTGGCACCGTTCCTAGCACCAGGTCCTGAACCTGAGCTTGAACCTGACACTGAGCCTATTATGATCCCAGCTCGTGTTAACGGTCGTCAAGTGCAAGCACTACTTGACACAGGTAGCTCTATGACACTGCTTAACCATTCCTTTGTCTTGCTTGGCAATCTTGACTATCGGCATGCCACCGCCATACAGTGTGTCCATGGTGATCAAAGAAGATATCCAGTGACTGATGTGACTGTCGACATTGAAGACCAGGCTTTCTTGCTTCGTGTGGGGGTTCTTGAAAACATGCCCCATGACATGATCTTGGGCAGGGACTTACCCATTCTCCCTGACCTTGTGCATCAGGCACGCCAGAAGCGGGTGAAGTCCAATTCAACCCCAGCCATTCAAGAGGCTTATCCAGTACTTACTCGTTCCCAGACAGCCAAGACAGGGCTGGAGCCTCTTCCTGACTTGGACCCTTCTTTATGCCAGGCTGGACAAAAGGGACCCCGGAAAAGCAAACGCCAGCGCCGCCTGGAGAAGATCCAAGGTACTCCACTGTTAGGCAATCTATCTAACTTGAAACCTGATGAAGAGTGGCAGGTACCTGAAGACATCAGAGAGCTACAAAGAGCCGATGCCTCACTGGTACCCCTACTGGCGAAGATGAAAGATGCTAACATCACCTTGCAGCCAGACCAGAGTGAGAAGTACCTCCTGGAGGATGGAGTCCTGTATACAGCAGGTCAGCCAGAGAATCGCTTGGTTGTTCCAACTTGTATTCGGCCTCTTGTACTCCATCTGGCTCATTCCATACCCTGGGCTGGTCATCTTGGGCAAGAAAAGACTCTGGCTCGAGTCAAAGCTCGCTTCTTTTGGCCTTTAATGGTCAAAGATGTCATTGAGTACTGTCAAACTTGTCCGCAGTGCCAGAAGACTTCTCCGAGACGACCTGAGAGAGCTCCACTACTACCTCTTCCTCTCATTGATGTTCCTTTCCGGAGGATTGCAATGGATATCGTCGGACCACTGGAAAAGAGCAGTGCAGGCCATGAATATATCCTTGTCCTCTGTGACTACGCAACCAGGTTTCCAGAGGCCTTCCCACTGAGGAGTATCAAGACACCTAAAATCATTAGTTCACTTGTCCAGTTCTTCTCACGAGTTGGAATTCCAGATGAGATAATTACGGACCAAGGCACAAACTTCACTTCCAAGCTTATGAAGCAGCTTCACAAACAACTTGGCATTACTGGCATTCGCACAACCCCCTATCATCCACAAACTGATGGTTTGGTGGAAAGATTTAACCAAACACTGAAGTCCATGCTACGCAAATTCGTAGGCGACACCGGTCGAGACTGGGATAAATGGCTTCCCTTTGTGCTCTTTGCTTATCGAGAGGTACCTCAAGCCTCTACCGGATTTTCGCCCTTCGAACTAATGTATGGGTTCCCTATTCAAGGTCCTTTGGATCTCTTGAAGAAATCCTGGGAGTCCAAACCACCCGTGCCACAGGGTGTGCTTTCTTATGTGCTGCAGATGCGAGACAGACTAGAACAATACCGAGCTGAGGCGAAACTGAATCTTGGAAAGGCCCAGCTGAAGCAGAAGACCTGGTATGACCAAAAAGCACGACACAGGGTGCTACGGCCAGGTCAAAAGGTCATCCTCTTGCTTCCAACCTCCAGCCATAAGTTGCTAGCCCAATGGCAAGGTCCTTACTCCGTTGCCAGACAAGTTGGACCTGTCACTTATGAGCTCTCTCATCCGGACAAAGGAAAGGCATCCCAGGTATACCACATCAACCTTCTAAAGGAATGGAAGGAGAGGAAAGGATCTGTGGAAGGAACTGACGTCCAGGACAGTCCAGAACTTGTGGAAAAGGGGATGCTGGCACGGGAAGTGGGAATGGAGGATGCCGAAGAGGATACAGATCTAGCCATGCTTACTACATCACAGCAACCTGACGTGAGTCACTTGCCTGCACAACCAGCCCTTGAACTCTTGCAGGTGTGTGAGGAGTTCCCAGACCTTTTCAGTGGAAAGCCCGGGAAAACTCCATTAATCGAGCATGTCATTCGGTTAAAGAACCCTACCCCTATCCGTCAACGCCCATACAGGGTGCCTGAGCGAATGACGGAACCCCTCAACAATGAGATACAAACCATGCTGGATCTAGGAGTGATCGAACCCTCAGACAGTGAGTGGTGTAATCCCATTGTTCTTGTTCCAAAGAAAGACAACACTATACGACTCTGTAATGACCTACGAAAAGTGAATGCGGTTTCTAAATTCGATGCTTATCCTATGCCACGAATTGATGAACTCCTTGAGAAACTTGGCAAAGCTGTGTTTATTACCACCCTTGACCTGTGTAAAGGATATTGGCAAGTGCCTTTGGAGAAGGAATCAAGGGAGTACACTGCCTTCCGTGGCCCAGAGGGTCTCTATCATTACACAGTCATGCCGTTCGGACTCCATGGAGCCCCTGCCACTTTTCAGCGGCTTATGGATCGAGTTCTGCAGGGATGTGCCCAGTTTTCTGCGGCGTATCTTGATGACGTGGTGGTCTTTAGTACTTCCTGGGAAGACCATCTTATTCACCTGCATCAGATCCTGTTCCGGATCCATTCCGCTGGCCTCACACTTAACACCCAGAAATGTGAGTGGGCCAAAACGGAGGTTTGCTATCTGGGCTACCATCTCGGCAATGGCCAAATACGTCCTCAGGTGGACAAGGTGAAGGCAATCCGAGACAGTCCTAGACCACGGACAAAGAAGCAAGTCCGGTCATTCTTGGGGCTTTCTGGGTGGTACAGGAGATTTGTGCCACATTTCTCTACCATCACGGCCCCTCTTATAGATCTGACTACCAAAGCAGCCCCTAATCCAGTGAAATGGTCAGAAAGATGTGAAACTGCCTTCTCCAATGTCAAAGCCATCATGTGCTCTTCCCCGGTCTTGCAAAGTCCTGACTTTAACCAAAGATTCCTTGTTCAAGTCGATGCTTCTGGTGTGGGCCTTGGAGCCGTCCTAGCACAAGGAAAGGAGGGTGAGGAATGCCCTATTCTCTATTTGAGCCGTAAACTGCATCCCAGAGAAACTAGGTACTCTGCCATTGAAAAGGAATGTCTTGCAATCAAGTGGGCATTGGACAGCCTTCGGTATTATCTTCTTGGAAGGACCTTTGATTTGGAAACGGACCACCGGGCATTGAGCTGGATCAACTCCATGAGGGATAAGAACTCCCGTGTCACCAGATGGTACTTGGCATTACAGCCATATTGCTTCAATATTACTCACAGAGCTGGAAAAACGAACTTGCTTGCCGATTACCTGTCCCGCCTGCCTGAACTTGCAGTTCCTGGAGAGGAGGGAGGTGATGTGACAGTTTAGACCACTGTCCCTGTTTGGCTGCCTGTCGGCGGCGCGCATTGATGGATGGTGTGAGCGGCAAGGCCCTCAAGCATACATTCTTTGTTCAAACACTCACAAACAATCTTACCCGCTCACCACGGCTCTGTATTGCAGACTAAAAGAGTCAGGGTGGGGCTGAGGGCTTTAAATATGGTGTCAGGAAATACCTGCTGCAACTGATTGGACTGATTGGCCATGTTCGGGCCAAACCATTTTCCCTTGTGTCAAAGGGGGACACTGGACATTGACATTGGACATTAATGAGTGACAATTTTAAATGTACTAGTGAAAATCACTAATCTGCTAAATGAAAGTAACATTAACATGCATGCTGTATTTTCTGATGAGTGTATTCATGGTTGGTTGGCAAAATGCTCAGTATTATAATCCCCCTGTTGATTGGGCCTGTCTAGTGGGAGGGGCCATGGGGTATATAAGGGGTGAGCTGCTGTCCTTCTGACAGTCTGCTGCATGCTGTTGCCGGAGGAGGTTGTCGGTGTTGTGCAGGGTGCTCAGCTCTCCACGGAATATCTACTGAGATGTTTGGGTTTTGGCCTCCTATGTATGTTGTGCACCTATTTTGACACTTTGGGAGAATAAATGTTGTTATAAACCAATTTGCAACTGTGTGCCTTGCCATCTTTGGGTTTGAAAGTCCAGTCTTTCTAAGGTTACATTACCTTCACCCGAGGCGGGGTGTGACAGATTTAAAGTAAATGTTCATCTCAGTTCGCAGCCTGCTGGGTAAGGCCCTGCCCCCACTGACTGTTGCACTGGTAGCCTATTTCAATAAAGATAATTATTATTGAACATATCAAGTGGCCAAATCACAACAAACTCAACAGAGCCCTTCCTTGGGCCATTAACAAAACACATACCTCGTAAGAATAAAACGTTTCACATGCGGACAGACTAAAAGACAGACATTTGTGGAGTTAATGGGTTTAAGTTTATCCATGGATCTCCTGATGTTTTATTTGTGTAGAAGAAGGCTTATGCTTTTCAACCTAGTCAATACTTACTCTAAACTTTGCAGAGGATCTTCCACTAAACCCTGTATCTTTTGTAATGTTATTTTGGTTTCACTTACAATTCTAGCTAAGGGTCTTATCGATGCTGTTACTCTGTATACTGGTCTTCTTTCCTCCTAATCCCTTGTTATTTGGGTTTATTCTGGGATTTATTTTTTATCCGGTGTATTCTGCTCTTGGATGTTATTTTTAATGGGTCTCCAGCAAAGCAGATTCATATGTTGATTTTTTTTTTTTTTAAACCAGCACAGTTACTCTCCATGATCAGAACAGGAACAGAATCCGACGACACAACGTTCATTCCTCAAGTCCTCAAATCTGGTCTTTCTAAGTGAGAAAATAATGACGAACATGATGAAAACTTTCCAACACCACCAATATGTCAACTCTGTTAAAAAAATAAAAACAGAACCTTTAATATATATGTATATATATATATATATATATATTTGTATTGGAGGGGGCAGAGAGCTCACAGAAGCAATAACTCAGGCTGACAGATGGTCTCAAAAGAACTGCCTGACTTTATTGGTAGCAATTTTCACACTCACCTTCCTCGTATCAATACTGGGGGCTAACGATGCACGTCGCTCTGCTCATCGTGTCAAAATCCATCACAAATCTATGGAGCGGTGAAAACAACCACCAACACAACTAATATTTGAAGAATATGAGGAACTTAAATACGAGTGGCATTTACCAAGGAGCATTTAGAACTTTGGAGGTAAACATAATTTATCTAAAGGTTTAGTTTGCAGCACATTGTCCAAGAGAATACCAAGAAGCTCCTCCCACATACCCCAACATGCTACACCCCTCCTACCCAGATGGTTGGCTGTCACCGGCAACCCATGTCCATGTCAATGTCTCTGATGTCTTGCACTTTTGCTACATCAGCCGTGAAGGTTTTTCAGTATCTTTTGGAGATGGGGTGGGAGATTGGCCTGGTCCTCCTTCTCAGATTAATCCAAAGTATAAATCTTTGTGTTACGGTGTTACAGCAATGACATATAGGGTGCAGAAATGTGTTGTCTACTTGGCCTTCTCCTACCGTGCTGTGAACAAGCAGGGGGACCCTAGAGCGTAGCTGGTTACCAGTAACTTTAGGATATCAAGGGGCTGGCATCAGGACTGGCCACCTGGTGATGATGACCTGTAGAGTCTCTGGACACCAGCCTTAAAATATACAAGCGAGTTCAAGGAGGCATAATCCTTGTGCATTTTTTTCCCTTTAATTTATGAACCCCTCATAAGGGGTTTATGTAGTGGTTTCTCTCTGGTCAGGTGAGTGAGTGGCGGTCTCAGGCGACAACCGGTTCCAACCAACTTTGCAGATGATGTAAGAAATATCAATCTGCTTGGTCGGGGCACCCTCAAAGTCCAAAGCCAGATTTGGGCAATACCAGCGAGCAGCCTCTCCATAAGATGCTTGCAGGTGGCCGAGGCATTGCAGACACCAAACAGCCTCACTTCAAATTGCAACAACCCCTGGCCGATAGAGGAGTTGGTCTTGGAGTATGGTCAACTCCTGCTGCCAATAGCCACTGCAGGAGTAGATATAGTCGAGGGCGTTGTTGACAGTCTTTGCAGGTGAGGTGGTAGTCAACACAGAAACAATAGGTACTGTCCTTTTTAAGCAGGACAGCTGCAGCTCCCCAGGGGCTACTGGAGGGCTGGATGATGCCCGCCTCAGCCATCTCTTTGATCTCTTCTGCTGCTGTCAGCGTGGTGGAGGGTTAGTAGTTATACAAAACCGTTATCAATTTCAATGGACATTTTTTATAAATATGCATTATGTTTAAACCTTTCCATCCTTCATGGGGACTGAATATAAATTAACCCACCAGGATCCTTCTGGCCAAATCGTTATTCCTTTTTCTATATAGAAGCTATGAATTGGAATAAGCTATTTGGGTATTCCCAGTTCCCACATTAAAATACCTATTAATGTTATTGTTTAGTTGTTGTAATAGCAGTAGTGGAGCTCAACAACTCTTCTCATGTCAGTAATAGTCAGAGGATAGTTTGATCTCCTTCAGTACACTCTGCATGATTGCTAATTCAAAGAACTCACGGTGTAAGCAGTGGGGGGGAGATAGGGGGGTGCCTGATCTCAGTCCCTCCCCTGTGCTTTTTGCCTGATAAGAGATGAGTTGATTGGTGCCTCCTCCTCCTCCTCCTTCACTGCCATCACAATCCCTCTACATCTTTCAGCAATAAATACAGAGCAACTCTCCTATCATTTCCTGTCCATATGAAAACCTTTCATTAAATCACAAATAATCTGTCACTCTTATGCTAATGCAGATGATTGGAAAACAAATGATTTAATATTATTGTCTCTGGGTCTCTTTGACGTGGAACACATTTACTGGCACGAGTAGTGAAATGACACAGGCCGTTTATATGGCTCAGTTGATTCACTTTAAAAACTGCTCCTTACTGTGATCTATTTAGGAAATATGCTAATTGGCTCCCAGAGAGAAAGTTAGATGAGTGCATTGATACCTTTCTCACATCTGTTGGTAAATATAAGGCTCAAGCTAGAAATATAGAGATAAATAACACATTGTACAGAGATCATTTCTCAAGAAAGTTTTGTTTTCCCCCGGAATGTTGTTTATCATGATTTAACCTCTAAAACATCTGACATTTAATGTTGGACAATCTACACTGTGATAACTTGCAGAGTTATTACTTAAAGCAGTTCCCATCAGCAAATATACATGTCCCATTAAAACGTGGAAGTCTACTTATAAAGTTGAGAGAGTTTTCAGGGTTGATAATACGTTGATGTTCTATCGTACATCAGGCTAAACAATTGTAAAGAACACATTTTGTGTATTAAGCTAAAGGCTGCAGTAGGGAGTTCATCTCCTTCACAAAAGACTCTGCTACTGCTGCAGACTCCTTAAATGCCTTGTCAGTAGTCCGGCAGATACTGCACGTTTAGCAGCTAGTCTAGCACGCCCCCTTCCAAAATGGATGTGGATGACCAATCACAAGAGAGTAGACCATCTGGCCATTCAGAGAAGACAGGATTTATTGGGAGGGAGGTCTTCAATGAATATTAGCAGGGTATCGTATATAATGGCATGAATCATGTCACTAGAGGACATAAATAAGAGGCAGGCTTGAAATTTCTCCAAATAAAGTCATTGTCATTAAGCAACAATTCTGTTGTGACAGAAGTTCTAATGTTGTGGCTGCTGCAAACGTCTTGCAATCAGTGCTGCATAAAAGCCCCCTAACATTGAAAGTGCTCCTGAAGCTGCAAGATTTAGCTTGAAAAAATGAGCCTGCCTTCTGCATGGTTAAATAAATTAGACAAAACACACACAGCTGGGCAGGTGCCTGTTCAAGATCCATGCACAAAGCTGACTTGTTCATTCTATAACGGTGAGAGCACTCTCTGTGGTACCTTCACTTTTGAATGGGTAACTGAAATCCATACTCTGCTCCGGAGCAGGCTTTTCAAGCCTTTGCTGCGGAGCAGCTTCAACGGTCTTGGAAAAGGGAGACATCTTTCTCAGAGACAGGACCAATCACAGTGATCCACTTCATCGAGTCCAAGACACAGACAACTAAAGCCACTGACACCTGATCATGTGCAATACAAAGTGGGCAGAAGCAGCTGCCGAGAGAAGGGAGGTGGATCAGAAACAGTGTTATGGTGCATGTGACAAATTCTCTACCATGACTACTACTTGCACAAAGGCAACACATGTTCCTTGATTCTGAAGTCAGCAGTGAATCCAGATATACTTGGGAAACAAAGAAGAAAACCCATTATAAAAATGTAAGGCTGTTGTGAATAAAACATCACCTTGGCTATTATCACAATGTTTCTCTGCATCCTTAGCACATCAACATCATCCTTGTGTCCTCACTTAAAGAGGCCTTTTGAGAAATCAGCCTGAGTCTTGAATTTGTGGACATGCGTATGTTTTTGTGATGAGATTCAAAGCTGTTGTTGAAAGGACAAATGTGTATTTGAATGAGTATTGCTGAAATCTACCTCCACAGTTCAGCTCCATTGACTGCAATTGACGTCATGTGAAAAATACATAGTTAAAAACAATACATATTCTTTTATGATTATTATTCAAACAATTCACTACCTTAAAGTAAAACCTGAACGCAGCTCTTGAGATATGTGCAACTCACTGTCAGTTCCTAAAAAAGCTCTGTTTTTGCACCTAGATTAACATTTGCTTTTAGTTCCATCATACAGTTTTCAGCATTTCATTAAATCATGAATTACTCAGTCATTATTTGCTGTATTTATTGTAAAATATCGATTGATCGAATAATAAATCAACAAGTGATAATCACCAGATTAAATCCTAGAATTGCTGCGTTAGATTTCAGACCTAGTATGTTCAAAGGTTTTTAGATCAATCTTGAGACCTTGAGATCAATACTGTATTTTTCTCTCAAGTGAAAAGGTTGTGACTCGGGGCACAGATTTCATCAGATTTTCCATTTTAATATATTTCACTTTGTAATCCTTTTTATCCCTCGCCTCATCTCTGTCCACCATGTCCTCATACATTTTCCTCCCCGGGTTGGTCTGCCTATCTGAGTCTTCTCTTTCCCAAGAGTATGTGTGTGTCTCTGTGTTTGTCAGTGGCATACTTACCCTATTAACTGTCTATCATTGAAATAACTACATTAAACATGAACCCATTGAAATGAGCCTATTTTCCTCATCATATTTTTAAACTAATGACAGCAGCACATCCCAACCTATTGATAAGCAAAAAAGCAAATGTACTGCACCAGCAGCAACATGAGCTTGTTCTAATTGACAATGCTTGTTTCCATAGAAATTCAAAGAATTCTGTAGATATTTTTTGTTGTGTTCCAGCAATGAAGAGAAAATGTGCTGAGATGAAATGTTTTGAGTTTCTTGAGAGAACATTTTTCTGAGGAGGCTGTTGAGTGGTACATTCGTGTTGCCTTAGTATTCCTGAGATTTAAATACTGAGAATAACTGAGGGCTTTCCTGGTAGAGTAATACTGAATGTATAGCTTTACGTTCAGAGTGTCTGCATTAATGTAGCTCATGTTTATCATATTTTCGCAATCAGCCAAGCACTCAGGACCAGCAGGAAATAAAGTGTTTGTTTCTGACAGCGTGTGCGACTGCAGAGCGACTCAACACTGACTTTCCGTACTCCCGTGCCTCTCTCTAATGTACCTGTCACACTATTGATATATGGCTGCATGTATATTTTAAGGTTCACATGGCAAGCATGTCACCTGCACTCTGTTTTTGGCATGATGATTGATCAGTGCTTTTTCCTGCAGTGTTTTTCACCAGATGAGGCAGTGTTCTGGTCGCATGGGGTAGATTGAATATAAATCGAAATGGTATTTTATATATTTTCTGGTATCTGTTTAATTCGAAGGCCGGTTTCGAAAGAACACGTGAACATGCGCTCAAGTCATCTGTGTACCCCTGTGCACACGCAGTGGTCCATTGTGATTGGTTAAAAAGACTGTACCACCATTCAGCAGCATTAGTCAGTGAAAGCAGCACTCTGAGCACTGTACCGAAGAATCTCTGTGGCCATTAGGCCTCATTTTCAATCTGTACAATTGTAGTAGCCACCACTGAGAGCCGTCATTAAAAAGCTCTTGTTGTATGTGTGCACTTACACTTGTTTAAGTATTGCTTTGGGAAGTACTGTTAACTTTTAAGATCAATAGTTATGGGAAAACAGGGCCCTGGGCAGTTATTGCCGTACTGCCATACTATCCCACTATTGGTCTTATTAACTCTGCTGCTGATGTTTGTGGGATCTGTTTATACTGTAATCGCAAATTCATTGGCTGAATTGTTAAAACCAGGATATCAAAAAATAGAAAAGGCCATATAAGATGATGGAAACAGATTTTTAAAAAGGTAAAAATATAAAGAGCCGGGGGATCTGGATTTATGTCTGCTGATTCCACAATTATAACAGTTTAAAGAAGAAGAGACGGATTCATTCACAAAAAAATGGAATGCCTCGTTGCAGCCAGTAACCCAAGGAAATATGTCCATATCTGATGATTTCAAGCCACTCAATTTATCTCCAGCACCAACATTCAGCGCCAATTCAGGAAGTAATGTGTCCCTCATGGATTAAGGCAGAAAATAAAGATGTGGAGGTTGTGGTGTTGGATTGGTGTGTGAAGCATCTGGCTTTCAAAGAGACTCAGGAGATATAAAGTATTCAGCTAATATTAACGCAATTATGTTCTAACCTTAACTAAACCATGAGTTAATTGCAATAGTGTTATTTATTAGGAGCAGCATTAATGGTGGGTAATCTTATAACAATGTTAATTACAATCACATAACAGTAGCTGTTAAAAATACACACTATTGCTTATGTAATGGGAAATTTTATTTATGGAAAGTTTTCTGCCAAGTTTTTTGTCCCTGTCCCAATTCCTCTCCCTTGGCTCTACCCCTAGAAAGGAAACACCACTCGCTAGGTCATCAGGAGCCAACTACACTATCAACTAAGGTTATTAACTGTTGTCAACCAACATTACAATAGTCTGACGGTGATGGTAGAGGAACAGTCAGAAGGTCACAAGGGTCGTTAGGACTCAGCCTCTGGAGACAATGAACATCCACAGCTAAGTCCGGTATCATTAAGCTGAAACATTTAACTTAATCACTTACATGTATCGTAATTATCAGTTTTAATCATCGTCACAATAATACATAACAATAACAATCTGCTGTTATATACAACTGTAGGTTCATGAATAAAAATTAACTCTTGAAGACATGAAAAACAATTTCCATCACATCATATCCACCCAGGTTTCTATTGTCATATAGCAGGAAGTTAATTACTCCAGAATAGATGATATTCCAGTGATGATCTTCACCCTAAGTGAGACACACTTTAAAACAAAGGGTTTTATTTAGAGTCAAGACAAATATACATAACATTCCATATGTTGTATTCTGTCTGGAGGAGGGGAATGAAATGTGACACAGAATTGCTATTTCATGGATAAACTGGGATGTCGGGACTGTTGAAATTCAAGCTTGAAATCTCCCACTCTCTTACTGGGGATATGTCAAAGCCAGCCTCATGCAGAGGGGGTGCTTGGGTAATGATCACCCAGGGCTATCTGTTAATTCTCAGCAGATTGCTGCCATATTGGGTGAAGCAGAGAGATCCAAGTTTAATTGTCCTTTGCATGTTCACTTATTTCACATTTATTTCCCTTACAATTTTTCAAAGCTGGAACGTTGCCTCATTCGTGGGTCGAAATAGTTTTTTAGATTGTTTCGCTGAAACAATTGTGCCGAACAGCAATAAGAGAAAATGGAAAACATAATTGTTATAAGCTTTAACATACATATTCAGCGTATGCACCACTGTGGATAATAACCTCGCCTAAAGCTGCTTCCTTTTTTGGAACTGCAGATCCTCTTCGCTACGTGCTGTGTCCACCTGCCTACTGCATGCTGAAAAAAATTCAGTCACAAATGCTGGAATGGCAGATTTTTGAAATTATTTTTGGTGCGCGTACTGAACGAGGAGTCAGTGAATGTGAGAGCAGAGAAATATAATTTGATTTGTCAAAACCTGGCCTTTTTCCTAGTATAGTGAGCACTGCAAAGGAATTCACTCACAGCATAAATGTAAGTGTGGCATCACCATTTCAATTTACATAGTGGAATGGGTCTGGAACCTCTCAGTTCCAGTTTGCCATGAAAGTCAATGACTGCAAAATGACTCTCACTAGTGATGTGGGGCCTAATGTAGGCAATGAAGCCTGGGCAGCCAATCTACCCCACAACCATGCTGCTGGAGGACGGACATATGGAGGAGTCATGTTTGAAATCCCTGAGCCAGGATCTGTGCAAAGCATGAGGCTTCACCAATCAAGTCTCTCCTTCCCATAATATTTTATTCAGAAGTACAATTGATTACAAACTAAAAGAGAAGACACACCTCCAGGACTGTGACGTGTTTATATTGGCTGGAAGAGAAAAAAAAAAGCTGTATCTACGCAGGGCCTGCATGTTGGCTGTAATATACTGTCCCACTTAGATGTGCAAAGCACTCGCTCAATGAGCTTGTTGACGTAATGCAAAATGACACAAAGATAAGTGATTTTGCAGTAATCATCTGTCCATGTATCCAAAGTGACTGGCCTGTTGCTTTCAGTCAGCTGCATTCTCAGTCCTGGAATGATGATGAATGGGGGGGTGAGAGGTTGTCAGCGGAAGTGGCGATGAAATAAATCATGATGACTAAGTAGGCTTGATAACTATGATGCTGGTTTGGGTGTTTAAATTTGTGCCTTTATTTTTATTTATTTTTCTTCTGTTTTTCTTAGCTGTTCTTTATTTTTTCACCCACTGCCACTCTGAATTTAAAGATATATTTATCTTTCGCTTGATGTGGCCCATGCTTCAACGATCATGAGTTACCGTAAGTACCAACAATGAAAAAAATAAAAAGCAATAGTTTAAAAAAATATATATATGTATATTTATACTGTTCAGTCCTTTGTGTCTTTTTTCACACTTTAGGTAAAATAATAGTCCAGATTAAATAAAAGTGTTTTTGGGCTGTGAATGAGACGTGGTGGGGCCTTGGTTCAACGACAGGTCCTGGGAACCAACCTTTCTTCAACCAGACAGTCTTATGGCAGGAGACTGAAGAGATGCTTACTGGTTAAAGTTAGAGTCCTATATGCCTGATCCTGTACCTTTCATTAACGCCATGTGTCGGGAGCTGAGCTAACCTCTTTGTTTTCAACAATTACAGCTGATTCAGACATACATTAAAAAATCAATACTAACAAAGCAAAGCCACCAGTTTGAAGCTTGGCCCCACTTAAGATGAGGCCCGTTTTATTGGATGTTTCTTGTATTTATCATCCATCTGTCAGTTTGTAAAACATAGATCATATATTTTCCATGTGGTTGAGTTTCATTTTGAGACCAAACGTAGCTCTGCCACTCTAAATGAAAACACAAGGGATATATTTCTGACTGATCTTTTTAAACCACATGTAGTTCACCCTGAGGTATACTGTTGTTGCTAACAGAGTAAAGGGAAACAGATTGACACAGCTTTTGAAGGATGTTTCTCTCCCTCTCCGGGCTGTGTTAAATGCGGTAGGCAGGCACAGAGAAAACTCAGTAATTGTGTCAGTTTTTGTGAGTACATGCTAATGGAGTGTCACATTACAGCAACTCCCTGGTGGCTTTCAATGGCTGAACAACAGGACCCGGCTAAAAGGATCCCAATAAAAGGAACAAGCCACTTGAGAGCTTTTCAGTTCCGGCTTTCAGACAAACTGTTTGAGTATGGATACAAGAGAAAGGTCACAGGGACATTTACTGGCCAACAAATAGATCCCTTTTGAAAAAGGAGACAGCTTGACACAAACATGATAAAGCTATGATAGGAAGCCTCATGACCAACAGAATATTTCTCCTACAAGAAACCTACAACCTGCATTAAACGGTGTTCAGCAGTGTGGATGCTTCCTCTCTATGTACTCTTAGGAGTAAGTATGCAAATGTTTTGTGTCTAGATTACAGACAAACTCAATGCAAAGACATGTTATAAGGAAGTTTCAACGTTCAACATTGCGTTGATCTTCCTCGACGCTCCAGTGGAAATATTTGAACTTTATGTCACGTCGGCCAATCGGCACGATAATAAAACTTACTAGACTTAGTCCTTGCATCCGAGCTAGAGGGTGATCACTGGTGTGCCTCAGGTAGCGCTGGAAATGACAGTCATCCACACAGCTTCTTACGGAGCCGGTGAAGACTTCACTATTGTCTTGGACAGTGCTACGCCCGGGAATAAAGTGATAGTTGTAATGGCAGATTTCTTGCAAAGAACCCAATATAAACTAAAATGCCCCTCTTGGTTGTATTCCTCAGCCTGTCTTCCCCCGCTATCTCTGTCTGCCCCCCTTCACAGCTAGTGCTCTGTTCTCTCCTAAATAAAGGCAGAAAAATATAAATATAATAATATAAATAAAAAACAGTGACCTTGACCTTTGCCTATCGATATTTAATTAGTTAATCAGGGAGTTCAGTGAACATGAGTAAACGTTTGAAAAACCTCACTTTATATTACATTCACAAAACAAAACATGTGTTTGAAAGGTGTGACTGACCTTTGACTACCAAATTCCAATCAGGTCATCAATGAGTCAAATTGAATTGTGCCAGATGTAATGATATGTACAACAGGCTGTCTTGACCTTGTACTTGAACCTCCAGGCACCAAAATCAGTTAATGTTGGAGTCTAAGACATTTACTGAAGCTGATCTTAACACATCACGTACACCTTTGACTACCAATAATCCAATCCAACTGTTTCCGGAGATAGCGCATTCACTAGGCAAACAAATATGCTTTGTAAGACCACAGTGATCTATCCATTGATGATTGAGACCAAGTGAATATTTGTAAAAAAAAAAGAAGGGAATTCTTAAGGGAATCGTATTCACGAGAATGGGGCGTCCACTACCAGAATTAGCGATGCTAGCGGATGTAGTGATGCTAGCTTGCATCCCGCATGTGCCCTTGGGCGAGAGCTTGGGTGCAGTGTGTGAAGTTTTCCAGTGTTTGCATGCGAACATGACTGCAGGCCACAGGAGGATAACTATGAACATTTTGGGGTAATGGGTAAAAATGACACCATTTTGAGTCAAATTTGAATGTCAGGGCTTTCCTTGGATGACGCCACAGGAGCTGTATGGAGGTATGTAAATAGGTTTTCTGTTGTTTTTCCCCATTGACTTCAATTGTGTTGGATTCGGCTACAACTGTGGTTTTCTGTTGTTTTTTCCCATTGACTTCAATTGTGTTGGATTCGGCTACAACTGTGTTTAACCCTGAGACTCCAAAAGTGTTTTGTGGACTAGAACACTTGACCCACCCCTCCTTCGGCATAGTGGTGAGTAGATAATGAGTGGATTTTCATTTTTCAGCGAACTATCCCTTTTAATAGTGTAGGGCCAACATTTAGAAGAGACAACCATGGGCTGTAAATAGAGGCACTGCATGCTGCATGTGGACATGACCATTTGGAGCATAGACACACACAATCACCCTTTCCTGATTCCCTGTGTCCTGCCATTCCTTTTTGTTGAGGACCACTTTTCCATATGGATAACCCTGGAGTTTCCGTGTGCGCTCTGGCGGCTATTCAGTTGAGTGGCTCAGTGTGGTAGCAGCAGGTCTCTGTCAGCGGAGGCAGGGGGTGAGAAGGGGCCGTAATCTCACTCCACCACGCTGCCGACATGGCTCACTACAACATCCATTTATGAAACTGGGAAAGGGAGGTGGTGGGGGGGGGGGGGGGGGGGGGGCGGGCGCACCATCTGAGTTTCTGGGACGGATGAGGTGGAAAATAGAATCTGAGGCAACATAGTGACACAGTTGAAACACGCTGTGTGCAAGGTGGCCCACCGAAAAAGCAAATTCAAAAGAAAACAAATTAAATCATCAAAACCTAGGAAGCTATAGTGGTGAGACACATTAAATCCAATGTTAATACTCAAATGAGGCAGTCAACAGAAAAAGAGTAAGAAGGGTATTTAATTAGTCAAAGATGTATGTGTTGAAACTTTTTAATATAAGTAGCACTTCTCAAACGTGAAGAGTAGTTACAAAATTACACGTGGCCATTGTGCTTGAGTCAGGGCAGAATTCTGATCATAACAAATACACATATTTCCTTTTCACCTAAGGCGTTTTTAGACACAACCTCTGAGTAAAATCCAGAGAATTAGCTACAGAGTTTACCCAGTTTGCCTTTCACACAGGTACAATGGAACGGGAAGTTCTCTGCACAGACTTGTTCACAACAACATCAAGTCCTCTGCATTATTCAGGCTAGAGGTGGAGCAGCCGGCTGCAGCATTCAGAGGCAGGAAGTGACGGACTAACTCCGCTGCGGAGATCACATGATCATATTTACAATATTACGGCTTGGGTGGATGTTACAGTACATCTGGCACCATAATTAATGAATATCTCTTGTTAGTGCTGATAACTGTTCGTGGTGTGTAATATCATCAGGTTACTTTATTTTTAGCATATTGTCTGGTTTCAGCCCAGGTCCTTAATACCTCTATTCCAAAAGGGCTGATACTCCAATCTATGTTACCTCAACACCTTTAATTAACGGTGCGTTTCATTGTGTCTTCACTAGTGAGTTTTTTCTTTGTCTTTGCAGAAAAGAGACAATAGTCATGATTTCAAATGATGGTTGGGTGCCCTGCTTCCAAGTCAGACCTCAGCATTCTTTACTCCTCAACGCTCTCCTTTCAAACATTGCTAGAGGCAACAGCATTGCTCGGTGATAGCAATTCACCTGCTCGTGTGGGTGGCATCTTGAACAAGTCAAGTCTTTGGATCTGTCTCAATTAATAGCTGTTTGCGACAAGCAGAGGGATAGACACATGCACATTCACACCGTTAGAAAGAGGCTTTTAAGGTTAGCCTGTGTTTCACTCCGTCACGTTCTGGTGGAATAGTCTGGGTTTTGGCCTGGAGGGTAACAAGTCCTGCTTAACGGCACACATGTGAATGATTCTACTTGCTCATTTTTATAGAGTTTTCTTTGTTCTGTGCTTATATAATTTGCCTAAAACAAGAACTTAGGTTAAGTTTTTTATATATTACAATATGAGACCAAAATTAATGTGTAAGATTTGATTGATTCAAAATAAATGAATCACCAAATAAATGCCTAATAACCAGTAGGTAATGTGCTACCCTGTTTGAACCAACTATCTGCCCTAAACCATTTCTCATCCTCACCTGAGATTTTTCCAGTCTGATGCTTTGGGATACACAGTTTTTTTTGCTGCTAATAAAATGGTATCTGAAGCAGAGCCCCAGAAGTGCTGGTCATTGATATCGACTTGAAACTATCTCACAAACCTCCGCTTGTACTCATTTCTCTATCAACTCATGTGACGTCAGAGCTCACCTGCAGCTCACGTGTGTCTGTGCCGGTCAAGCTGCTGCTGATGACTCATACCATAATACATGGAGGTGTAGGGATGGTGCTTGCTCCACAAATATGAATGCGACAAATCACCTGTGTCAAAGATGATAAATGGCTGGATTGATTCCAGTACATTTGTATAGGTTAACTCATGACAGATAGTCGGATATATCTTTTTTTTTTAAAGATCTAATGTCCTTATTTGCTCTGAAGGTGAAACACTAGCAGTTTTTCCAATGAATGTGTTTAATTTAAAAAGGCATAAGATATCAGTTAACATCGTATTACTGAATTAATATTCATATATATTTTTTACATTTACAAGCTGCAAAGCAGTAAAATACTGGCAACAATAACAAAGAACATCGATTTTGACAAGCGACATTGATATGAAAATCTCTAGTCTCGACCATGTGATTTGATTAACCGATAAGATATTAAATAGAAGACTACATGAACGACCCTGGTATGTTTTATTTGGACATAATGAAATCAACCAAACCGGTGATATTCTGATTGAGTCATCAATCACAGCACCAAGCATGTTCAAATTTCGGTTACCGTAGGTCACCATTTCCTTCTTAATGGGGCAAACTCTGGGGTCGATTGAACCTAACTTCTCTTAATGAAAATGTTGTTTGAGGTCGTAGCCCAGGAAATGAATGCGTCTTTTCTCGCCATGTGCCAGGGCTGTGACTGTATCGAGCTGTTGTGCTTGTGTGTTTTGGTTGGGGTGGCTAACTGCTATTGATTTTCAACAGCGGCCTGTGAAAACACTCATGTGAGTGATATTGAATCTGGGGAAGAGGAAATTTGATAACAATTTCGAGCAAATTAAAATCCTGATTGTGCGAGTTCTCTGCCTCTTTCTCTTGTCTCTGATAAGACACAATAACCTTGATGTCAACAAGGTCACGTATTAAGAAGCCTTCTTGCCTGGAAATGAATTGGATACATGTGACAATGTATCAATAGTGGCAGAATAGGGACAGAAGTGAAACAGCTCAACCTCCAGGGGACAAACGGATAAACCCAACCCCAGCGTTCCTCAGATATATGGAGGGCCCTCTCAAGATGTGAAGAATGGGCTAAGTGTGGGGAAGAAAAAGCATGAGAGATATCGTTCATTTTCAAATTAACATCTGAGACGTGCCTGCTTTGTGATTCCAGCCTATGAGATGAAGGCTCTCCTTCTCCACTCCGTATCTCTCCACAGAGCTCGCCGCACAAAATATACTCAAACACGGACACACACTTCCTAAGATACTTCCTGTCAGAGTGATAAGAATAGGAATGTGTACTCTACTGCTTTACAGATAGTAGGCCCAATTATGACTGACAGAGATACAGGATGGACATCATCTGCATATAAATGGATGGGAATATCAGAAGGGAAACTTATAATAGGACAATCCCATTACACCTTTCTAACGGGGAAAGGTTATTAAAACACAATCACAGTGACAACAGCCTGCTCTCCTCCAAGCCATTCCATTCGTGATGAAGTCAACATAAGGTAAATTAAACAATTATCAAACGCTATTTCTTCGTTGTGTGTATATTTACATATATATATATATATATATATATATATATATATATATATATGTACGACAAATGAAAGGAAAAGACATTATAAAGTGAGGTAAGGTATGGGGCCACCACGACCTGTCAGAACAGCTTCAATGTGCCTCGGCATAGACTCTACCGTTTTGAATGAGCCCTACTCTTTCCAATGATGTGAAGAGTGCTGCCAAACACATACGTCACATACTATATTATAATATAATAATATACAATATATGTATATGTACACGACATATACATATATAAAATGTATAACATTTTTGGAGCCTTTATGGAAAAATAGAATTGTCTGTGATTGCGAGCGCAAACTTTCCTCCAAGGTAAATAGTATTTTTCTCTCTATCTTTGATCTCCCCCCAGAGAGATGGGCCTTTGTTTGATTGCCTCTTGATAATCCAGTGATAAAGTGACTGCTGATCAAGAGACGTCCACTTTGTAATCTTCAAATCCACACGTAATTATAGTGCAATCTACAGATAATCTAATCTCTTATCTTCCCCACTGGAGATGTAATGAGACATGGGAGGAAAGCTCGACGTGACAAAGTCAGGGAATTGGAAATGTGTGTGCCAGGTGTAGGACCACATGTGGTTGTCCAGCAGGTGGAATCAAACTTCACGAGTGTTGGTTGGAAATGAGCTTTCCTCTGGTGTATTGCATCATGAGGAAATTGTGGTTAATTTACCTGCATGTACAGTAGATATGTCCAGCCCTCATTGAGGCTTATCAGCCACCACAATTTTTTTGTAGTTTCACCATTAAGCATGCTCTTTAAAAAGAAAAGTCCTATTCAAATGGCTTAATAATCATCTTAGCCATTTATTTTGTCAACATCAATCTATGAATATGGGCAAACTGGGTCCAGTTACCTCACTGAAGATCAACTAACAACAAATGATTTATTGGACCAATTGTTTCATCTCATACCTCTTTCTCTCCGGCCATGTTTCCTGTCTCACTGTCTCAATAAAAAAACAACAACATCAGAATACTTCAAATGGCATATTTTATCATTTATCAACAGTTTAGGTAAATATTATTATTATTTGAATTTCTTTTCTTTCAGAGGGCTCTGTGGACTCAGCACATTCTGAATCACTGGACCTCTTCAGATCTGTCTGTTGGTTTTGTCAGCAGTAGAGCAGAGGTATGCTTTTGGTCCACAACTCGTGTGGGGACCTAACATAACATAAATGATTTTGGTGTGTGTTTGTGTGCAGAGGGGCAGGCAGAGGGTTGCGTGTTTGTTTCAATGTGCTGACTTGAATACTCAGGCCTGAGCTTTTGGGTCTATGGTGCAGAGTGGAGTTGGAAATCTTTGTGATCATCCTATCTGGTATTACTGAGGTGAAGATTTTATAGTCAATGTCTTTCATAAGATGAAACAGAATTGTCTTTATTACTGTTTAAAAGTGTGGCTTATATATATATATATAAATATATATATAAAAAAGTTTGAATGATTTACTATACTGGTGTTATTTTTTCATACTTCATATCATTTCAAAGCTCTGTAATCCAGCTCAGTTGTCGACCAGCGTTGGAGTTTATCTGAAGACGTAGGAAAGACATGTTACCACTTCCCATGGGAAGAGTGAAGTTGATTCGATGAACGGTTTGCAAGATATGCGTTCCCCATACAACCAGATGTTTGCGGAATTAGCAGGTAAATAGTGAAGCTTTTAACAATCAACCTCATTACCTGCTCTCTGTATATATGTTTTCTCCTCCCTCATCTCTCTCTGCCATCCTGGGACCTTTCTCCTTCTCCTGATTGTTGGTTCCTCATTCCAAATGTTTCAGATCTGGTTCCTTGTCCTTCCACTGGGTCCCAGTCTCCTCCTGGTTACTCTCACTCCTTCTCTTAGTCATATGAATAGTTTTCTTGGTCTCCCCCCTTCCTCTATGATTGGCTATTTATATGATACTCTGTTGTCTAAGTCGTCATGGTGGCGAGAAGGAGCTGCCGTATCATTTCCATTTACAATCTTTAATAATGCCATCCTGATGGTTCACACTGTAAATCTACCAACGATCAGTTGTATGTCTGTCCAGCCTGGAAGAGGGATCTTTCCTGTGTTGCTCTTTTGTTTCCCATTAAAAGGTTTTGTCCTGTCCTATAGTCATAGTAGATTGTCAAATGGACAATCCCTTGTATGCCCTGAGGTATAATTTTGAAGTTAATGGTGACTGTCGTCTGAAGAAGCATAATCATAAGGAGCCATTTATCCATCTGCATCTACCAACTAAATCAAAATGAATCTGCTGTACAAACTTTTCCTTTGTGATGCGGGATAATGAGAAACAGTGGTACTCCCTTTTACTTTGACCCTGTAATAAAGTGGTTTAGGTAATCTGGAGGAACACATATGATTTTCTGACCCCTTGGGATCATTTTGCCTTCACAAATCTGAATGATGACTTTAGAGAATGATAACACTGATGAAAAAAGGTCAAATGACAATAGACCTGAGTTTTTGATATAAATTAAGTGATGTCCAGATAGAAAACATTTCCTCTTGCTAAGGTCTGGAGATATCATAATGTCTTACAAATCAAAGAAATAATAATGCAATACTATTTTAACAATAGTTATGGTTACTTCACACTCACATTGGTAAATCAGAACGAAATTATAAATAGGTAAAAATAAAAAAACTCTTTTCTCATGTTGCATAAAAAGGTAAAATAATGGGCATCTTAAAAAAAGAAATGCTTCTTTCTCTTTTCTTTCCATTTTTCTGTCTTTCACTCTTTCCTTTCTTCTTTCTTTCCTTCTAACCCAGTGCTGCAAAGGCTTGAAAAGCTGCAGAGAGGCAGACAATTCTCAATGATTTATTGTTTATAGGTCCAGGACCAGATAAGATGGTGTTTGGGTCCAGACCTGGACCTTAGTCCACCCATTAGTGACCTCTGCTATTAAAAGATTAAAAGTTCTGACTAAAATCTGAACTTATTGACACAGAAATAAGTTTTGTTATCTCCTTTATTGCAAGTAAACAGTTTGGAATCTCATCAGCATTTCATTTGAGCACATGCTGTAATCTTAAAGATGTTTTTTGACCTAACTGGCTGGTGTAGGTCAAGCTCATTTTAGGCAAATGTACTCTGCTCTAGTCCGCTCAGATACAGCACAGATACATGGAATCGTTTCGCGGTTGTCGTATTTTGTTTGCCATTAAACGCACTTCCCTTTCTTTTGTCATTTTCATGCTCCGTTAACAAAATGTGTAAAAGGAGCTTGATGACTCTGTAATGATGTGAGGATGCACTTACTGGCTTAAATTTCCATATTAATGAGGGTATCACAGAGAGCTTTTTACCTCACACGACAAACATGAGCACTGTGTTCCCCTCGGTGACAGTGACTAAGCTGAAGCCTGCACCTTTAAAAAGCTTCTCAGCCAAAGCCATTTGCAGCTAGTGCAGCTCCTCGTTTGTTAAAATGAGCACCCTGATGATTGCCATCAGCGCTGAAGTGATTGAGCTGAGTGAATCTAAGGTAGAGAAACTCTGTGGCCAATGTGGAGGGAATGAGGCGAACAAATTGAATTGAAAAGGGGCACATCTAAAAGCAGCAGTAAAAGTGAAAAACAGACAAAAACAAACCCACAAACGCAAAATGAAGAATAAAACCTGGTACTCACCAAAAACACACGTTGATTGCACGTGCTCAGAAGTGCATGCCCAGACCCTATGGAGCAGTTTTCTCTGGAGAATTGCCTCGGTGGAATGTGCAGAATGTTGCTGAAGACGTTGTTTTATCTTTTTGCAGAAACAAACTTGAGTCTTTTGCTCGGGAAAATGTTTCTGGTAATTTTGGTTCACCAAACTACCCAACTCCAGTCCTCTCTCTTGTTAGATTGTTTTGTTGAACATGCATGGTACAGATCCTTCTTCACCAGTAGATGTTTGTATTCTTCTGGTTTCATGTCAATCTCACGATATAAATGTCATTAAAACAGCCACTTATTATGAATTCTCCACACTAATTATCTACTGTTCACACTTGAGCTCAATATGACTTACCATGGACTTTATTTCAGGGAGCTGGCAGGCTAAAGTTGGTTTCATTTCCCAATGGGCCAAATTATTCTGATACAGGATATTTGTTCTCACATAGAGTACTGGGTAATGTCCCAATATGATCAGGGTTGCAGTGCATGTGTGAAAGCTTAACTCGGCAACAATCCTAAAGTGAGTTCTAATAATATTGAACCTTTCAAGATCATATTTCACCATGTAGACGGAATAAATTAGTTATTAAAAAAAGAAATACCAGCTCTACTTAAAGGCAAGTTTCAAGAGATGGGTCGTGTTCTGTTGTTTAAAGGAGTCCATAGTCATAAGACCCTGGAATTCTGCATTCTATTGGGAACCAGTGGAACGTAGTTTAGACGCTAACAGCAGCGTTCTGGTTTGTGTTACACTATCCAGATATGTTTTTCCTAAGACTCCTTTCCTAAGTATATTTTAAATTGATTACTTTTACACAGTGTTTCTAGTCCTAGTGATCACCTTAAACACTTCACACTCACACACTTACACACATTCATGTACACACACACACACACACACTGATGGCAGCGCTGGCCTTCTTCACGAGCAGGCTCATTCCAGCACACCTTGAGCGCAAGCCAATGAGCACATCATTTTCCCTACGCCACATGAAGGCCAGTTTAAAACTAAACAGGACCCTCTGCACAAAAGTGGATCCCTGAGGTACTCTGCGCCGTTGTATTGATTGCACACGCGTGGCCAGAGTACTGATTGCAAAGCCGAAAAGAAATGGATGGAGAGAAGCAATATTGGAGAGAGGGGCATAAGAGAGTTGGAGGCGTCGTTACAGTTTTGGCAGGAACTGCTGTCAGGGTGGATGAAGGATCATGAGGGTTCCGCAAAGCATTGGAAACAGTTTGGGCATCTTTGTTGTTGTCACAGTTCGACCCTTTTTGGCAGAGTATACGAGAACCTTTTGGAAGGGAAAAAGGTAGAACTCTCTTTTTTCCTCCTTCGTATTGATCTCAGACGATTTGTGGGAAATATAATGAATTAAAGTGGAATAAAATAAAGCTACTCCAAGTGAATTATGGGATGTCAAGCTTGTTTCTGCAATTGAGAGGAAATGGGGGAAAGGTGGGGGAAAAGGGAAAGAGAGAAAGAAATTAAGTTCATTTGTTAAACTGATATTTAAGCTCAGTCTGACTGATTGTTATGTTGACAATTATGATAAGTGATCATTGTAGATGTAATAGTGTTATTAATAATAACAGCAGCAATTCAAAAGCTCCAATTAACAATAGTAAAATGATAGTAGTAATTTCAGGTCTGCATCCTGCAGCTCAGTATCATTCTCTGAGCAGATTGTAAATCAACTTTCTCAGTCACTTATAAAGCCATGTAATAAAACAAACCCATCAGACCTGACAGCTTGATGCCCAAATTCAATTCATCAAGATGATAAAAGTCCCACTGGATTACTCAAAGAAACAATGCACTGTAGAAGGTAATTGTTTTGAATTGTTTGTGTTTGACTGAGGCTGTTGTGCGAGTGGCCGCTTTCACTTCTTCAGATTAAAAAATGAACTAAGAATTTAGATGGTGCAAAAATATATATATATCAGTAATATCCACACAATATGGTCTATACTCTGCTTGACCTGTGACTTATTGATACATGACTCTTTGACCGACTTCTGAGTGAATGTTTTTATCAGTCTTGAAAACAAACTGAACTGAGCTTATCGTTCGCCCTATTGTACAAGAGCAGATTTGAACTATAACTGATTTTACTGAAAAAGAAAAACTGTGACTAATGTTTTTAAACTTGCTATCTTCTCACAGATAGCTTTTTTATCACTTCTTCCAAGGAGGTTATGTTTTCACCCCTTTCCATTGGTTTGTATGTTTGTTTGTTTTAAACAATGGATAAATTACTTGGTGGAAGAATGCAGAATGGGTCGGGGAACAACCCATTCAATTTGCAGATCTGGACAGGATGTTTACAAAACTGTTGTGAGTGTGTGCAATGCTAATTCTAGTTTTTTGTAGCTTTGTAGCTAAACTGAATATTACTAGTGTATTTATTTATCATAATTAAAAAAAATGTAATGCTTTTTTTGTATCGCTATCTTGATAAGTGTAGAAAATGATGAATAGTTTTTACTCTCTAAAATTTGGAGTATTACCAATAACTCATTTTGCACCCTGTTTCCAAGGCAAAGTATTCGAGTTGAAACAGATAAATAAACACACCAAGGCCCTTGGTGCTCTCTGCAGGGATTGTAGATGCAGCCGAATCCTCTGAGGTTGGGAGGGGGGTGGCTACACACACTTATCTATCTCCAGTGGCCAGCAATTGCTGCCTGTTTTCAAGCTATCTATTGTTAAGTCCTTCGCTTGAACTGCCTCCGTCATAGGACAGCAGTTCTCGGCCAACCAGAGCCGTGGCTGCGGTCGACTCTGCACCTCACAGACAAGTTAATCAGTCTCCTCTGTTGTTGATGTCCTATGATGATGGAGCCTTTCCTTATCACCAGTGGCAACGACCACAGTCAGTTTTACCAAATGCTTTTACAGGGGAAGAAATAATATTATGTGATTGGACATTATTAAAACCCAACCTGATGCTAGCTTGTAGAGGTCACCTAAGTGCACTTTAATATGTAGAGGAAATGTGTTAGGGAGGACAGATAAATCTGCTCTTGTTACCTACATCTATTATAGTCTGGGCATATCCATCAGTCAGAAGCTGTAAATTATAAGGATAAGGGATTGGACCTCCGTCTCTGTTTAAAGATCTGGTGTTGATTATATATTGGTTAACAAATGCACGTTCTACTTCATAAACTGAACTCATGGTCCCCAGCATTACTGTCAGGGATGGTCACTATGTATCAGCAGATTCGGCAGTCCAATATCTTTCTGTAAAATGAATGAAATAGATTGATTGTTTTCTTCTCTTTGTCTAGCATGATCTGATATAAATTTCCTGAAATGTACTGAAGTCAACTGAGAGCCGTCCCACCAACTAACTGAAAATAACAGGTTATAGAGCTAGCTTTTTTGGCCGATGACTTTTTTTGTCAAGTCAAGCGTTTTTTATGTGAGCAATATGTTGTTTTTTTTAACCCTGCAAAAGGAATGACACTTCCTTTATAGAGCAGCCTGCCCCTCTTTTGAGGTTGCATGTATTATGCTGGAATAACATATTCAATGGTAGCATACAAACACACAAACAACATACCTTCCGATGAACAATCCCTTGACACTGAAATATAAGAGATTTCACAGTAAACTGAGGCATGATGCCAAAGACCTGGGGCTACATCAGTCAGACGGTGGCTCCACACCAGCAGTTTCTAAAATAAATTTCATTAAATTTGCAACTTGTCAGCGGTTTTGAAAACAATTGTTTCCTTGATGATAGCAGATCATCAGACCAAAACTAATATTCATTTTGCCAAAGTATCAGCACAGTGCTTTACAAATGCATGTCCCACTTGATGGAGGTTGAGTACGGCACATTGAAACAAAATGGGAGCTCCAAACTATGTTGAGACTGACATTCATTTAGTATTTTAAAGCCCTTTGCACTCAGAGAGCACACTATCATTGTTTCAATGCATCTGCACCATGTATTAACTTTCGAAAAGGTGTTTTGGCCATAACTGAAAATAAACCTTAAAACAAATGAGCATCGTGCATAGAGAGAAAGGGAAGCAGAACAAAAACACATCCAGCACAATCTTACTCATCAAACCGCTAAAAGGCGTCAAAAGAACATCTTGGATTATTACCGCCTTAGAGGACAGAGATGCATTTAGAAAATGATCCCCTCCTAATCTGTCAACATCCTGAAATCCTTGTTGTCAAAGGAGAAATCCTCAAATCATCTTAGTGCATAACGGCCTTTTTAGAGAAACTGGGTCGTTTTAGTTAATTTACCTATTGCACAAGACTTTTCCTTTCTTTGCAGAGGCTGGTGCTCAAACAGCATTTCTAAAATAGAAAATGAAATCTGGACCAGCAGCTTAACAAATGAGCAAAAGGCGCATAAACCAAACCGCTACAGGGAAGGAATGTAGGCTGTGTGAACATTTGTATAGGTGACAGCAAAGACTGACATCAAAGAAATGGGACGCACTGCCAGAACATGCAGAATGTAATGTCAAAGAAAAAGAAATAGAGTATAAAAAGATTCTCTTCATCTGATTAAAAAAAGGACTCAGTGCGCAGCAGCGATTGTAATTGTCTGAGATCAGCCACCACAGAGAGCACTCTCCTCTCAAACTCCTACATTCCATATACAGTGCCTTGCATAAGTATTCAACCCCCTTGGACTTTTTCCCATTATGTACTATTACTAACTGGAATTCAAATAAACTTTTTCCCGTTTGATCAACAAAACATGCATAGTACTTTGGAGGTGCAAAATAAATGTTATTGTGACACAAACAATAATGAGAACAAAAAAGTTGACATCTGTTGGGTGCACAAGTATTCACCCCCCTGTGTCAATACTTGGTAGAACCCCCTTTCGCTGCAATTACAGCTGCAAGTCTTTTGGGGTATGTCTCTACCAGCTTTGCACATCTAGAGATGGAAAGGTTTGTCCATTCTTCTTGGCAAAAAAGATGAAGCTCAGTCAGATTGGATGGAGACAGTCTGTGAACCGCAATCTTCAAGTCTTGCCATAGATTCTCTATTGGATTGAGGTCTGGGCTTTGACTGGGCCATTTTAAGACATTAACATTCTTTAATCCAAACCATTCCTTTGTAGCTCTGGCTGTATGTTTAGGGTCATTGTCCTGCTGGAAGATGAACCTCCGCCCCAGTCTCAAGTCTTTTGCAGACTGCATCAGATTTTCTTCAAGGATTTCCCTGTATTTGGCTCCATCCATCTTTCCCTCTATTCTGACCAGTTTCCCTGTACCTGCTGAAGAGAAGCATCCCCACAGCATGATGCTACCACCACCATGTTTCACTGTTGGGATGGTGTGCTCAGGGTGATGGGCAGTGTTGGGTTTTCGCCACACATAGCGTTTTGTATTGAGGCCAAAAAGTTCAATTTTGGTCTCATCTGACCAGAGCACCTTCTTCCACATGTTTGCTGTGTCTCCCACATGGCTTCTGGCAAACTCCAAACAGGATTTTTTATGGATCCCTTTCAACAATGGCTTTCTTCTTGCCACTCTTCCATAAAGGCCAGATTTGTGGAGTAGACGACTAATAGTTGTCCTGTGGACAGATTCTCCCACCTCAGCTGTGGATCTCTGCAACTCCTCCAGAGTAACCATGGGCCTCCTGGTTGCTTCTCTGATTAATTTTCTCCTTGTCCGACTCTTCAGTTTGGGTGGACGGCCTCCTCTTGGTAGGTTTGCGGTTGTGCCATATTCTTTCCATTTTCTTATGATGGATTTTATGGTGCTCAGAGAGATGTTCAAAGCTCTGGATATTTTTGTATAACCTAACCCTGCTTCATATTTCTCCACAACTTTATCCCTGACCTGTTTGGTGAGCTCCTTGGTCTTCATGATGCTGTTTGTTCAGTAATGATCTCCAACAAACTCTGAGTCCGCCACAGAACAGGTGTATTTATACTGAGATTAAATTGCAGACAGGTGGACCCTATTTACTAATTATGTGACTTGCAAATGTGACTTGTGAATGCAATTGGTCGCACCAGATCTTTGTTAGGGGTTTCACAGTAAAGGGGGTGAATACATATGCACTCAACACTTTTCAGATTTTTATTTGTAAATAATTGTGAAATCCATGTAATATTTCCCCCCACTTCCAAATGATGCACTATTTTGTTTTGGTCCATTACATAAACTCACGATGAAATAAATTTTAATCTGTGGTTATACCATGACAAAATGTAGAAAAGTCCAAAGGGGGTGAATACTTATGCAAGGCACTGTAAGTCGCACCTTCAAATCTGCCATTGAGGAGCAGCGAGAGCAGAGTGTTGTGTGGGCCACGGCTCAGTCAAGTGCTCACCATGCTTTCGTCAGGAGAGATCCGGGGCAACATAATGCCCATAAGCACATAACACAGTAAGGGAAAGCTTATGTTAAATGTTTAATAAAGTCACAATCACAGTTGTCTTAAATAATGCAGGAACATTTGTGAGGAGCGAAGTGGTGACCCTCCTCCAGTTTGCTGACAAACTCTCTTGTATATTTGCTTTAAATTTTAATTCCACTGTAAATTATTAAGGGTGCTAGAGCTTGGCTCTGACTCCCTGGGCCGCAAGCCAGCCATGCAATCGCACAGCGACAGTCCATTCACATGCACGGGACCCCTCCCTGTCACCTGCCTCAGATCCACATTTGGGTAAAACAAGGTAAAATACTTTATTCTGATAAGGGCAAGCGCTGCCGTGAATACATGAGCGATGTCAAATGTGTTGTGGGAGAGACTTGGACGGAATAATGATGATGTCGTTGGGTGTCGCTAAATTGACTGAAAGTTGACTTCTTCCACAAGGCAAAGGATTTTGTGTTGTTGATAACATGGCAGTCTGTTGTGTTGATTTGGCCGAGGACGAGTTTGTTTTGTGGCCTTAGTGGGGAGGAAGAGCTTGGCGACCAGCAGGCTGCACAAAGTCACACTCCAGCTCCCCTCTAAATAAACCGGCTGGCATCCTGCTCTGATTGGCAAGCACAGGAGATCTGACTCCAGAGGACCCACGCTGCATGACTGACTGGAAGATGCCCAAAAGGCAGCGCTCATCAATAATGAGGGGTTAAGACAGATTCTGAAACAAAGTGTCATGTCTTTGTGTGCATGTACATATAAACAAATCGATCAAAGCTTTTAATGTTTAATGATGGTAATTGCAATATTATTGGTACATGTGATGAATTGATGAAAGCCAAACACTGGGGAACCCTGCCAATATGATACAATCAGTGTGAATGTATTAATTAACACCAGGTTGTTGGAATGCTGTTGCCTGGTTTTAAAAAGACACGCCACTGATATTGTCTCATACTACTTCTTACAGATCTGAACTTTTGACACAGGCCACTCGTGCTGTTTGAATTTTGCTACCTGAAAATGTAATGATTCGAAAGAGATTAAAAGCACTTTACATAATTGATATTCCTCATCCAGTGAAATACTCCAAACTAATATGAATAATATTAAAGGCAATGGTCCTTTCTGCTGGCCGAACAGGAGAGGTCAAACTGAGTTATATTAAATCTTAATTCTGAATTTTATTTAATGGAACAAAGTTGTATGATAATAACGTAATAATATTTATGTTCTCAACACAACTCAACCCTTGTTAAGGTGGACGTCTACTCTAATGTGTGATTACGGTGATTCTTGGGTAAAGTTAATTGGAGACTATCAATTGTCCATAGGAGTAAAGTTGCAACTGGACTTACGCTAACAGATTTCCCTTAAACTTGGTGGAAGAATAAGATATGGATTTCTTTGTTGTAGATCCAGACAGAACTCCACGTTCAGCAGATTTAAGAGTGGTTTCACAAGGGAACTGTTGGGCCTCGGTGGAGTTAAGTGCTCTACATCTTCCCTTCTAGACACTGCCCATGGACACAGAGGGGACATGATGCTGTCCAGATTCCTTCTCCTTTACACAGGCTGTTCCCAAGCAGCTCCAGTAGATGGATGCTCTGGTTTCAATGTCGCAGTAAAGTGGTCCCGGCTCCATGAGTGTGGCTCTAATGCCCATGTTTGTTTTAGTGCAGTAAACTGAGGCTTTGTGTCTATTCAGCTTAAACAGTTGTGTAAGCACTACCTGCTTCCCTCAGCATATTCAGCCACTCTTTTTAAATGAGGTTCTGTTGTTAAACATACTTCACACTGCTTGCAATGGGGACACACTGACAGCTTGTCCAAGTAACAAATTAAAACAAACAAAAAAAATTTAACATGGGCGTCCATCTGGATAAAATTTGCATGTAGCATATCACTGCTTTTTCAATCCACTAAAAGCAACGTTGTTCGAACACGACAAGGAAAAATGAGTAATTGGATACAGAAGGATTTCGCACTTAAATCCGGAATGTGTAGAAACACAGTGAACTGCACTTCATTATTAGGTGGACCAAAAACACTACATTTATGAAGCTATGTAGTATCATGGTTCAATAACATAAAAACTGCATCTATTAATTATCAGAATAGTACATTATAGTTAGGAGTACATTTGGATTTACAATGTTTCAGTAAGATGGAACCAAGAAGACGACGGCCTATACGTGTTCGTTCAACCTTTATTGAATATCTGTGCTACGGCATGTGTTCAACTTAAAAAAAGGAAATGTACAAATGTATAAAACAACATTACATTTAATACATTACCTAAGATGTGTGTATTCTAAATGAAATACAATATTAAACACACATAATAATTGTGTTACATAAAGACATGTAAGACAACAAAACTTCCCCCCAACTCAGAACAGTAGATGATTTTAATAGTACATTGTTCTGTTAACATTGCATGAATGCAGCATATGAATCAACTGTTGAATGTTTATTTGTGCTACATTTGAAAGGTCTTAGTTAATCTGTGCATCAGATAAAAAAAAACACAGTTTTCTACAGTAACAACTTTATGTCTATGAGCGTTCACTTCTATGACTAATGCTAAAAGGATTGTTTTGATGAGATTGCTTGGTGTCTGATAATATTGTAGTGTTTTTTTCCAAATGGTAATCAGATCCTAATGGACTTACTCCTACGACTCACCTTTTCCACCTGTTTTCCATTATATATTTACTTCCCAGCATATGAACTGGTCCTTTACCACCTACGCTGAAGCTTTTTAGCCCCACTTACCTGTATTTGCATTCTCCTTAGCCTTTTGTCCCTGTGGTTCTCCCGCCTGCCTGTTTCCTATCACTGCATGATTGTCCTCCTGTTTGTCTTCACCTCACTTGAATAGCTTAAATACAGTTGAACAGTTTCAAACCTTTTGAAATATATACATTTTTTGATGTCATGCATTTGAGTCCTTAAATGTTCTGAGCGACTAGGATGAAAACATTTGTAGATGACCTTCATTTTAGAAAATGAAAAGGATCTTTTGAAAATGAGAGCTATGATGAAATCAAGTGTGCTATCATTGATGAATAAAACTAAATCCTAATGTGAAAGATAGATAAAAGGACAATTGAAGAGGCGGTTTCAATGCAATCTTTTCAAAAACATGTATATATCTCTGGAATCTCAGCCATTAGCGTTGCTCCTGATCAGTAAAACCATATCCTCTTCTGCTATCTCTTGTTCAGAAGTTGACTCAACCACTGAACCTGCTGCACCACTGCTTGTAAGAGACATGTCACATTCGGTTACATAGTCTGGCAGAAATACATTTATAGATTAAATTCTTTAGAAATCCTAAAGTCCTCTGCAAATGAAAGAAGCAGCAGCAAAAACAGACTATCGACCTTCCTTATGTCCCCATTGTTCGCAAAATAGATATCACAAAGCTAACTGACATTCTAGCTTCTGCCCTTCAGCTTGAGTCACACATTGAAAAAGTCAGTGAATCAGTTTCAGAATGGTGATAGTGCTCATAGACAATGTGCATGAGAAAAACTGAAATCTTGTAAAATTATTTGACAAAATATAGAACAAAACATTGGAGGCTTCAATGCTCATTCACCCTGATTCAGATGATGCATTGTGATTCTCAATGAATCTTAGATATGCCAGATTTTACAAGTGGCAGCTCAGGCACCAGCCAATCAAATCATGTAAATTCAGCTACAGATCCTGTCGGACTTCAAAAGTCAAAATGAGGCTGGAGAGAGAGGAGGGTGGGACAGTTGGTTAACCTGTGTTCATCTTCATTTCCCCATGTACTCCCCTTCAGAATTGCATTGACGCGTAGCACAAAAAAACTGATAAGTTGTGTGTTCAGAATGTTCAGAGAACGATCGCAAAACCGAATTCCATTTGAAGGAATATGAAGAACGCAGCAGGATGTTCTCGGAGTCAGACGAGATCACAACAACAGGAACCTTTCTGGATCATTCAGGTGAGGGATGGGGTCTGGCAGGAGACAGGACTTGATGAATAAACTACTCTGGAGAATTCACGTTTACAACACATTATTACCCAAACCGTTCAAAACTCGAGCTTCCATATTCTTTGTCTGTGTCTTCTCCATGTATGGCTCCTGTTTTTCATCCTGTGAAATTTTGTATTCTTTCTGGGTGATTTTTTTTTTTAGGGTTTCGTGATTTGCGTGATCGAAAAGTCATCAACACACCCACTCACTCACAGTGATTCCTCCACACAATATCCTGCTGAATTCCCAGCTCGTTTCTCACATAACATCCATAGTTTTTACTGAAGGGCTCGCAAGAAAAACTTTGGAGAAAACTTTGTCTGCATTAACTGACACATCTTTGTGTTCTCACAAACAGCCGCTATTCATATAAAAAAAAAATTCAGAGGGTAATCTTCTCGTCTATGTAGACACAGATTATATCCTGTTCACTTAAAATAACAGTGGAATAATGGGACACTGAGTTCATATCAGGTTTATATTCATCAAAAGCACAACTCTTACCACTGCTTCAATATAGTGATTCCCGACATTGAGCCTGACCACAGCTCAAAATTAAGACTGACACACCCATTAGGAGAGCAGAGGGGCGCGTGGGCCATTTGCTAATTAAATAATGTGCCTGCTGGACGGGAACATGACAACTGCATCAGTCTGAAACTAGTCAAGACACTTAGGTTCAACTTATTACAAAGGAGGGGCCTTTGTTAAATTTTTAAACGACAGTTATACTTAATTTCACATCTTTTAGTTAGTTTCAGGTCATGCTACAACCAGTTCTGCACTTGGATTATATTTGATTTAATTTGCACACGACCAGATTATGATGCACTCAACTACCAAACATTCAAAAGTACATATAATAAAAACACACCTTAGGTCAGACTTGCTATCAGTAGAAAATCATTATTGAAAGACCCAGGGACAAAAAAATACATTGTCTTTTTACAAGAAATCTTCAAGGCAGTCACTTCAAACCACAGAGGCTGTGTCTCTGACCTCTTTGGTATCTGGGCTTGTGGCCAGTAGGCCTGTTTGATATTCCATCCATGTCTCTGAACTGCGCCCCCTCACTGTGTGACAAACACAGTTTGTGTCACTGGTGATGTGCCGAGAGCCTAAAGGACAGACCACATATTTAAGCAATAAATTGTTTACTAATATTTACTATTCTTCTCCATTTTGTCTCTTTGCTTTGTTTCAAAATGCACTGTAGCTGCTTTGTGAGAATGTTTTGACAAAATCCAACATTTGCAATTCTCAAAGCAACCTGAACTATCAAAGTCAAGGAGATACGTTGACGGATGAACACACAGGCAGAGAGGTGCTTCTAATTGAGATACATTTTCTTTTGTCCTTTCATAACGCAGCATTTCGCTCCAAACACAAATAAACAAGGCCACAATCTTGCCCAGCTTTTGCATTTGCACGAAAGCGGTGAAGGACTTAGGTGGGCCTGCAGTAACATAATAGTACAGTTGACAGAGGAAGGAATCAAGGGAAGGATAATTAGCTCCTTGTCCTCCAAAACATGTGAAAAGTCCAGTTAAAGGCAAAGCTGGATTTAAAAGGTGGCGATGGCATGGGAACGCTGGCTCTCTCTGTGTACTAAGAGGGGATCAGTGAATGACAGCTTTTGTTCTCTTCCCAGCATCTACAAGAGGGTGTCCGCTGAGGGGAAGGGTTCATCACTGAAGGGACAGGACAGATTGAAAAAAAAAAAAAAGAAGCTTGACATCACACATGCTGGCTAAATTTGAAAGTGTGAAATGTCATCACGCGAGGATTTTAAAATGTGGACATAAAACCACAGGACAAATTGCCCCGATCATTAAATTGGCATAAGGATAACAATCTCAAGAGGCATTTGGGACACTGTAAATCTGAGAATTTAATTGTCACGTAAGTGAATTTATCTCCTTGTATAAATTAAATTGAGGATCATTTCTTCAACATTTAATTGTTTCCCTGCCTCATTTGCATGTGCGGTCACCTCCAGAGTGGTCTGACATCTGAGCGGAGCACATGTGGCTTCCAGCGTCGAGCGCCGCAATTGGCTCACCCAGCCGTGGGGAACCGCTCTTTTGGATTGGATGTTGTAGCCAAGGGTCGACAGTTGCGACATCCAAGGTCAGACTCAGCATGACCACCTGAAGTCTTTCTATTTTTTTCCCCGCTTTCTTTCTTTCTCTCTTTCTTGGAGCTGATCAAGCTTTAGGAATATTCACCGACTGCAAAAAACACAGATCCTTTAAAGCCCGTGCCACATCTCGGGCTGCAGATTTAACTGATATGGTAATGAAGCAGGATTTAGTCACAGGGCGTCCTTGCTTTTCTCAACAAGAAATTTTAGTTTGAAGATTTCTCTCCTACCCTCAGGAACACGCATCACTGATTCCGACGTGATTGGAGATGAACCTGCATTGCTCATAGTGAAATGTGTAAAGTCAGTGGTAGTAATGTTTTGCATGAATCAGTTTATCAGCAAGGACAACGACTTGCTGCTGCCACTCACAGTTTGTTTGACTGTACTCGTTTCAATGTGTTTTAAAGTACATATATGATGTTGTATCCTTGTAACGTAATGGAACACATGTAGAATCTCCCGTTAGATTCCTCTGTGTAGATTTGGGGGGACTATACGGACGGAAGGGACATGACCCTGCTCTTAAGATGGTACTGAATTATTCCTACTTAAACCTTTTACTTATCTCAGACAATGTCAACCCAGCTAAGACATATGCAGAGTTGCCAGGTTTGTGCATTGTCTGCCAAAAGTAATTGTTAATAGTGTCTGTGCTGCAGACAATAATTCAATCAGAGTCTGAATGGTGAAGGGAGCTTTATATAGTTTATTTTGAATGTTTCGAACAATTAAACAATTTACTTATTTCTGCTTATTGATAAGATATGATTTTACAGACAAAGTTATTATTGTGAGTGAGCATGCTCCCCTTATGTACATTTAGACATCCGGGTTTTTTTAGAACCTAAGTGTAGTCACAGTGTGTTTTCCAATAACTTCAACCATATTCAATGCAATGTTAGTGGTGTTTGTCTTTGTCGTGCATGAATGAGTGCCAGCATTGGTTACTCTGATGTGTAGAAGATGGGCAGTGATGGGGACTTCAAATTTATACAATAACTTCATTTTCTATCTTTGTTTACACTTGGATATTCATATTCAGCTTGCAGGGCAACTGACATAATATATTGGATTTTACATCACAAATGATGAGTAACAAGACAAAACAATATCAAATAATAGGAAACATTTAACATAAAGGTACAGGTGCTATTTATCAGTTAAATATTATCATTCATATGAGCTCTTTTTTAGTCAATATGAAGTGTTATATAATGTTGTATTCTGCATGACTATTGAAAGTTCAATGTTAATGCTTACTTTGATAACACTTGATAAATATGTATCACAACACAAAAATACAAGTGTTAATGTCCAAAAATTGTAAAGCCTAAATGTCTATTTTATCCTTCCTAACTCAGAATAAGATTCAGGATAAGAAATAGAGTCTAAGTCTTGCTCATTACTGATGCATTTGTAAATTGACTCAGTAACTCACACAGGTTCCAGATTCTAAAGTTGCCTCATATGTTACCAAACACGACATTAATGAGTGCCTTACCATATCGAATAAAGAGTTAACATGTTCTTATTTTGTTGCTAAAGAGAAACTAGTTAATGGTACATAATTGTACCTTAAAGGTCGAGTGTGAATGGGATTTATTGGCAGGAATTTAATATAAACAATCCTAGTGAAGTTTTCACTACTGTGTTATCAACGTAATTGTATGAATTATTGTTTATGTTACCCTAGAATGAACCCTTATATTTAAATACTTTATATTTAAATCAGGAGCAGGTTCTCTCTACGGAGGCCGCCATGTTTTTCACAGTCGTCTAAACTGGACAAGCACATTTTGAGTTTTTATGACAACTGAAGGTTTCCACAGGAGGATGTTGCCAGGGGTATTCAGTTGCAACATGCAACGTCACCACTAGATATCACTAAATTCTACACACTGAACCTTTAATATACAGTGTTTTTCAAGCAAAATAATAAAACACACTGTTAGATTCAACTCTATAAAACATTTCTGTTAATTATAAGTTTCCCTGATGTATTGCAATGGGATGGACCCTTTTTAAATGCATTTATTTATTTGTACAGTGGCCCCTGTATTTTCTTCATGAAAGGAGCTCAAAGTGTCAAGTCCTCAAAGATTTTTCCTTCGTGCTGCAGCTTTGTCATGGTGATGAGGTAACTGCTGTTGTTTACAGCCTGATGTTGCACTGTCGAGTTTGACTTTGTTTTTGACGGGTCAGGAATTTGAACCAGGACACAATGTCGAAAGCAAGAACACTTTCCATGAGGGATTGATTCACTGTTTAAACTCTGCTGACTGAGATCAGAGCTCATCAACAAAGCATCTCTGTTGTGATGTCTTATGAATATAACGCACATGCTCAGAGAAGATCGGTTTGATCTAAAACATTTGTGAGGTATTTTTTAAGGAGCTCACATGCTCCGCCTCCGGCTGTTCTCTGTCACAGGTGTAAATAAGAAGTTTGGCAACATTTGTTTACAACATATTTTTGGTGGTAAACCAGTGTAAGTGTGATGGAATGGGGTGGATTTCATAAATGTCCTCTACTACATGTACGGACAACTTATTTAACATTTCCCTGATACTTGGTGTTGGAGCATTATTTCAAATCAAAATTAAGAAAAATGCCATGTTAAATGGACTGTATTTAAATAGCGCTGTTCTCGTCTTATCGAGCGCTTTAAGTGTTTTACAGTTGACATCACATTCATCCATCGCCTCCATACACAGAGCTTTTTCGATCATACTCTCACACAGTGCCATCAGCAGTCCTGGGAAATATGGAGTTCAGGGTTGTACAATAACATTTCAGACAACCAACCTTCTGGAGAGTGGATGACTCGCTCAACCTCCTGAGCCACAGCCGACCCAAATGTTAAATACATTGGTCTTTAATGTCTTTAGGGGTCATTCTGATATCCAGAGAGTGTTCCACAGCTTTGGGCCATAAAAACAAATGGCCTCACTGCTACTTTCACAGAACGCATAAGGGACATTTAAAAGAAAAGCAGTAGACGGTTTAAGTGATTTGGGTAGAGCATAAAATGAAAATCTCTGTTAGATGTGTATAAATCTTTAAATGGCTTTTTTCCAAGTAAAAGAACTGTAAAATCAAGTGTGAAAGGTACAGGTAGCCAGTGCAGTGACTGAAGCAGTGGGGCAATGTGATAGATTTTCAATGTTTTAGTAAAGAATCTGGAGGCAACATTTTGAATTAAATGTAATTTTTCTAGATGTTTGAGCAAATGAAGAAAACAGGCAATTACCCGATTGGATAAATCCATATAAAGGTGTCACTTTCCTGAACCAGAACAGACTGGGTCTTTATAGGTAGCAAGGTTGGTTGGTTGAAGGATATGTTTCCATAGAGAATCTTTTCACTTGCATCTCTAAAAAAAAAATCTGTAATTATCATTTTGTGTGTAAAGGAAACATGGCTGTTGGTATTTGTACGAATAAACAGTTTAATGATACAGCCCATTATCCACAAGAGATGTGAACCAGTGGACCAAGTCATCCCTTAAACTTTCAAATATATGTATTGAATAGTTGTCTTACATCATCAACACCAGTATTATTAACCTTCGGTGCTATAACATCATTACATTCATTTTAAAACATAGGACAAGCTGGAGAATATCACTTGTGCTCTTTAATATGACAGTTAAATAAGACAGTTTCACAATCTTCTCCCCCTTAGCTTTCATTTGGTATACGACCAGGACGACATGTAGTACTGGATTTCTGGGTATATGTGAATTCCATCATCTGCAACATGCAGAATGGTCTAGTGTCTGAGGTAGAAATCTCATACTGAGCCAAAAGTGAGTACCTCAGACATCATACCCTAGAACAAGTCACTTCAGGGAGAAAGGCTATCGGTCTACTTGACATGATTGACGAGCTGCTATAAATGTGCAGGTGACTCCCAGAATGGGCAGGTGAGATGTTTGATAGCCAAAAAGCAACAGTTCCTCTCGGTATGACAAGTACAGTATATGTGTAGCATATTCTCACAAAGCTGGAGAACTTATAGCACAACTCTTGGTTTTGTAATTGGCCCACTAATTAGACCAATTCATTATTTTAGAATGCATGGAGAGAAACCAGGGACCACTCAGTCACTGAAGGCTCCCAACTAAATATACTCTCCCCTGTCTCCAGTCTACCATATTAATGTGACACAGGCACTTTATTGCAGATATAAACAAATTGGCTCAGGGGAATTATGCTGCAGTGTCTATGCAGAGTAGTCTGTAACCACAGATATGATATGAGAAAGACTAAGCCAACAAGCGCTGGCATTTTTTTTTCTCTCTAAGTAGTGCATAAAGTAGGTCATGAATTTCAAAAGTGCAGATTACCATTTCCACACTCAATCCCATTAATCAACTCTTCCACCACCGAGTCCCACCAGAGGAAACAATGAATAAGAGCATGTTACTTCGGAATTAATCTATTAATCAAATGGTGCATGAAGAAGTACCTGTGACAGAGCATCGGCCGTGGGACCATATACAGTGGGTTGAGGTAATGAGCAAAATATATCCGTACCTTCCTCATCTGGGAAACACTCAAGGAGTGAATGTTTTATTAAGGAAACTGTTTGTGAATTGAGACTCAAAGGACACTATATGTACAATGACTGACAGGGAGCAGACTCAAGTACAGGACACAATGGAGGTTCAGGTTCTTACTGAGGTTATGGTTCTGTACACAGGAGGTCAGTCAGAGTCAGCCACAGTCATCCACACAGAGAATGTTGGACCACATACAGGGACACTGAAAAGGTGAAGTGGCAGAGAGTGAGGGGAGAACAGACTAAACAGGTGAGTGCCATGAGGGCGGAGCTTTAAATCAAAGCAGCAGAAAAGGAACAACGGCAGGAAGTGAAGGTATCTAAACAAGAGAGCTTACAAAATAAAACAGGAAATCAACTAAACAAAAACACTTCAAAACACAATTTAAGATGTTGTGAACAGGTGTTACGATAGGTGATTTGGGAATGGGGTGGTGAGGCATGTAGTTCCCATGTGATCCACCACAATTTGGCCCAAAATGGATCTGATTTAGTTATATCTACCTAAGCAAGAAGGTATAATATAATAATAACATGGCATTTTTGGGCGTTATCATCATGATTGTGAGTATTCTAATTGTGAGTCATGCTGACATTGCAAGAAGTTGATGTCCTCCAAAGCTTGGTTACACCTTAAACATGGCCACAATCCACTGGTTTACGTCTTAGAATTCAGTGGAGCTTTTTTAACCCAGTCATGAGCTTTGAAAGTTCTCGATGACCATACCTTCCATTAGGGTAACCCACTGTGTACAGGTGATCTATTTCTCTATGTTTCTCATAAACCCAGCTTGATAAGCTTTCTTAAATGCTCAGCACTTATTTCACAATCTGTACAGTGTAGCATACTCTGCCCACACAATCATTAGACCTCCAATGGTCAGTAAGAATGTCCTTTAAGGGCTCTGTTAAAATGAACTAGGTTGTACAAGGTCATGTTTGTAGTATTTATAACTCTTCTGAGTGGGCATGCTCAAAGGTTGCTCACATAATAACAGCACACTCTTCTAGGCAATTTCTCTTTGAAGCCGAATATTGTGTTGCACGCTTTTACTCAGATAGAAACTGACAGAGGTGGTTGTGTGAAGAATGAAAAACAGAGAAACTGAAGAGGATATCAGAATCAGCTTTATTTGCCATGTATGTATAAAGATACTAGGAATCGGACCTGGATGTTAATTGCTCTCACTCTACTTACACAAATAGACGTATAGTAAAAACACTACAAAAAAGGCTCACAAAATAATTATAACTATTATGTGTGAATAGAGTGAAACTGTCCAGGGTGGACATGCACTTGTAACTGTGTGAGGGAATTGTGACCAAAGACAATAGTGCAAAGATGCTCAAACAAATATGAATTATTAACTTACCAGTTACTAATATACAAAAGGCAGGTGAATCATATGGTGCAGACTGCAAAGTTGCTGTTACAGGTTACTTATATACCTGATATTTAATTTCAGGATCAGGGAACATTATTTTTAACTGTATGTTGATTGAGTTTCCATTAGCACTCAAAAGTACTTCCTGTTCTAATCAACACCATAGCCTGTATATATAGATGGACGATATGACAGGTAATCCAGAATTGATGCCGAGTAATCTTGTTACCTGGTGGCTGACTGCAGTATAGGTCATAAACACCATCCCCTCCATGTCAGCAAATGGGACATGGATGAAGCTATTTTTTCCAAGGATGGTTTCTCTCATGTTAGTTAGTTCTTTTAAACTTATTTGTTTGAGTGTCCATGATTCTAAAGTTTGATTTGATTAGAGTTATTTGATGCAGTAAAAACTGCTTGAAATGTCATGACTAACAGCTGAGAATGACTCATGATTGGTCAAGTGGATGTATTGGCTGGAACTCGGTATCACAGCTTTACTCCACGAACACTACTGTGCAGACTTTGGCTCCAAAAATGCAACCAGTGCAATATGGCAGTACCTGTACCTAGAATACTTCATTTTTGCACAAGGAGAGGAGGTGAAGACATGTCGTCATTCTTCATACAGGCTATGATTACTACTATACCACTAAAAATAAAGATACATAAATGAATGTTGCTTATTTAGCAAATGTGCAACATTTTCATGACTTAACTATCTGAGTGATGAATACTGGAACAAAGCTATTTTTGTACCATTTTGTTTTTCATGTTAAAACTATAAATCTTCCAGAAGTAAGAATCTGAATTTCACTTCATTTTAAATCTAGCCAGTTATCCACTGTAGGGCGCTGGGTTAACCTGTGATCCACCAATCAGCCTTGAAGACCAGATTGATTCAGACACCAAAGAGAGATGCATTTGATCCAATAGAAGTATGACAGAATAAGGTCATCATGGCTTTGTCAGTGTGGAAACAGGACAGTCTCCTCAAAGTGCTGACATCCACACTGCTGTACACCTGGCACACCTTAGGAGAGGAAGCTTGTCAGGTTGTCTGATTAAGGGGGTTGAAAAACCCCTTAATCATTGAAACACCACTCTTCGTCTGGAAGGTGGTATTTAGGAACTGAATGGGGCAAGAACCCTATGGTCCCCTTAATTTGACATCTTTCAACATATTTTTGACATTTTGAACATGCTCAGGAACTCACAAAACTTTCCACTCAAGTCCAAGACAGTGACAAATGATATACTGAATCTTAAAGTAGATATGCATGGGTGTGCTCCACCAGTCTGCCTTAACCATTGTACCATCATTCCTATCTGGCAGTCCTTTGCGGTCTGCTAAAGCTGCATGTTCATATAGATGTAAAGAAAATTTATTCAGTCAGAGCTTCATGCATTTTCTGATATTGTTACTTTCTGCCCAAATGTACAATATTTTGGCGTATCAATGATGTGTGAATTAATAAAAAACACTATATGCAGTTTAAAATTCTACTTATACGCGTAATGTTTTGTTTAAAAATATCAAATAGAATCAAATGTCTGATCTTCTCCCTTATGTCTGTTGCAACAGTGAAATACCTTTTTTGAGAATGTTCTATACAAGTGAAGGAAGACAGATACAGAGTAAACGATGGCCATGTTTAAACCACTAATTATAGGCTTCTGTGTCTTCAGGGCTGCCTGCTGTAAGAAGATGCTCCTCTGCTCACTCGAAACCCTCATTAAAGACAATCTGATCCTATCTTGCCGAGACAGAGAGAGGGAGCAAGAAGGGAGGTTATTTTAGAAAAGTCATTAGTGTTGTCTGGGCTCTACATTTTATACGGCTTCAATGAGATGTGTCTTATAATGCTTGTGTAGCAACACATAGTTTGCAGTTAAACCGATAACAAGGGAAACTATACAAACCACATAAGACACATTATCCACTTAATATCCATTTTAAAAGTGTCTTAATTTTGGAAAACTACAGTGATGTCATTCCAAATATTAAGCTTCATGTATCCTGCTTAATCCCAAAAGGCACCTTCAATTTATAAAACTGTTATCTCTCTTTGTACATATGTCTTTTCATTGATGTTCTCCCACTGCCCTAAGGCTAAACATGAAAATAAACTTCCCCAAAGTTATTTTTCTACCCTCAATGGAGGGCGGTACGACAAACTGTGTTGTGTTTGCATGGCTCATGTGATCCCCTGCGAGGGGTTTTCTCAGGGCACTATGTCTTGCTGCCAGAGTCTGAAACGGGGTGAAGGTTAGTGTTAATGGTTGTTTATCTCTGAATGTTGGCCCAGTAATATCCTGGTGACCTGTCCAAGGTGTCCAATGTCAACTGAAATTTACTCCAGACTCCCTTTCGGGATAACCAGTTTGAATACTGGATGGATGGATGGATTGATTCCTTCAATGGATGAAGGTCAGAAACACACCCAAAGGTAGCGACAACCAGTTCTTAATTTATTTAACCGTCTCTTTTAATGAGATGTTTGAAAGCCTTGAACCAAGTAAGCAGATACAGTGATTCACTTTTTCATGAACACACACATTTCTACATCATTGTTGTTGCTGTTTTATAAACATAATAAGGTATATTTAGTATCACCGTGTACCTGCAGGGTCAGTCAAAGAGTACTTACCAGCAATCCTGTTAGTTAGTGGTTAAAAAAGTGACCTATAGTTATGGAGGGACAAACTTCTGATATCCATCAAATGATTCAAGTATTATTTAGACAAGTTTGACACCATGTTTGTTTAGGCTCAGACACACACACAGCTTGGTCAGGTTTTGTTTAAAAACAATTGTGGTCAAAAGAAACCAATGTTAAACTTTTGGCAGGAGATGAGAATGCAAACAGTGGCCTCTGACGTGAAAGTCTGGCACCCTGAAGACCCCGCTATCCATCACAACCTCTTTCCTAATGGGTGTTGTGATGCACTATCAAGTCCATACTACACTCACTACTGGCTCAACCACAAGAGGACAGGAAACCATAGACGCAGGTCACAGTCTTTTCATCTGCCTTTTCGTATTTCCACCTATTCATCCCTCTTTACGAGGTTTCCATCATCAGGCAAAATTGTAGACAAAAATATTCTCTGATTATATCTTTCTTCTGGTACAGACCATCTGCCTCCTGCTTTCATACTATACCTGTTTGCTGCTAATTACATTTTGTTAATGACCAAAGCTGTGAAGTCCTGTTTCGTCAAGCTTCGTCCAGCAGAGCCATTTAGCCAAGATGAGGTCATTCCTTTCATCTGTAGATCAATCAATCATTATCCATGCGGCCGTCGTCTTCTTATTCTTGTTTCAACAGGAAAAACACACTGTGAAATTATTACTAAAATGACTAATAAACAAAACACTTGTCAGGCTTTAACATGGTCCAATCTCGTGGTGATCGGATCACAATTGGACCTCTCTAAGTAGGTCAGTCACTACATGTGACCAGATCTCAATTACCTGCTTTACAAGCAAGTCAAATGTACAGCATTTCTGTAAGAATCATCATTTGTATTTTTGGTTTCGAGCCGTCCAACTTTGACAGAGAGTTGTAAGATAAGGGGGGGGGGCAATTTGTACAGCTGTAAAGTAAAGATTTTATCCAAACCGAATAGCAAATAGCTGGGTCCCACTTCTAGGGCAATATTTTTCGGAGGTTGCATTTGGAGACTGATTGCGTCACAGTATTGCAACTAGGCTGTCCAATTTTAAAGGTTCCTTCATACAAGGCCACCAGTTGTCCCCTTGCATTACTGAACTGGCTCTGTAACCAGTCGAGCTGTAGTAAGTGCAAGTGCTCAAAATAGTCAACCATGGAATCGTAAGGGTGGTCACACCCATAAATCATCTGTAAACCAGATCATGAAACGGCTTCTTACATCGCCTGTTTAACTTGTGTTTCATTTCTTTAATGAAAGTATTTGTTGACAGCAATTGTCCATTATATATCTGTGATATTAAAGGTGCAGCATAAATTAAGCTTTTATTATTTTTCTTCGTACTTGTCCCAGTGAGTTCACCATTGTCACACTCATGATTATTGATAATCGCGTGTATCGTGTGTACGTGATGTGTGACATCCTGTCAGCATGGGATGTGGCTCCTTCAGCTCCAATGATCACACGCGTCAGGATGTTCTTCAAAGACCGATCCTCAGGCTGTGCAGGGTAGGTCAAAGGAACCTATTGACAGGCTCTGCCACCCCACGGTTACTGCAGAGAGTGTGAGTCAGAGCTGATGAAGTTGACCCCCCCGCTGGGAGTGGTAGCTCACATGCTAATAAGGAACTAAACACAGTATTTCAATGGGCAATCACACTCCTGTTTCATCAGCCGGCAGATAGCATTGATCAGTACGTGTGCGGCGGCAATGTTTTTAATCAACCCTGAGAGAAAGGCAAGTCTGCTAAGAAAATGTTAAATGAAGGTAAGAACAAAGTAGCCTTGCACACCATTACACAAACCTAGAGCACAATAGATGCTTTAGTTGAAATTGGACAAATCAGAAGAAGATGAGGAAACAAATCGGTTCTCCAAAGACAAACTGCACTTATTCACATACTGATCTGTTTTACCTGACAGTTCACAGGAGTGAAGCAGTAGTGAAGACTGCAAAATGACATCTGTATTCTTAATAATGCAATTTACTGCAGTAATACCTCAATTAACAGTATGGTGTGTGGTTCCTGTCATATGCACAGATACGGATGGTTAACCTTGAACCTGAAATGATCTAACATTGTTCTTGACTAAATGAATAATAGTAATACATGTTCTGATTTGATCAGACGATGATACTGGTGTTGTAGCCTCATGTGAGGATACTGGCACTCAAACCAACAAACAAGATGAAGTCCACACCCTTCTTCCTTCAGTGGATGGCAACGTGATGAGGAAGCTGTGCACGACAAACCCTCCTCTACAGAGCTGAAAAGTCCCCACTCATTTGGAATATGGTCCGAGCTCGGGGGGGTGTGCTTGATTTATGCACAAGGTGACTGTTTCACACAATGCAGCTTCCACATGCTTTTATGTCTGAAGTGAAGATGAGTTTCTATCAGCGGGTCTGAGCAGCTCGCAGGAGGTGTGAGATTGTCTTTGAGTTGGTGTTGACAAGCGACTGGCAGGTGACCGACAGCCTCGCGGTCTGTCAAAACTGAGGTGCGAGTAAAGCAAGAGATGAGCTATTTTTCCACCCTGAAGTACTGAGGGACCTCAACGCTGCTCTTTGAGGTTTTTTGTTCTTCCCAGCTAAATTCAGTTCTCAGCTTGAAAGTGTGACAAACCTAAGGGATGAACAGACAACAGCGCCGCCGTCTGTCTTATGTGGCATTTCCCTGGAGGATTGGATTGTGGCCCCTTTATCTCTGGAGAGATGTAGTAGAGGTCAGCTCTCCTGGGGAGGGTCACCCCAGACACATTCCATTTTTGGTGTGTGTGTGTTTGTCACAGAGTTAGATGACAGATGTATAAATAAATCTCCCCACGGGGAGTGAAGAAAGACTCCCATTGCTCATTTCTGTGAGGAATTGTTCTCTGATGCCTCCTCAGTTGTGTATCCTCTGACATCAAATGTGTTTCTGAAAATGTCAAGAAAGGCAAAGCAGGATATTTTGGAGAGACATTATCTTGACATTAACACTAATGATGTTGGAGTGTGGATACAAGCTGACATCTAGCTCTCTTTCTAAATGCCTCATCATTCTGCTGCTGTTTTCCAGGATTAGAAATGGCATGAAGATTTTATTGTTTCACCAAATGTACAGGCCTGTATGTGTGATAAGAACTACCACACAGGCACACACACAGTCCTCAGAGATCCATAAACACTTCTCGGGTCTTGGTTAGTATCTGCTGTTAAATCCACACGTGTGCCTAGTTTCCTGTGGGATATGCTATCTACCTGAACACCTGATATAGAAGTGACTCAGCTCTCATGAAAAAAAAAAAACATTCCTTCTGGTTGTTAAGTTCGCCTGTAGACTTAGTATTCATGGAGGTATCCAATTAGCTAATAATGTGGCAGTGATGCAAATCATTAAATTGTTTAGCGAGAAAAAAAGGTGATGTAATTGCCTTCAACTGTAGCTATTTCTGAAACTGCTGATCTCCAGGAGAATTGAACCTTGACCCTCACCCAGGCCAAACTGCTTCTCTAGATGACAGAACATTAAGTTAACTCATATTCCGTACAACTGTGTTGTGCAGAAAGGTCTCTCAGAAAGCAACACATCCAACCTTGAGGTGGATGGTTTATTACAGCAGAAGACCGAGTCAGGGCTCAGAACACAAATCAGGTAAAAACATAGTCCGGCTTGATGAATCAGAATTTTTGCTTAGTCATGCAGGTGGTAGGGTTAATATCAGTGACATCAGTAGCATGACTCTAACGAGCCAACCTGCCTTGTCTAAAGTCCTGGCTGCTGCATGGTGATGAAATGGTTTGGGTAATGTTTTCCTGACACACTTTTTTCCTTTAGAAGATTCAGAATCAGGTTTTATTGGCCAAGAAAGTTTGCACAAACAAGGAATTTGACTTGGTAAAGTGGCTCGCAGTGTCCTTAAATAGAATACACATCACAACACAAAAAGTGCGACGGTCTAACAAAAGAAAGAAAAGAAGTGCAGGGATAAATATTAAATTGTATGAGTATTACGGTTATACAGTGAGGGTGAAATAAATAAATATAATTAAATATAATTATAATATAATATAATTTCGGGAGTAATTGTATAGTGGTTAGATAGATGGATACTTTATTAATCCCGTGGGAAATTTAGGTTATTATAAAGATCCAGGGTTATTGCAAAGTGCCACAGTGGGTTGGCTGTTTAGTAATCAGACGGCGAGGGGGAAGAAACTGTTTTTGTGTCTGGAGGTTTTGGTGAACAGAGATCTGTAGCGCCTACCAGAGGGGAGGAGTTTGAAAAGGTTGTGTCCAGGGTGTGAGGGGTCTGCAGTGATATTTCCTGCCCGTTTCCTGACTGGAGGTGTATAGGTCTTGGATGGTGGGCAGGTTGGCACAGATGATCTTTGCTGCAGACCTGACTGTCCGTTGGAGTCTATTTTTATCCAATTCGGTGGCCGATCCAAACCAGACAGTTATGGATGTGATCAGAATAGACTCGATGACTGCAGTGTAAAACAGGATCAGCAGCTCCTGAGGCAGGTTTTGCTTCCTAAGCTGGCGCAGGAAGTACAACCTCCTTAACTCCAATCGACATTGGTTTAAGTATTATAAACTCTCTTCATGGCCACAGTTTACCATCGTTTAATGGTTACTTTCAGCAGCATAAGGCTCCATGTCTCAAAGCTACAGTGAGTACAGTGAACTCCCAAAGTCATCAGAGGTCATTCCAGTAGAACCTTTGGTTGTGGTTGACCATGAACCTGTACCTGGTGACGTCATGCATTCATGTCAACATGTAAAAAAGGGAAAGTTTGTAACATCCTGGGAGCAATGGGTGCCCCACATATAATTCATATATTGTTCCTAATACATTGATCAGTGAGTGTATTTCAATTCTCAGTTCTTTCTGCACCGAAATATAGAAAAAATATACTCCAAGCAATGTTTATTGCCATTTATGGGCTAGAAAAGCTCCTCTCCATCATGTCTGTCCTTATGCATCATAAACTGCCACTGGAGGTGATTGAGTGCTCTGGGGACTGAGTGATTATGCTAATCATTAGCTGCTTCCTGCTTGGACGGCTCTTTGATCATGGCAAAGACAAAGGAAAATAGCTGTTTCAGTCTCCATTTTACCCTCCACATCGCAGCATATGCAGACACAAGACATTCAGCTATTTGATCCCCCAAATCGTTACTAACGTTTTAGTGAAATGCTTGCATTTTAATCTGGACCTAGTTACTATAGCCCCTTTATAGACATGGAATTTGCAGCATTAATGGCTTCATTTGTTCAAGTAATGGCTTTTGGGCTTTACCGCTCTCTGTTACATAAATGTTCTGTAACGACTCCATTCAGACATAAGAGGAATGTTACAGATGCGTGATATTTGGTGCCTGAGGGCACCATCCCCTCTGGAGTGGTGAGTTGGATGACGATGATGTGAAGGAAGTGTCAAAGGCTGCATCATAGATGGCTTTTAGTACTTTTCTCAGTGACATTTCTGCTAAACAGACACATTTATGTGGCTGTTTTGTCCAAAGCGCTTTTACAATTTACCTCTTATTCACCCACTCACTCAAACATAGATCGCAGTGAGCTCCAATGCGAGGTGCTGACCAGACAAACAGCAGCAATTGTTGGATTCCAGAGTCTCATACAAGGACACGTTGAAATGGTAACAGTAGTTGGGGATTGTGCTCCAACCGCTCTACCTCCTGAGCCACAGCCACCCATGTAAGCTGATTTCTGTTGCAGGACAATAAGAAAGTGTTTTAAAGGATACATCTGCAGGTCAAAATAACAGCAGTACAACAGTAACAATTTTGTTTTCATATCATGTTGTAGCAATAAAAACATGAATAATGCTTTTCAGTGGTTCTGTGAGAGCAACTCACAGCGCTTGGTTAAGGTTGGGTTATAATACACTGTACATCTATATGACAGCTCCCAAAAGTGTAGCCAAGTGTCTTAATAGCCCCCTGGTGGGTGGCAGCTGTATAAGCCATAAATGGTCACCATTTTTTTCTCATGCATGGCTTGTGTGTTTTCCTGTCAATTTGGTTTCGATTACTTATTATGTGTTATAAATATCTTGGATATTTTGGCTTCATTTCTGGACAGTGGAGACACATCAGCCATCTGTTTTTTAGGTGTACCAACCAGCCTAAGATCTCTGTATGAGCACAATTTAAATCAACTATCTCTCTGTTTTGTTGCACAGGGGAGTATATAAATTCCATTTTTAGGAGAAAAGCTTGAAGGTTTTAAAGAGACATGTGTGATAGACGATAATGAACCTCCCAAACTGATGTTGGCAATATGTCTCGTTCTTTCATTTCAATATTTTTGCAAACCAAATGTGTGGTTAACAGAGCCAAAACATGGGGGCAGGCTGAGATTTGAACAGTTGTCCCAGGAAGGCCATTTGAATGTTAAAACTGGCTGCATGTGACAATAAGCCTTCTGTCTCCTCCGTCTCTGTCTGCTCCTCTCTAATTCAGAAGGGTTAATGCTGGAGCACAGCTTTGCTGTTATTGCTTTTGCCCAGCATCTTTAATCAAGGACTCTGTAGGACAGGCATGAAACACTGCCACGACGTCACTTAGAGTGCTCAGCACCATCAAAATAATAAGTCATCCCAAACAACCTTGACTTCACTTGCCTTTGAGAAAAGCCGTTCTTGATTTGAATATTCTTTGGCTCCATTGAGAGCAGATGAAATTCTGCTGGAATGTAGAACTGGCTGAGAGATTTGTGCAGTTTCAGGACATTTCAATCCTGAAACGACGAATGGAAGAAGTAGGGGAAGAAACTGTTTAACAACCCAGCTCCCTGAAAACCTGTAAAAAATCTCCAGCTGAATGTATTCCCCCTTCTCTCTTTCTGAAGTGCATTTTCTGCTTCATGTGTCCTGTGAATTGCACGTTCGCTGGATTCTTCTCCACGTCCAATATGTCCTGCGGTGAGTTGATGGCAGGTATTCAAGCTGATCACTGAAAGTGAATGACTTTCACTTGAGAGAACTTGATCGTGAAGGCAACAACAACAAAGCCAGCAGCAACTTTTTGTGGGCATATGCAGATACTGGGAAAATTCTTTGGCAGATCCAAGGTTAGATTTCAAAGAGAAATCTCCCTGGAGAACAGAAGTGGCTCTGGATTTTGTCCAAAGTAGCATCTCTGCCATCTGGTCACAGCCGTCTGACAGTGATTATGAACACGCACCAAATGGATGCTTCTCTTTTATGGGCCTGTGTTTCAGAGCAGTTCTGTGTATTATGCCTTTATTCAAAGAATAAAACAACCTTCTCTGCATTATTTCTCATCTGAACAAAATATTTTGTCTTTCTTACACTTGAGTAAAACCTAAAACATGTTATCCAGACTCATTTTATGTATCATATAGTGCTGATGATGAAGTATTATCAGCAGTCAGTATGTCAAACATGTACAGCTCAGGGGCGGCATATAGCTCGCCTGGTAGGCTATGCCTCACCTGCAGCGGCCCAGCTCCGAGTCTGACCCTGCCGCCCTGTGCTGCATGTCTTCCCCACTCTCTGTCTGCCCCCCTTCACTGCTCTCTCCAAATGAAAATAATAAACAGCCCCCAAAAATCCATTCAAAAAAACAACAACATGTACAGCTTACTTCTTGTGTCTTAATAGCATATAATCAAGTCAAGATTAGGTCTACCTAGACTTTCAAGCCTGAACCCCAGCACAGTACTTGTTCAATCAGTGTTTCAGTGTTTAGAAACCAACTGAAGATCATTGCAGTACCACCCTTGCAACATTTAATTGAAATACACAGAAGGTTGTGAAGCATGTGGTTATTCACATTGTTGGGTACAACTCTAAGCATTGTGAAGAATTATCTTCATTATCCTGCAACCCTCACATTGGTTTGACCCCGGCAGTCATTGACCGAAAATGGTATGATGGTTTCAGGGTTTTTAGAAACCAACTCAAAACCATACAACAATGGAAAGCATGTGTTCTATCGCTTTTACAACACCTACCCAAAATGACGGAAGCTATCTTTCATAAATATTAAATATTTCCACCTCTGCACGTTGAAAAAAATTTCACTGATGGGTTAACCAGTGCTTGATTTATTTTGAGGGAAAATGAGTGATCATAAGGAAATGTTTATCTAAGTTACGCTTGCTGCCCAGACACTACAACTATTTTTAAATTGAATTGAACATGCAAGAGATAAGGGTTTTATTATCTTGAACCTTGTTTTGACTACAGAAACTTTCCCCTGGAATGAGGAACCTCAGACATTTTCAACTACAGGGACCAGGATCTAAACGAAGTTCTGGGAAAAGCATTTATAATTGTTTTACTCCCCCAAAAAAAAAACATTTAAAAGGAACCTTTACAGCACGCAACATGCCTGGTTGGTTGAATATTTTAGCATTTTATTATGCCGGTTAATGGCCACAATCCTTACATTAGTATAACTTTTTGATTTATAGACATTGTTGTTACCCAATTAATTACCTCAACTGTGGTGACCCACTAACTTATTTGTCCAGCCATAATTTTACATTCTGGACTTCTCACATGAAAGACCTCTTTCCCTACAGTGTCAGTGGCTCGTTAATAACATCCATAATGTTTTTACCATCCTCTGCAGTTTGGCAGAGTTCAGCATAAACGTTTTGACTGTTTTCAAGATGATTTTCTCGTGCATGTTGTGACAGTTCTCAGCTAGCAGGCATTGCTGTGCATGATGGCCATATAGTGTACTGCTAAGTGTTCACAGGTTAATCCCCCCTCGGGACAGCTTCTGCGATATTAACCCTTGCTATGTAAAGTCCGTTTCTAAATCAAATTTATTGTTTGATCAGTAAAAAACCCTGATACAGTGCCATTGTGTAGTGTCCATCCTACTGTATCATGACCAGCTGGTGGAATGGAATACTGCAGCTTGTTGTAGCTGTCAGTTGTCGACATCTGCAGGGTAATTTACTGAATCTCTCTTGGTCGGTTTTAGGCGAATTTCACCCGTTTCTTAAGAGGTTAAGACTATAGTAAAAACGGAGATGAACACAGGCTGCAGGGATTTCCTTCCAAAAAGTTTGAATTTACTTTTGGTCAAAACATGCCATTTGTGTTTTGATGATCTTTATGATGTGTTTTTGGTCATTATTCCTGTGGGCTTTAAAGGAAGAACTGGTTCTGTTGGATCCCTTGCTCTTAAAATTGAGGGACTTCTCTTCACCAGTTTAAAATGTACAGGCACATATACAGCCTTAAAATGTAACTTCTCAAAATGTAAACACAACCCACAGGAGTGGTCGCTGTTGAGATTGAAGCCTTGATCATTAGACATACAACTGCAGACTGACTCCTACTTTGCTGCCTGCCTTGATTTTAACAAAATCTAAGTTTGCAACACATTTTCATGCTGAGCTACTCAGGCTGCAGCTGTTAAAGTAAAAGTCTAAAATTGCTTCTGCTGCACATCACAGCTGTTACCATGGATCCTCAGGTGTGATTTCATGTTGGGATAACAAAGTTCATTTGCAATAACACCCCTGGCATCAGCAAATCATTCACAATAAGCACCCTGTTCTGGGTAAAACAGGGTGTTCTTTGACTTATCACTCATGGGCAAACTAGAAGATACACTTTATTAGGAACGGCTGTCAACCTACTTATTCATGCACCTATCCAATCAGCTAGTGTAATGTAAAAAAGAATCCTGCAGATACAGGTCAGGAGCTTCATACCAAACATCAAAAATGAGAATAAATGTAATTTTTATGATTTGGTATGACTGTCCGGTACCAGATAAGCTGGTTGAGTGTTTCTGAAAATAATGATCTCCTTGGATTTTTTTACACACAACAGTGAGCAGCTTCAACATCTTGCAATCACACATACTGTATTTTCTCCAGAAAACAGTCTTGTTTCATTTATTTTACTACAATATCAGCTTCTGGCTAGACCTAGTTCCATTTTTTCTCTTGTGTATTACCATTATATTTGAGCCACAGAGCGAACCATCCAATTTTCAGAAAAATAAATACCCAGCAATGTTGAAAAAGCCCAGAAGGTTGTTTAACAACAGTGGCTGTTTTTTCTGAAGGTCTTTTCACAATTATCAGAGGACTATAAAGACTGTAAATTCATGAAACCCGCAACGAAATATGAGCCACCTATTTTTACTGATACCTGATGTTTTGGATGGAAAAAACATAGGGAAAGACTGGCAGGAACTGGTGTACTAGAGAGTTGCCTTTCAAAAGATGTATAGTGTTTCTAATGCATCAGTCTCCAACACATCTGTTGATTTGCATTAGAAATTGTTAAAATCCAAAAACAAGTTTGATGCCTGCTTAATCCCTGATACTGGTTAGATAAAATCTGGCAGTGAGGAGAGTCACCAGCATCAAGGAAAGGCCACTGGAAGATGCAGATAAGAATAACTTACTTTTTGGAAAGAGAATAATACTCAGCGAGAGGAAAGCTACCAGTGCTCCTTGTACCTCTAGATGGTGAATGGAACTAGTTTCAGTAATACATCTTGAGAGGCTTCGGAGCAATATATAAGGTTTTCATGAACAATTTCAGAGCACCTGGTGCCCAATTTATGACATTCCAAATTTTGCCTGATAACCATTCTGGGTATTCCTCGCCATATGCTTTATTTATTTTTTTAATAAAATACTATGGCTGTAACGCTATAGCTTATCTCTGTACAGTCTGGCTTTTTTTCTTTTTCGGCCATTGCGCTCATTGTTTCTATTGTAGGTTTTGTTTTGGTCCGTGTGATGAAAGTTACAAATAAAATAAGTAATATGCATGGGAAAAGAATAACTTACTTTTGTACTGCGTAGCTTGACAGGATACAGTTGCTGTAATGTCAACTGGTTTGAAAATTTCCATTAAAAGTGGAAGGATACAAGAAAATCCTAAATCAATGGAATTGTACGATTTTGGGATGTTTTACAGGGATGTGAAAAAACAGTAAAACATGGCTCTCTTCCGACACTGTGAAGTTTAGGAAATAATATCCGTGCACCACTTGTGTGTCACAGGTGTTCACATTGTTCAGTTCTCTGTACATTTTCAGTCAGCAATTGACTTTTTCAATCTCCATGATTGTGAGTTAAAGGTAAAGCGATACAGCCATAAAAGGTCGGACACAAAATTCTGCAACAGCTATATCATTATAATGCAAAACATAACAACAACCAGTCAGTGTCCACTCAAATTCATTGTTGATTAAGAGCACTAGAATTCAATCTTAAAAAACTACTAGCAATTGGCTTCTAATGATTAATCGTCTCTGGTTTTAGATTGACTAGAAAGGGCAAGCTGCAGCATCAGACACATCTGTTCAAAGGAGACGGTTAACTAGGTTGATATGATCTACAACAATAATAGACTAACAGTCAGTTCTTATTGATTACCTGTTTTATTGTCCCATTTGCACTCTTTCAGGTTTTATACATTAGCTCATCAGGAGAGAATTGATTGATTTTAAGATAGTGCTCTCCTCTGTCATTATCAAAAAAACACCAAATGAGGGAAAGTCTTTAGGCAGAGTGGTGTTCTGTCCCTCCAAGAGAGTTTCAGAGATTTGGAGAGTTTAATAATGAGTCACTGGCAAGGCTTTATGTTGGTCTATCCTTTAACTTGGGACATACACATGAATTCTGGTGTCTGTCTGCAAAGTTTATTTTGTAACTTTGCTCATTTAGACCTGCAGGCCTGTAAGTTATTCACTGTAATGGGCTGGTATATAGCCTAACATAGCTCTCGTTCTCTCTCCAGTACATATACTGTAAGAAGGGTCCAAACTCAATTCTCTTCCTCCCTGTCCTCCAATTAGACCAGGACTAATTTATATATAATTAATCCTGCAATCCATGTTACAGCTGGCAGCACAAACTTCACATTACTTAGCTGGGTGAATAACAAATTTGATTCGCTGTTGGGAAATTCCTAATAATAGTTTTTCCAAATTACGAGAAGTGTAAGATAAATAGTATAATAGAGGATATAAAACAAAAAAATGTAAAACATCTGGATAACATATACATACAAACAACATATACATATACGTATATATATACAAATGCCGTTATATGCAGTGTTATGTTTGTTGTGTGATATGCAGTGGTACTGGATAATCGCAGAAACCAAAAACAGTATCATATTACACTATAGCGAAACAAGATGACTGATAAAGGAATGAGAGTGATAATTATTCAAATTAATATTTAGATAATATAGTAAATTCTATCAAGTAAAGCATGATGATGTTGCTGTCAAGCACATTCATCTGCTTCATGTTGAACACATATGAGAGACATGAGCTTCCTCTGTGTTTCAGCACAGATGAACTTTTCTGACATCCAAGATGATACGATACATGAATAATGTATCAATAAAAAAAAAAAATGACTGACCTTTGATTTACATTTCGAGAACCATGACTGTAAATGGTGTTAGCCCACTCAATTCATCGGTTCACGTAGCAGTATATGTACTGGCAAGCAGCAAAACATTCCTGAAATTTTAAATACTCCCTCTCCAATCCATCATTAATGAGAAGCTTGAGATTGCACCAGGTTGAATGTGCCAGGACTAGGAAATGCAGTGTAGTGGCAGTAGGGTCAGGGGACCAGTCTCTTTCCCTTACTAAGACCACCATGATGTGTGCCCCCTTACTCGCATAAGCATTCCCTGGCTCTCTTGCCTGTTTGACTACCAATGCATCATCACTGTACGGCCTCCATCAAGGCAGAGCAGCGAGCGATGTAGTAGTGAAATGCAGTTTGCAGAGTCCTGAATGCAGCACAGCTTCTCTAAGTCACTCCAGTTTGTGCAACACCATTCAGCAAAAGCATTGCAAAAGCTCCATGCTATATTATAATGTCTCTCTCTGTAATGAGTATGTATAACCTGTAGCTGTTTATGAAAACCGGAGCCATGTTTTACATGTTATGACCTCTCCATGTGGCCTTCTATGTTCTTGAAGAACTTCCGATCCCTCTAGCTCTCCCTCAACCTCTTCTTCTCGCTCTACTTCTAACCCTGGCTCCAGGTCTATTCTGCACTGGCTGACGCTGTTATCTCTGTTGTCTGTGTCTGAAGCTTGGGGTGCTCTACTAAATGCTCCTGTCTGGAAAAAAAAACAATTAGCTAATGGCTTTGTTATTGGTTAAAAACATCATGTATTAATACGTTCACGCTCAGCTATGAGTCGTGAATAACAACAAACTGTCTTTCGCCTTGAAAAACTGTGATTATCAGACAGCAGGACACTCACTTTGTCATTTCTAGCTCTTCTGTTCTTTCCCTTTTCCAAACTAATGTACAACCTTTGACTTTCTGGAAAGGGAGAACCTCTAGACCAAGATTAATTTCTTGACAAGCTTTTAAGATGTAATGTATGTGTTCAAATGCAGATGTATTAGCTTCCCAGACAGTTGATGAATAACCCTTTGGTAACGTTCAAGTTTTCAAATTTCTGACAAATGGACTCTGGGACTCTAAATATCCCTAAAGCATTTGATCAAAATATAACACAGGTTTACAAGACACATACAAGACTTTTATAGTAAAGTCGGAGGAATGCATTTGTTTTACTATGGTTTCCTTAATAATCTGATTTGGAGACATGCTAGTCACCTTACCCTATCATTTTTATCGTTGCTCTTCGTGTTAAAGCCTATAGAAAAGTTTGATGAATGAAACGCAGTATGTAACCCAGCTGGCTGCCATAAGTGAAAACATGTTCCTGTCATCGCTGGCTCCCCTTTTATATGAATGGCAGATTTTAAATGTGTGGATGCGTATGTGTGTGTACTTGTATATTCATATTTGACCAATCAGCAGTTTGCCAGCCTGTCTGCCACCATCTTGAGCAGCCTAACAATGTCTCTGTCCTTACTGGAGTTTACTCTGCTTGTCAGAAGTAAAGAGTAACACCTATATGGATGGAGACACTTTGCATGTCAGTGTGTGATATCTTATTAGATAGTGTGAACATGTTGGAATGGAAATATCTGACTGTTGTGTTTCCGTGTCTCCTTGCAACCCCTTGAGGCTAAATGTATGGGTCCTGTGCCACGGCCTCTACGTGAAGCACTTTAAAAGCCTCGGCTGTGATAATTTATATTTTATTGTCCCTGAGATAAATAGGGGGAAAATGTGTTAGTGAGAAAGACATCAGTTTAACATAATCACCCCGGAAAAAAGGGTGATCGATGTCATTGTTGGCAACATTTGCAAATTCATACACAGGAAGTGATATAAGGTGTCATTCTGAGACAAGGATTGTGTCTGTGTGGTGATTAAAGTCACTCAAACTAAGGAAAAAGCTATTTAACAGGCAGACTGAGATGAATCATTGTAACACATAGTAATCAAATATAAAAAAAACAACACTAAACAAATGCCCTGTGATTGATGATTGGTGTACTTGATGTCACTTAGTTTCAAGAATCAGTTTCTGTTCAATGAAATATGAGAATACTTCCAAACGATCCAGTTCTTCATCATTAGCAGACCTGCTGCAAAAGTACAACTGAAAGTGCCAAACACAGCCACAATATACACAGTCTAATACTTTATAAACTATAGTGTTCACTGTATACACAATACAGATGGAGATACGTCGAAGGTGTTGTACACCAACAAAGGGTGAGGGGTAGGGTGGAAGCATGGGTCAACAAACTGAGAGGCTCAGACGTCCTGGTTCTTTCTGGTTTCCTATCGACCGTCACCGTTGGGGGACAAGTAGTTTTTGAGTTGCCGTCTTGGTACAGCAATGTTGGCCAGCTCAGTTCATTCATCACTTTAGTCAACAATGGAATGTCACTGGAACTACTGGATGGTTTGGACATCTATTATGGTTTCTTCACTAATGAGACAGTCATAGTCCCAGAGAGTTAGTTGTAGCAGGCAGCTGTATTTTGTCTTCTGTTTATCTCGGGGATGGCAGTTTTAAGTGGGGGTAAGGACAGGACCTGTTCTATTGATTTTTTCCCCCCTCACAAATCTGGTTAGGTCACAGCATGGGTCGAGGTTTCAGTCTACTACTGATGCATGGGTTATCTATTGAAGGCATATATGCGTCCATGTACCACTGAAATAGTATTCGATTAAGTTACAGATTTCACGGTATACATGAATTCCATTTATATTGTTAGGATTTTTATATTCTCTTAAATTTAAAAGGTATTGCATGTTTTCTTATTAATACTGGAATGTGCTCTTTGCTCCTTCAAGGTGGCAAACCTCCCCCATAGTGTTCAATATTTTAAACATATTATTGATTCCAGCCCCAAACAACCCTCAAAGCATAACCACTAGTGCAAATGGATGGATGACGATGTTCTTAAAGGCTAATAAGCAGGACAATAAATGTGTGCATGGTAAGGGATGTAGGATAACAATTTAATGCAGGTATAGTATCCTGTCAGTGCATTTCTGGTTTTATGTCTGTCAATCATCATCAACATGATATTTTCAGAACATGATTCACGTTCTAAACAATATCCCAGTTTTCCCTAAAAACAGCCTGATCTGCCCTTGTGGGTTATCTATGAACCCCACACATAATAAACGTTGCAGCATTTATGTGAACAAGGCAGCTTTTTGTCTACACATATTCAGTGGTTGAAAACAAGTAGGTACCCCTACTATGAATTCCCTCGCTGTTGGGAACTGATGCATTTACTGTTTTGCCTTGAGATGTTTCTCCTTTGATTCTGTTTCCAATGTCTTGTTTCCCAGCTGCTTCGGTTGTTTCGAGAATAATCGTGTCATGTTGTAGTCATTGTTTATTCTTGTTATAAAAGCGCTAGATATTTTGTCTTACTGACTTATTTACATATCCATGTCTATCAGCATGTGCCACAGACATCTCCCACACATTCTTGAATAGATAACCTGCTTTAAACTAATGGTAAATATATGCAGGCTGATCCTCGGGGGAAGTGTCAGAGACGGAAGACAGGCAGGGAGTTGTAAAAAAAACGCCTAACAAAGCCCCTGTGAGAGAAATGGTCTAAGTCTATAGCTCTACAGTAAATCAAGAGAGAGCAATGAGTGAAAAAGGAGACTGGGAATTCTCTGCTCTAATATTTATGAATCATTCTTTTGTTGTGGCAGAGCTGCCAGACAGACAGGAATCCATCCCTGGAGCTGCAAGGTATTTGAATGTTGAAAAATGCATGAGCGCTTTATTGATAGAAGCACAGCTCGCCCTTTGATGGATGGCATCTGATACCTCAACATAAACAAGACGGTGTGATTTTTCTAGAAGGAATTGAGGCTCGTGCTTATGTGATTACTCTCAATTGGCTTTATTTATAATGCTCTGACTGTGTGGGTGGGTGTGAGCCTGTCTACAAGCAGGTCCTCTATAAGAGCTTGGAGCAGGGGAAGGATACATTATACAGAAGGAGCAGTTCCTCAAAAAGGGAGCATTTCCGAAATAGTCTAACATGTACAAAAGAAAGACAACACACGCCCTGCAGTCACAGCAACACAAAAACCCACTTGTGTTGAATCGTCTTCTCTCAATCTGCAGAGTGATACATTAAACTCGCATCAAAATAAAACGTCTTCCAGGGTTTTTTGACTGAAACTGCTGCTTTCAATGCAGCACGAACTCTCTCAGGGATTCCTCAAAATCTCTTAACAAACAATATAAAACAGAATGTCAGAACAAGTTTACATAAGAAACTGATGGCGGAAAAGGTGTAAAATGATTTAATATGAAGAGTTTAAAAGAGGAACCATGTCATTAGCGCACAAACATTACATGGTTCTATCAAGCTTTTTAGTATGAAGAGACATCCGTCTCAGCAATTGTGACAGGTGTGTTTTATAAATGAGATTTACAAACAATGATTTGTGTGTCATTTATTCATATATGCATTGTTAAATTCACAACAAATGACATGACAACCTAAGCGTGTACACAGCGAGGTGTGAGTCCATCACAAGTTAAAACATGACATGTACCTTTTCTATTTATGCACCAGTCAACTGTTGTGTAATCAGCTACCTTGGATTCCATATTTATTTAGGTTTAGTCGTTTTTCTATTTACTCTCAGTGGCCACTTCATTAGACATGTAAAATATATTGCAACCCCAAACAAACAGACCTGCAATATTATTTATGTATTCAGGGATTTTTAATGTTCACTTTTTATTGATGTCGTCCTAAATGTATAATTTCAATAATATGTATTATAGAGGACATAATGAAAGTTGGTGTACTAATATAAGTCTCAATGAAAGAATATCATAAACAGATCTCAGTGTGGTACAGCCCTGTTAGACAGCATTACTATAACCTAAACACAACAATATAGAATTGAATCAAAACCATTATGAAAGCATCAAAAGAATCTGAGCACAGGCGGCATCACTTCATGACAGAAGCGTTGTGATGGGATTGTATTCCGATGTGTCTCATAAAGAGACCACTGTCTCTTATTTGATTTCTGTCAGTCACACTAAAAACAAGCCCACCTGGCGGGTCCTCATGCAGAGTTTCTCCCTGATTCAAAACCATCGTTTAATAATGATTCAGAGATAAAAGGAGTGAGACAAAGAAAAGAAAAAAAAGATTGGATAATATTTGATCCTTTTCTGCCGTTGCTAAGCAGCAGTCATCCAACCATAACCAGTGAGACAGTTCAGCTTCTCCTTGAATAATATCAGTGGGGTAAAAGAGTCAGAGAGAGTGTTCAGGACTGACCTCTGACTGAAAGACTCTCACATCAGTGCACACAATCAGTCCATGCACACATTCACAAAGAGCTCAAGGACCATTTGCCTTATGTTGTGTACCAGAGACTATTCGTTTTTAGATTGTGTGCATTAAATGTGTAACATTGTTGTACGTGCTTAAAAATTACCATTTACATTTCACACTGTTTGCCCAAGTGGTGGCCATTCATTTTCTGGCTTTTGATCCAATTTTCATATGAATTACTTTTTCAAATTGTCTCCACATCATCTGTCATACCATTAATACAGAACTTTCAAAATAAACTGATAAAATATTGGATGCTTAAAATATCATCTTTAATTTAAGTTGGTTTATGTCAGTATATTAAGAACTGTGTGGGATATTAAGCCCCTTAAAATATAGTGCCCAATGTTAGGGGTTAATAAGGAATTGGACAGTCACATACTGTATGTCAAACCAAATATAAATAAATTATTTTCAATCATAAACTGCCTAAGATTTTCAACTCAAAGACAATGCATGACACTTTATATCATTTCTGCTGATTTTATGCCACTGTTGGCTCTTGCCTGATGTGGGGTCTCTGCCTTTAGTCTGGTCTTCACCAAGTGGAACGCCCCTCAGTCAGACTGAGATGGGATTCAGCTGACTGACTCGGTTCAGTCAATGATATTCCACCTCACCCTTGGTTGCTTTCCCTGTGTGTATAAGATCATTGTCCTGTTAAATGATGTTGGCTGATGATATTTTATGCATTTGTCCTGCATTTATGACCTATAAATATAAGCAATTCCTTTTGCTGTTGGTGCGACATTGTGCCATATTTGGAGTCTTACATGTTGTTGTTAGAGATTTACAAGCACAGAAATGCGGTATTAAAGTATTGATTTTTCTTTTTTCTCTGAGCAACATCTATTAGGTGTAAAACATAATAATCCTTCTCCTGCTTCACACACTACAGAGAAGAGACAGAAACGGACAAGATAAAACTAATTTTGCTGTGTGCAGCTGCACAACATCTATGCTGTGGGGGACACTGGTGGACAGGCACTGATGAGATGATACGACCATGGCCTAGATTTCTTCTGAGTTTGTGTGCAATATTTTGTTTGAGAGGTGGTGCTTTGTCTTTATTTGAGAATCTTTACTCTCATCTGTAGGTCTCCTACAGGGCAACCCCAATTTGCCCCTAACGGCTCTGATGTTGCCTCAAAAAGTGATGCCCGTAGATGCACTGTGAGAATGGCTGAATGTCAAATGAAAATGTTACTGTAAAACACTTTGAGTGGTCATCAAGATCAGAAAAAACTCCACTATATGAATATATACCATTTACAGACCATTTTACTTTTGTGCAGTAACTACTTGTTCTGAGTTTTGGTTTGGGGACCACGGAGGGAACCGTCTTCTCATTACTTGTGTTTTGCTGCTCCCCCCTAGACGGGGACCTAACATGGGAACACAGTAGAATCAGCAGCTTCTGTAGCAGAGCCCGGTGTTTACCTGCAGTGGTGTAGGCGGGAGTGTGGTGCAAAGCAGAAAGTTTTGATGTGATATTTGTTAGCGAAATTGTGAAAGATGAGTTCGGCACCGCTGGTGCACTCCATATTGATCAAGCTCAGTTTGATGCAGGATGCATACGTTTTAATTAATCATTGGGGTAATCAAAATGACAGCGATAGTCCAGGCTCACAGCAGACTTTTGGGAACAATCTGAAGTGCTATTGATTTACAGCCGCCGACTTTTCCCTCTAAAGAGCCACACTTGCCAATGGAGGCTGAGAGATTGACCTTTCAGTCCAGCACGCACACAAACAAATGATCTTTTCTCTTTTAATCTGTAGTATGGAGACGTATCCTCTCTGCTGCTCCCTCCATCTGTGCAGTAATAAGTCTCCAAAAGGGTTACATCAAAGTCCTTTCAAATGCGATTTGATGGCACAGTGTTACAAGTGGGTATGTATATTCTAAACATTGTGTTGTGTTGAGTCTGGATCATGTTTTTTTATTTTTTATTAAAATCATTTCTTCCATAAAAAGAAGCCATTGAAAGTAAGACCTCGTACTTTTCATTCCCTCTTTCATTCATACGCCTTCTCAATACGTTCCTCCCCTGGCAGAGTAAACCCCAGCATGGCAATAGTGTTCGTTCTCACTGAGAGCATAGTAATGTCAGGTATGAGGGTGGTCCTGGTGACGTCCTGAGGGAATGTGAGTCGCCTGACAGCTGCCAGTCTTGAGTCTTGAGAAGCTCTGATGTTGCCTCTGGGGTTTTCTCTTGCCTACTCTCTGGCTCACAGCCGATGATTTGCTTTGTAGGTTTTGTCCTCCAGAGCCCTTTGGACAGCAGCTCAAGATAGGGTTCAGGGTCCCCTTCCTCTGACAAAGGTAGTAAGCAGGTCCTCATGGATGTTCTTTATCGATGCAATATCCCTGTGGCTGCTGTCGAACTTCTTCCCCGGGGTTTTCACTGGCTTCTTTGAGATGGTGATGAGTATTGTTTCTGAGATAGTGCCCAGGGGTCTCATTTATAACCGTTGCGTACGCAAGGTCTTGGACTCTGAGGTCACCAAAAGTGATGGGAAGGTGTTTGCCGACTTCCTCCTGTGTGCTTGGCGTCCACTGTGTCTCCACCCAAGGAGCTGCCTGGTGAACCCAAATGGTTTGTGGATTAAGGCAGTCCTCGTCCTACCCCTGTCCCTTTGCCGCCTCTTATGTTGCAACGCTCTGTGCAAAGTTAGAATCCATCGGAGCATTAGAGGAAGCTCTGGAATTGGTGCCTTCTCCTCTTCACAGGCTTCCTCATGCTACTTCTTCAGGACTTCAATTCTATCCTGCCCTCTGTCTCGGTGTATGGTTACACATTTAAAAAAATGTAGTGGTTGTAAACAAACTTAGTTCATCCAAATTATCTAAATGACAAATGAGTCCAAAATGTATTTATTATTTACATTTGTCAGTGCAAGTAAATTAGATCAGCGTTTGTCTATCATGTGCACACAAAAGTACCATGGGTCATTAAATTACAAATGATTGCATTATATTATTCATTAAGGGACATGAAGTTTCTTCCCCCACTAGTCATTTGCATGATTAATAAACATTCACAAAATGAATGATTAATGCATTCAAAGCAATTTACATATCTTCTAAATCATTTTAATGGGGATGGGAGTTTTAACATATGGAATATGAGATTATATTACATTAACTTCCCTGCATACTTCTTAAAAAGAAGATTTGCTGTTTGATTCTTATTTCAACTGTGCTCACTTTCAATTTAATCAACAAATGATGCGATTTACTAAAAATGTTGGTATATACCAACAAAGTTATACATCTAATGTAGTTACATTTTAATTATTGAGAATTTGATAATTTCCCCCCACAGTTCACATATGTGCTTTAGCTCTGACTGTAGGTTTATAGTTTCCCCTGTTTAGTGGGCTTATTGCTGACACTTCAGCTCAAATCACTTTCAGATTTACATTCAGACAGGTTGAAATCATCTTGATAAAACTCTGACTTATTTATTCATGTTTTTGAAATGTTCGACTGTTGTCGGGATGCCACCATAATGTTATATAACCCTACCTAATAATATGTATTCCACTCTTTTATTAATATAATCTGTCTTTGTAGCAGCTGAAATTAAAAGTCACTCTAGGCTATTTTAAACCCTTTGAATTTGTTATGTACTTTCTTTATACAATATCTATAGTTTGTACAGGTTTTAATACTGATTGATTTCTTCATTAATACAAAGCATATTTTTGTTTGGGATTATTAATCCAAATTATTCTCGATTACAATGACAAATAAAGTTATCATGTTTCTTCATTTTGTTCATTATTGGAGAAGGGTTTTTTATAAAAACGTAGCCAGAGAGCAGCTATTAATATTTAAAGTAGGTCAAGCTAAATGTTCCCATGAGCGTGGAGAACAAATTGGCAGATGTATCCTGACACAGGGCACAGTGCAAATTTTTCACAGCTTCACGATGAAAAATCAAACCTGCCAAGTGCTGTCTGGATGTGAGGAGTGTTTGTGTAACCATATGGCAGCTAAACAAACACAAACACCGCAGGCAAACCGGTGCGCCACATATCTGCTATCAAATATTCACATGAACTAAATGAGGGAAGTACCTGCGCAGTACACACATTTCCTGTGACACCGGTTTGCACGTCATGCTCACCATGGGGGGAGACAAAGGGGTGAGGCAGTGGGCAGAGAGTAACACCCAGTGTTGATAATAGGACACAAACATTTTCCCCTGCCCCTAGTGACTGCTGCTTGCAGACCAACAGGTTTCAGTGGGACTACATCATTATTTTTTGAAGGAATTTTATAGAAAAATGTTAACTTTCATCACATTATATTCATATTACAATTTTTATTAAATGATTTACCTTGTGGAGTCTCAATTCTCTACAGACCAATTTGAACATAGTCTCATTACATGAGGAATCATAATGTGATCAAAGTTATATTTCATTTAAATTGTATTTGCTGTTGAAAATTATATTTAAATTATTGTAATTTTAAGGAGACAGGACTGAGAGAAGACATTTAGCTTTTATCAAGAGCTGAATTGAAATGTGTAATCAACACCGAGGTAGAATTTGATGTGTAAACATTTAAGTGACTGTAAAAGCCTGTAGGGCTTTTAAAAGTCTGGACTGGTCCCGAAGCGAAGATTTACAAGTGGTCAATAAAAATCTTCCATGGAATTAATAGCTTAACTAATGGTCCTGCATCCCATGAAAAATAAAAGTAAAACTGAATGTACTTCAAATTTTGTGCCCCATTAGTTGCAAAGATCAGTCCATGACCTGTGCTCTTATCATCTCAGAGAGTTCCACACTCATGTCCATAGAAGCAAGGAAGAGGATGTATCCACAGTGTCATTTTAAGAAGTGTCAGGCAGTGTTGGATTTAATTGGATGTAAGCGGTAGCCACAGAGCTGCTCAATGAGCCAGTGAAGCATGAATGAGGCAACTAAACCAAACCAGCTGATGTATGCTAATTAAATACAAATAAAATGATATAAATCACGATCATATTTTTCAGAGGATGAAGAATTACCAGATTGTCTTAACCAACCCAACAGCTGACAACCACAGCGGGTTGTCCACTAGTGCTGCATCCTGAAGAGTGAATGTATCTGTACTGCCTTTGAGGTCCTGGGATGCTGGTCGCTCTTGTGATTCTGGAATTTGCAGTACTAACTCAACCAGTTATTGAGGGAATGTCCACAAGACAAGTCATGGGATAGGGCTCCTGCATGGAGTAGTTCCTCTCAGGCCAGGGCAGCTACTAACTCATGCTCTTTGTAAGACCACTGGAAGCAGCCATGCAGTGATGACAGCTGCTCCAGCCCATAACATTCACATGAAACTGCCTAACACAACCACCTATCACTTTATAGGTAATTTCAATGTTGTCGAGCTGGATGAGAGCAGGTCTAAAAGGTTTTAGGATATGGTTTGAAGATTGTTCGACCTGTCAGAGGCCTGATACTCCCTGTAGGGCCCAGTAATAGGATAAAACATAGTTTACCAAATATACCGGGCACAGTGCCAGTGTTCCAAGGGGATGTTCACCATACTTTTGTGTCATTCAATCTGTATTGATAACTATGATAACTACATGTGAAAATGTATGTAACTCAATGGAAGTATACCACAGCTATGTTGTTTTTTGTTGCGGCGTCATTTGCATTGTACTACACCAATTGTCTTGTTCCTGAAGTATCTATGATGTTAACCAGTCCTTTAATCTTTGTTCAATAACACTACACTTATCTGGTTGTCTGCTTCCCTCTCCAAAGATAATGACTGCTGCCTTTAGAACTATTTATTAACTGAAAGGGGGCCTTCTTAAGTAAGATCCACTCACCTCTAATAATTCTGTATTATCTCCCTGTGCTTTTATCTCAGCTTTCCTTGACAGCAGGCTTCAATGTGAGCCCCCTCTCCCTCTTTCAAAGCCCACATTTTCCCACCGACTTCCCACCGTGCTCTTTCAGATGGCAGGGGAAGCTGTCAGCTTCAAAAACACCCACAGTTCAACCTGAGAACTCTAAAGCAGTCCTTTCATTCAGCAGCATGCCTGCCCTCCCCGGCTCCAGCTCCACCCCAGTCCCACCCACCGCCACCATCAACCCCCTCCCCGCCAAAGTCCTGTCCGTCTCCTCTCTGAAAGCATCACTTCGTTACGTTTGTTCCTGATTAGAATCACCAGCCGTGTGTGAAGTTCAAAGTTAAGGCAAACAAAATAACTTCATAACCTTTTTTGTTGTTGTTGTTGGCTAAATCTCTCTGGAAATAATTGTGTGCCCTGCTTCTTCCTCAGACTTGATGTACAAAGTGGGTCGAAATACAGGCTGTAATACAAACAATAAATACATAATGAGGACAAGATGTTTGAAGTACCCTCTTCAGATCTGGGTGCTTACTGCTTAATACATTCCTAGGTCTAGGTGTCTGCTGGTGGTGTTGCTTCCCCCCTCCCACTGCCCTACCTCGTTTCTCCCCCAGAGCTGTCAGATTTGCTTCCAATTAACGTATATCTGTTCCGGTCCAATGACTCAACACAAGCACTGCTGCTGCTGCCGCTAATCACAACTTCTCAAACTTTCTGCTGTTGCTATGGTGTCTGTCTTCTTGCTGCAAGGGCCTGCTTGCCTCAGTGTTGTTCAGCGCTCTGCTGGCAAATAAAGTCTGCTTCATTTCCAATGTGGGAAAGGTAAACAGAGCAGATTCAAACAGTCACTGTGGCTCACACTGCTTAGAGGGGAAGGATATTTATCGTTGGATCGTTCAGCCACTGTGAACATACACGTACTGAAAATCAAAACAGCATCGAGACCAAAGCATTTTCATATCTTTTACTCTTTTGGGTGGTAAATTAGGTGTAAAAGAAACAAGCATTCAACAGAGTAATGGGAAAAACCTCATTTAAAACTATCCACTACAACTGTACAATTGTCCATCGTACATGCGTAAGTGTAGTTTTATTATGTTGAGATGAACAAAAAGGCTGCAGGAGCACAGGAGCAGAGACTGAAATTGTGAAACACAAAGAATTGTATTTACAGTGGGGAAAATGTGCTGACAAATAGTTTCTTGTGCTATCAGGCTGAGGAACCTCAGGTTCAAGGTTCTGGAAAATCCAATCTCCCATACACAGATCTAGGTACAGAGTGTCGCAGAGGACTAAGTAGAATTCAGGCAAAGAGTGCTGAGTTGGTATGGCGGTGTCCAAAGGTGAGGAGTGATGCTGGGCACAAAGGAAGAAAGGTTACTATCAGGCGGGCAGGCAGGTGACAAAGACAAAACCTACAGACGAAGTATAGGTACCATAAAGGTTGTGTGAGGGTATGCAAGAGAAGTGGTGGTCGAGCCGTTTTTTCTACACTGAAGTGTCTTGTGGAGTTGATGGACTGATCCACAGTGGGTCTGCAGAGGTGTTGGAATGCAGACACACGGCACTCAAAAGTCTTTTCAGACATGACCTCTGGAGAAACTCTGGATAATTGTGTTTGGACTTTTTCTAGAGGTTTCCTTTCACACATGAACAACGCAGTGTAGGGCTGCTCGATTATGGAAAAAATCATAATCACGATTATTTTGGACAAAATCAAAATCACGATTATTCAAACGATCATTAATATGTGCCCTTATTCTGAAGTTTATGCTTTTTTTTTTTAATCACTTCCGGTACCGGTAACCACCGAGGATGGCTGCGTGTCTTATTCCTCCGTGAAACCAGGCTATCGGTGCCCGGTTATTCAAACCCTTAATGATGGCAACCCTAACACTCTATTATCGACTGACCGGCGCGGAGAAATGCACTACATGGCGCTACATGGTCTGCTGCTGCCCTCCCTGCTTTTCCACTCGTGCTGTTTTTTTCACCGCCGGTCACCACACACACAACTCTCCTCCTTCACTTTACAGCTGCTTGAGAGTGTGTGCCGGTCAGCTGGGCCGCTGAATGCTTTAGGGGAAGGACTGAATTGCGCATGCGCGTCTCTTTCGAAAAAAATGCCAGATAATCGTTTCAACTCGATTATTGTAGTTTGGAGATCGTTTGACCCCATAATCATAATCACGATTAAATTTCGATTAATCGAGCAGCCCTAACGCAGTGTGAGTCTAAAAGCAACTAAAGGCAGGACAATCAAAAATATGAATACAGGCGTATACATGCAAACCCAGAATGTACATTCAGAAATTTATAATTCCACCATGGTTGATTAGTTTCAAGATATAGGAAGTCACTGTTTACAAGTTTGATTGTTGTTACGAGAAGTAATGACTATACATCTTAATAATACAGGTCAGAGATTTGCTTTTGAAATGACACACAATTACAGAAACTGTAAACAGAGAATGAAAGACAATGTTTAGACGATACATCAGCACTAACCTCCGGTCTGTGAGAAAAAGCCATCTTGGAGTCTACATACAAACAAAGATGATGATTATTATTATGATTATGATTATGATTACGTTTACGATTATTATTATTCAGCCATGTGATACACTGGTAACCTCTACTCTTACCCAATGTAAGCCGTTAACAACTGGCTATATATAATGAATGGAAAGACAGGATAACATTTTTTTTAATAATAATTAATAATAATAGTTATAATTGTCATTATGGGTAAAATATTCTTTTGGGTCTGAGAAAATTCCCTGCAAACTTCCCATTTAACTTTGGCAGCCAGCGTATGCAAGGCTTTTCTGCAGAGGATGAGAATAAATCAGCTTTGAGAATCTGTGCCTATTAACACTTGGAGCTCCTAAATCCACTGCTGTCTGTACGTCTTTACGACTCTGGAGAACCAAGTCACAGCTCTGTGGGATCTGTGCAGCAACGTTAAATAAAAAACAGCTTTGCTAAGCAAGACAGATGGTATCTATGCAACTTCAGACACAGTGAGGAAGAGAATCAAGTTTAAAGGGATTTGAAATTGTAGAATGTGAATCTGGCCTACAGCCTGCTCTCTTAAAAAGAGAACTGCTCGTGAACTTCACTTTGAAGCCTTTAAAACACAAACATCTCTCTCTTTCTTTAAATGCTCTGGGGAGAGTCCAGCTGGCATAGTTAGAATTATTAATTTGGGCTTAAAGGAAGTGTTCAGTGAGTGTCCAGTGGTGGTGCCAACATGTTGGATTTGGAGTACTGGGAGATAGAAAACTTAATCATCAGCCTGAACGGATTCTGAATATATTTATCTTTCTTTCAACTTTACCAGGAATCTGATCCAACAGTCATATCTATAAGAACACTGTTTGGTTAGTAGACACTATTTATAGTTTTTTTTTTTTTAATGACCTGGTCAAAAGACTTCATCATGTTCAGTCCCTTGCAAACTTTGTCATAAGCACTGGAGGAACTGGGGATTGAACCAACAACCTTATGATTTATGACCCTTTCTACCTCTGGAACAACAACTGCTTCTGTATTTTCTATCAGCCTCAGAACCCCATCATGTCGCTCCCAACGCTCTCTTCTCCCGATAAGCCACCACTGCAGACTTAGAAATCTCAGATCGTCAAGTATTGAATCATAAGACATTTTAAATCAAAAGCCTGCTGCTAAAATTACACATATGCATCACGTCCTGTATCTTCTCAGCAAACATGCATGTTAGCAATGTGATTCTTTTTGTTGGAATGTACGAAACCCGGACACAGAGATAGAAATTAGGAAAAAAAAGAAGTTTAGATGTATTTTGAATTAAAACTGTGAACCGTCTTCATTTCAGGTCCCAATCCCTACGTGATGCTGAGGTGTCTTCGGCTTCAGTCAGCTGCTCTCACTTCCCACCTGGGTGCAGTCAGTGTGTCCATCACACAACCTGTTATTATCGACAATTGAAATCTTTTCTGGGAACCAGCTTCCCCTTTCAGCAGAGATGGAACAAGTCTGTTTTCAGCAAACTTTTGACAGTTAGTTACTCCGACCTCATACTACTGACTCACTACTACTGGTTCTGCTACAGCTCTGGACTGCATCCAGTCGATGCTTGTTCCTCTCGTCCCTAGTCACTTATAATCAATCACCAGGTAAAGACAATACAGTGATACAACATGCAAAACCTACCAGGTCTTTCAACTTGACAGATTCTGCACCTCACATGCTCCTTCCATTACATCAGTCTGTGGTAAGAGTTTTTATATCAGTGGTTTTACTTCTCAATGGGATCCAATATGATATTAAGTCTCTCATTGAATCATCCACTGCCTCAGCGACTTATTCAAAGCTTCTCTCTCGGATTATGGCTTCCTGATTTCTGCTGTAAAAAAGCGAGAACGAGGCTTGAATAGCAACCATCTTTAACTCGTTACCTGTATCCAAAGCACTTCTGGATATTTGTCAACCTTTGTCTATTAAGCCATTGTTCTACCACCTTCACATAAACATCGATCACCCTTCATAGATTCCCAAAACTCATTCTTAAAAAGGTATTAGAGTATTCTAAATCATTGTCGACGACCATTCTGATGATGGTGTCTCGACTCGAATTTCTTCCAAATAATATGTATGAATTGGAAAAAAAACAAACTGTGTAATGTTTACACAAACAATTGCCATTAAGAAGTTCTGTTATAGTATAGAAGTATTATGAACCTCACAGCCTCCAGGGAAAACTGACAGAGTTACAAACTTTAAGTCTGATTTATTCTGCTCATTTACAAATGAGCAGAATGAAATATAGATAAAGTCTGTTTAAAGAGTGAGCAGCGTTGTGGTACAAAAGATAAGTTCCCAACAACACCAGTGTTTTCCTTGAAGATAGACTTCTGGGAAACTGGGCTCCTGTTCAAAATCCATAATAAAAAGGAAAATCCTCCAGGAATGGCAGAATATAAAGTTTACAGTAGCTGTATCACTTATGTGGTTTCAGAATATGAATAGCATTAAATCTGAGTGTGTGTGTGTTAAAACAAAACGGAGCTCTGTAGACGAAGTTTGTTGACATTATAAATTGTATTTTTTTTTCATCTGTCACTGTAGAGATTGCTGAAATATCTTAAGTGTGTGGATTAAGTTACATTTAAATTGTGATTATTTCACAGGACTATATACACATAGATATATATATATATATATATATATTCAGTAAATACAAATGTTAACACAGCTCTTGGAAGGAGTATGAATTTTGAACACAATCACTGTGCAATCACTGCTTGTAACTGTGCCTCTATGAGGACACAGGAGTCTTTCCAGTCTCCTCTAAACTAATCCATTATTAATTTAGAATGCAAGAGCTTATTTCATAATTCTTCTAATATTCCTTTCAGCACCCATTGTCTATTTCCGACAGTAAAGGGGAGAAATGATTAGAATTAATCAATTACACTTCTAAACTGATACATTTGATTTCACTTGCTTATCATAATTAAACACCCCCCTTGTCAATACTGTCCTGCTGCTCGCATTGTGGGAGTCGTTCCGTGGCATTTGGAATTGTTATTGAACTCAAATTAATCTTGCAAGACGCCAGCAGTTGGATCAGGCTTTGTATAATAACTCTGAAGGCATTTAATCCTGGTTAATGTAAGTCTCCATTTCCTCTGTGGCGGCTAATGGAGTTTTGTAGGATAAAAGAAAAAAAAAGAAATGTGAGAATGCAAAACACTTACACATAATATAAAAATGCAGCTAAATACCTGTGATGTTTCACTCCGCTCCAACACTCCCAGATAAATAACAAGTGATAACAGTTTGTTCGACCCAATGAGTTTCTCTGTCTTCTTTTCAAAGTGATGAGCACAGATGTTTCAGTCCTTCAGTGAATAAACTTCCTATTCCTCAAGGACATAACAAGTCAGTTGGGAGCAGTCATACTGCGCACACACACACATATCCTTGTCTTTGGGATATTGTGAGGACACAAGACAAGACCATGCATCGTGGGAGCCACCCTTTCTGTTGGGTGTACAGAACTGTTAAAAATCTAGCAGTATCCTGGAGTGGTCTTTTACAGGAATGTTGCTTCAAATGATCCCTCAGACAAAGTAGAGTTCACAACCGGACCAGGAACCACCTCCTGAGGACTTGTCAGGCATTTAGGTTTATTTGAAGTCAATATATACATAATTTTTTACTTCCTGAGTACCACTCAACACACTCAGGTTTAACCTTCTTTGGAGAACCACTTAACACCTTCGACTGTAAAGGTGAGTTCTATGGAACCATGATGCAGCATGATATTCATCGGCTGGAGCTCAGCAATTTGTGTCAGAATTAAGGTTCTGTCAAGTAGATGTACTACATTACATTTAGGCTACTCTATAGTGATTTTATTCATGATTAGAATTTGCTACCATATGAAACCTAGTATTAAAGACACTGTTTAAGGTTAGCAATATCATTCTCAATTCTCATTCTCATTCTCAACCTAAAAACACTAATTAATGAAGTCACGTTAGACGTTACACATTATTGACAGATTCATCAAAAACAAAAACGATTGTTCGTTGAACACTCCCTCTATAGCTTAACATAACTGCCACCATGTTTTTGCAAATATGAAAACAATAAGAGATTTAATTGATTAAAGATTATAGAAAATTTAATATAAGACTATAGGCAAGGAATTATGACATCAGATTAGATAAACTGAGGAGAAACTATGAGATGAACTGATGCAATAAGAGAGGATGAGATTAAATGAGAGGAGATGAGGTGACAAAGTGAGGTTAGATTAGGTACTTTTCAGGAGATGAAAGGAGGGGAAATTACATGACATAAAATCAACAAAGATAGAGAAGGGGAGATGAGATAACATATGATGAGATGAGGAGAGAAGATGAGGTTACGACAGATAAGGGGAGAATATGATTTAACATGTGACCCAAGAAGTAAAACAGGTGTCAACAGACATCAAATAACTATTTTACTTTGTTTTTGAGAGCTGTGATTCGATTCTTGACATAAAATGTTATGGCCAACGAATTTCGGTCCTTGAGTGCAGATTTTTCCTGTTGAAGGCACTTATCACAGTCACTTTTCCCCGGAACACGACACAAAGTTATGAAGTAAATCACGTGTTTTTCCACAGCACGGATCTCCTCTGTCTACCACAGTTTTCTTTTTAAAGTTTGGCGGTCTGTAAAACAATTAACAGAATTAAATATTGGTGTTTCGCTATGAAAGTGCTATGGATATTTTATTTGAGGAACAGAAGTCAATAAACAGGTACCGTAAGATTGCAAAATATGCAAAAAGTATCACATTTAAAGGATTTTGAGACCAGAGAATGCATGTGTGTGGATCAAAGTTAGATAGTAGGAGGGAGCATATTATGTTAACTAGCAAAATAATAATTACTTTGGCCTGTTAGGTCACAAATAGACTCATAATGAGCTTTACCATGTTAAGTGATTAAACACAATTAACAGAATATGTAAATCAATTCTACAGAAGCTATTTTGATATTTAAAAGCAATATTTCATGTACGCTTGGACTATGTAGGCCCACTTGCTATATTTTCTTATAGACACAATGGCATTTACTCAATGGCTGAATAAAGGTGATGACTCATTATCCTGTCAGCCAGTCCCAGTCCTTTCCTCATAGCTCCGAAACAGCCGTTGAACCAGAGTGCAGCATCACAAACATCTTTCACCGAATGGAAAGACTGCTACGCCAGATAATTGTATTTACATAATATTACAACAATATACGTATTATGTATATTACAATAATATCAAAAGTAACTGGTATAAAGAATAGAAGCATTGATACTTTGCATGAAGCCGTTTCACATCAATCCAACTATATTTTAACAAATTCTGATTCAATTGACCTTTATTGTATTGCGTTTGTGGGCAGAAGTTTCAGAAGAAAATCTCAAAATATCTAAAAACTGCTAAACTATCTGCAAATTTTGGGAGAATTTACGGTTAACGGCTGTTCACAGGAATCTGTCACACCGCGATGAGGGTTGTCTTGTCTTGGGGTTTCTGTCTCGTAACTTCCTGTTTTATTTTGAAATCCTAACTCTCCTTTCATTTCAGGTCACTTGCCCTTCCTCATGTGTAACTGATTCCGGATTGTTTCCATCTGTTCTCTTCACCCTCATGTGCTTATAGTCTGCGTCTCCCCTTTGTCTTGTGCCAAAGTGTTTCGTACTTGTCCATGCACCTAAGCCCTTATCCACAGTCAGTTTTCTGTTTCCTCCTTGAGAGTGATTTTTGGTTTGTTAGGGTTTTCTAGTTTAGCTTAGTTTTGTGTTGTTTTGGTAATCTGTTTTTCTTCCCCCCTTTTGGAGTGATTTATGTTTAGAGAGTTTTAGTTAGTTTATTGAGCCTCCTTTTTAGGTGAGCCTTTTCTTTTGTCCCGTTTTCATAGTTCAGTCAGACAACTCACGTTCGAATGTTTATTCAACAGTAGAACAAGTTTAGTGTTTGGCGTCTAGGCTCCAACTTAATCACTCCCCCTTACGATTACACAGGAATGATGGGAGTGATGAGCTAATACTGTAACCCCCCGTTGGAGCCTACAGGTGGATGCTGGGGTGGTGGAGGGCTGAGGCAATTGTTTGCAGTACTGCGTAGCAGTTAGGAAGCAGAGAGAGAGATGGGAATTCCCTCTGCTTAAATAGACCGCCTAATGAAGTGGATGGTTGTGGGAAGTGAAATATGTCACATGATGTATGTCACATGGTGTTAGTCATATGATGTATGTTATGTGATTGAAGCAGCGCAGCTCGAGTTGTCTGCCAGAGCTAGCTCGCCGGCGTCGCTCCATTTCAGTCAGACAACTCACGTTCGAATGTTTATTCAACAGTAGAACAAGTTTAGTGTTTGGCGTCTAGGCTCCAACTTAATCACTCCCCCATACGATTACACAGGAATGATGGGAGTGATGAGCTAATACTGTAACCCCCCAAAACTGCACGAATTCGGAGCCTGATGGATGAATCGATATCTGCTATGTGTGCGCCATTCGCCGCCGCGGCGTGGCCATTCTCCGTAGGCGCATTGCCTGCAGGAGAACATGCTACCCAGTGAAACTGTTTATGTGCGCCATTCTTCGCCGCGGTGTGGCCATTCTCCATAGGCGCATTGCCTACAGGAGAATATGCTACCTAGTGAGGTTTCCCCCCCCCCAAAAGGTGCCCTGGCTGTATGGAAATATATAATGGACTAGGCACATGGCAACATGCACACTAGAATTTAACACTTTAAGCCCAGCAACCACCTGAAATGCAATAGTATAATCATATTACATAATATGTTTTGCTTGCATAGCAAACATTTCACAAAACACGATACGATTCATCGGGTTTAACGAGTGCGACATCCTGTCCTTAACCCTCAACAAGAGTAGGGAAAATGTAGAAACCTTAGAGAGAGCCACATGTGAGGGATCCCTCTCCCAGGACTGACAGGAGCGCGATAAATGTCACAACCAGGGTGCATTTAATCCCTTATTCGCATTGTGTCGTCACCACTGCTACGGCGCTCCTTCAACCTGTGCAGCCCCTACCGACATCCATCCCCGCGGATGGCAAAGCTTTGAGGAGTGGTGTGGCCATTCACCTTAGTTGCATGCCCAGCAGGATAATGTTACCTCATTCAAGCTCAAGGGTAGGAACTCATGATCTTTAGAGCTTGCAGAATGTCCTCCTTATGGAATCTGATGTAGCGTTGGTATGAAGAGGATGACCAGCGGCCCAGAGATTGAAGAGTGGAGGCAGGCAGATGTAGAGCCGCAGTAGTTGCTGCACCAACTCTTAATGAGTGAGGAGAATAATGCTCAGGTGGTAGGCCGCACTCCCGGACGAGATCATGAAGCATAGTAGAAAACCAGGATCTCGTCATGGGTTTGCGTCCGTCGATGGTGAAGAGAGGAGCCAATCCATGGGTTTGGAAGCGGTGATGCAGACATTTTTTCATGGAAGAGAAGGGGCAGAAAAAAGTATTATTTTTTGCAATGCGAATTAGAATGCCTTTACTAAATCTATCAGTTTTTGAGTGTTTTAAATATAATGAGTACATGTGCTCTTCTATTGTTACATCCGAGAGAGTGAGGTCATGCTGGGGATCAAAGGCAAGAGACCTTGTAGTATATTCTCCACACCTTAGAAACCCGAAGAAAGCCATCAACAGGACAGCTTCCAACATCAAATCAATGTATGGTGTAAAACAACCCTGCCTTAACCTTAATACCAATTTGTGCACCAGTGAAATAGTGAGAGAAAATCTTCTGTCATTGCCTGGAGGACGTGCCTTTTTAAGACCATTGAGGATCAGCTGGATGGACGGATTCGTGAGAAGACCTGAATTTGGAACTGAATGCCTGCTAGCATAACTTTAATACTTTGTGCTTTAAGATTACGGGATTCGAATGAATTCACGATGAAAGCACAGACTACCGGAATTTTTGTTGGTAAAGGACTGATGAGGAGGCTGGCACAAAAGGATGAGTAGAAAAATCAAGCTGAGTCATATGTTTTAATAGTGCTTTTGGCTAAACCAAGTCTCATGTATTTCGAGGCAGAGTGCAACAGATCCTGCAGGGGCTTGGACGTGTTTAAATGATGATCATCTGATTGAACGAAGGGCATGGGATGCTGGAGGGCTTGGCCTGGGGACACATAGCTTTGAACTCCTGAAATTTGAAACGAGAGAGCATCAGCTATGCGATTTTGGTGCCCGGGAATATAAATAGCTCGCAAAATGAAATTATTGAGAACGCTCACCCAGGTTAAACGTCGCATGAGAATTTATTATCGATGTTTTTAATCGGCCCTTATTGATAATTTCTACCGTTGCTGCATTGTCGCAAAACACAGTAATTTGTTTCCTAGCCGAACTATTTCCCCACAGGCTGCATGCCACGACGATGGGATAGAGCTCATAAAGAGCTGTGGATTTGGATTTGTCATTGAGGCGATGGATTTCAGTTGGCCAGACATCTGCAAACGATTCATTATTATAGAATCCCCCAAAACCAACAGAAGGGGCGGCATCGGTAAAGAACTCTATGGAATCTGAAGATTCCACGAAGTCGTTGTAAAATAATGAAATACCATTCCATTCTTCGCATAACAAGGACCAGAAGCGCAGATCTGATTGACAACCTTCATCTAGAACCACCGGATCATGTAGATTTGGGACAGAATAAGCGAGATGCAAACGAACGACCATGTGGAATTATACGCATCGCAAAATTGAGGTGGCCTAACAGAGATAAATGATCTCTTTTAATGATAATGGTAGTAGTCGATCGGTATTTGATAGCTGCTCTGATGCGGGACAATTTGTCTTGGGGCAGAGATGCTTGCATGAGTAAGCTGTCCAGGGTTATATCGAGAAATTCCAGGTGAGTGGACGGGCCTATTGTTTTCTCTTCTGAGAGAGGAACACCTAACTCGCTGAAGAGGTTCCTAATTGCAGAGATGTTGTGAGCTGGTGGTGATGAGGGAAAGTCTATAACTAAGAAATCGTCCAAAAGATGGAGGACAAACGGGGGTTGTAAGGAATCCAGCATAGTGCTTCTGAGAGAGTGTTAAAAATGGAGGGGCTACTGCGGCAACCGAATGTCAATTTAACAGAATAATACAATTTTGAATTCCATTTAACACAAAAAAGGTGCCATTGAGAGGGGTGGAGCGGAAGGACATCAGTAATGTCTGCCTTTCCTAGCCATGCACCGATACCTGCTAACTTAATCATCTGTATTCAGGGGTGGACTGGCCATCTGGCATACCGGGCATCGTCCCGGTGGGCCGTTGACCCAATGTGGGCCGGTCTGGTCCGCTATGGTCTTTTTCCCGTTTTTTTTTTCTCTTCTCCCTCTCTAAATTCCCTCCAATTGGGCCGGCCAATTGGCTAGCCATGTGTTGCCAGCATCGACACATATTATTGGTCTATTGTTTGCCATTGTCAATCAATCATGGGCTGAAAGGCTCAGAGAGCCCTGACAGTGCTGTCAATCACAACACAAACCAGGGTGGGGCGGGACCTCATGCCATTGGCGGGGGGAGTCGCGGGACGGGCTGCTGCTGAGACAGAAACTTAAAATGGATAATAAGAGTAAAAAACGCCCGGGTGGCGCTGAGAAGCATCGGGGAAAAAAGCCTAAGTCTCTGGAGATGGAGGCTGCTAAATGTGCCAAACTGACGGACCTATTTGGTGCCGGGTTCACCAGCCCAGCAGCAGCAGGTGCGCCGGGAGACGAGCGAGGAGGACTCGACCATGATGAGCGAGTAGAGGCAGACATGGTAAGTAACGTTGGCCAGGGGCTGGCTAGGCTACATTTTTGAGACATGTCCAAAACAAAGTAGAAAACGTTTTTGATTTTGTTTTAAAATGCCGAAATGTGATATTATGGGTTATTATTGTTCAGATGATTTAGCTAAGCTAGCTAAGAGTAGCTAACGTTGTTTACTGTTGCACCAGTAAACTTTCTGAGCTGTAAATAGAGATGAGAGTGCTTATGTGTTGATCCTTAATGGTGTGATCATGTACACTAAATGACCAATTATTACAGGTTGTTGTGATATATTTGAGGAGTCGTTCTCCCTCTGTTTTATATGTGGACATTTGGCACCACTGTTAGAATTTGGTAAGTTTATTATGTATTTTTTTATGTATAAATTCATACTTCATAATTATAATAATTTTCAAAAGGTTTTAAAAGAAACACACATCCAAAAAGTTCTCAACTCTAGGTGCAGGACAGAGGAAAACATTTTCTTTATTTTTCAGACATTATAATGTATCCACGCAGTGTTTGAATTACGTGGGAGCCAGAGGGAGCCGAGCTCCCAGAGAGTGAGGACTAGCTCCCATGAAAGCAACAAAGTCAAAAATCTGAGGGGGTCTCTCATATCTGAAGGTGGCTGCCATATATGACATTGTAATTTAATGTTAAATAACGCTCATTATCCATCCCTGTGTGGTCTCTTACTCTTACCATTAAATATAAATATGTTAAATTAAAAATACCATATTAATGTTACCATACCATGGGACATAGCCAGACCGTAGCTTACCTGACGCTCATGAATGCAGCATGACTGCACTTCACCAACCCACCACTAGGCTGTCGCAAACCCCCGCCTACTTGATACGATCAATTTGACAGGTCATAAAGTCAGAAGAAGAAGCCGTGTATTTTTAGCTGACATGCTTTTTAGACAAATACATCTAAATCTACAACTACAAGAAACATCACGGGCAGCTATGCCACCGAAAAAAAGGCCACCGGCGCCAAATTCAAATTCGGCCCTGACAAGCTTCGGGTTCACAGCCAAAAAAACTAAAATAGAAGAATTAGGATCAGAAAATCTGGGGCTAGCGCTAGCCACAGGTAGCCAGGCGCCCACTAGCTCCACCGATGCCGTGACCGTGGCTACAACAACAAGTCATCATGATGTTGCTGCTGGCCCTGGGGCACTTACCCATGATGACGTCGAGGAGGAATTGGACGAAGATGAAGAGCCGGTGGACGAAGATGAAGAGCCGGTGGAGACCGCTATGATGGAGCTGGAACACCACCGCCTTCCTAAGAACTGGGGACTCAGTCAGTGGCGATCGTGGAAGGAAAGAAATCCATGGCTGTGTGCAAGTGAGTGTGGTCTTGGATGCGCTGCCTGTCAGGCAGCAAAAACTCTGTTGCTCCATGATAAAAAGACTGGGATGCACATTTCGAATGCATGGGTTAATGGGACCGTTAGTAGCCCGCTACAAAAGCAGCTACGTAAAAAGATCTACCTGCACCGTGACAGCCTTGCTCATAAAAGAGCAGTGGAAATAGCAGATCTCAAACAAAAAGATGTTCTGCCCAACAAAGTTGAAGAGATGAGTTCGGCTTTCATTGACGTTACATCAAGCTCATTTAGGGCAGCGTACACCGTAGCAAAAGAGAGATTGCCATACAGCAAAATGACGCCGATCATGAAACTGAATGAGCTTAATGGTGCGAAAGTGGGCCCCGCTCACCGCTCTGATCACTCCTGTGCTGCTATTGTGGAGCATGTAGCAGATGAAATGAAGAAGAGACTCGTTTCCCATGTTTTGGCACTTGATTCACGTATCAGCATCACGCTGGATGAAAGCACTGTGCATGGACGCTCCTACATGATTATCTACATGAGGTGCGATGTTACAGGTAATAGAGATGTAGAGAACGTTTTTTTGGACATAGTTGAGTTGGAAAAGGGGGATGCAGCATCTATTTACAATGCGCTAAAAGACAGTCTTCAAAAGGTGGGGATAGAGGCAGAATTTCTGAAAAGGAACTTCATTAGTATAGCCACAGACGGAGCTGCTGTGCTTACTGGTAGGCATACAGGACTTATTCAAAAACTTCAACAAGACTTCCCTAAACTGCAAGGTGTGCATTGCCTGGCACACCGATTAGAATTAGCTGTTACTGACTCTTTGAAATTTGTGTCAGGGTGCAATCATTTTGAAATGTTCATTTCAAAGCTTCATAGTCTGTACCACCAATCCACGAAAAACGCAAAGGAGCTTGAGAAAGCTGCTGTAGAGCTCAACATGCAGATTTTGAAAATCGTGAAAGTCTTCACCATAAGGTGGGTGGCAAGCTGTTTCCGAACTGTTAAAGCTGTGGTGAAGGATTTTCCTGTGTTGGCACACCACTTTAGAATGGCCAGCGAAGATGACTCGCGTACCGGTGTGGAGAGGACCAAGTATGGTGGCCTACTCAAGCATCTGATATCCACTGGTTTCCTCTTAGATCTGGCAGTAATGAAAGATGTGCTACGTGAACTGCAGGGGCTCTCCCTGAGACTACAGAGAAGGGACACGTCTCTGGTGGATGCCAGCAGATATGTTCACTAGAGATGAGCCGGATACTCGGCTGAAACGAGTATCCGGTACGGATAAAGCACTTTTGCCGAGCACGAGTATTATACGAGTAATACGAGTCAATATCTGTGCTCGGACTGAATGAAAATCCTCACACAGCGTCACAGCGCTCCTCCCCTTCACACACCGCTCTGCTCACTCACTCAAAGAACAGCTCTCTGTCTCTCAGTCACTCAGGTTCGTGGGTCTTTTCCGTTAACGTTTAGGGTTTCTTCAGCTTGAAGTTTGTTTTTATTTCAGTTTGAACTTACTTATTAACCAGTAGAGTTCTGTTAAACGTGGGTTCGTTCAGACGTGGTGCTGGTAGAAAGCGACTCGCGTTGCGTCTCTGCCTGTCGGAGTTTTTTTTTTTTTTTACTTTAACGGTTTAAACTTTTTTTAAACAGTCAGTTGGCTCTAACCAGTTTTATTTTACTTCACGCACTGAGTGTCTGACAAGTTCTAGGTAGTAGTGGTATAAAAAATATTACAAATTAAGCTACACACACACACACACACTCCCCCTCTCTCTCTCTGTCTCTCTCTTACTCACTTACACACACACACACACACACCTGGTGTGGAAATAAATTAAAAAAAATTCAAAGTTAAAAAAGAAAGTTATGTTGAGTATGAAAACACTTATTACATTTCACTTCATAATTGCAACAGCATGTGTTGTATTCATTGTTACAAAACTTGTTCTGTAAATAGTTCGTTTGCTATTGTGATCAAAATCATTGATCTGAAGCTCAATGCTGATGCTGTCCTGTAATAGTTTTCTAATCAGCAATAAATATAACAATTTCTGATCAACCCATATCAATTGCATGCTTAAAATAACATACTGGTTAAAGCCCCGCCCATTTCAAGACAACCCGGCCCACTTCCGGGTTAAATCACACCCACTTCCGGGTTAGGCCCCGCCCACTCCGAGTACGGATACGGATACAGATAATTGATATGGTTAACAGATACAGATACAGATACAGATAATGCTGTACTCGCTCATCCCTAATGTTCACCAAACCATCGAGGTACTGTCTGCCATGAAAGAAGATGCAGGTAAAATGGAATACAAGATTCACGCAGGCATAACAAGTGGTCAGTTTAAAGGGGTTGTTCTCAGGGAAACGCAGCCTAAGATCAACAAGCCCCAGTTTTATCAGTCCATCCTTGATAATCTCAGAAAACGTCTTCCTGACAGTGAACTTATTGCCATGCTCAAGCCTTTAGATCAGCACTTCTGGCCCTCAGAGAGGTCTGACCTAGTGCTGTTTGGAGAGCGCGAAGTGGGGAGATTCGCAAAACTCCTCGGTGAATCCTCCACCGAGGCTATCGAGGAATTCCGGGATGGAAGCTTCAAGGTTCTCAGGGGAAGACTCTTAATAAACTTATCGTCGCATGCCGCACTGTACTCCCGACCTCAGCTGAGTGTGAAAGGGGTTTCTCGGCTTGCAATGACACAGACGATAAAACTAGGAACAGACAGCGTGCCCCGAGCCTCACTGCCCTGCTGTTCATAGACTTGAATGGACCTCCTATCGAGAAATGTAACCCTGTGCCGTTTGTTCTGTCATGGCTTAAGAAAGGACACCGGACATCAGCATCATGGATTCCTGGACCCAGGCCCCAGCCAGCTGAGAGCAGGGAAGTTTGGTCTGTTTTGTCTCCGTAATGGCTTTATTCATTTCTGCCACATAGTGCATTTTCCCTGTGTTCAAGTTAAAGATGACGACATGCATTTTTATGTCTTCTTCAAATGAGTTACGTTTTATTATATTGAATTGTGAAATTTTGAATGACAAGTCTTTTGGTATATTTCTTTGTATATATTTCGAAATTGATATATATATGTATGTACTATTACAATCAATAATATATTGAAATTAATTAAAATAAATCCATTTCTGTACAAAAATGTCTCTGTCTGTGTTGTGTGCATGTGTCAAGTTATATACATGAAGCCCGGGTATAACCTGATGCTGTATTACTGCTATAATATTGTTGTCATACTTAAAGTGTATAGATGCTATGTAAATAACTTTTGATAAAGCAATAGGATTTGGTTGGGCAATCATTGGTCTACAAAGTTGCAGTTATAAGTTAATATAGTGAAACAGGTAGAGTGTAGTCAATCTAACATGCTAGTTAGGTGAAATGGTCAGCAGCTGGTGGGAATGTCAATCACTCACAAATAGTGACTCCCTATTGGATGGGAGGCGGGATCTAAACGAGACAGGAGAGCGCACTCGAGTGAGGGAGAAGAGAAAAAGGAGCAGACTGAAGTAACACTTAAGTTAAAGAGTGAAATTAAGAAGACTACTACAGCAGTATTAAGAAGGTTAAGCCACTTTAAGTTTGGCTTAAGCCTTAACCAAGTTCGGACCTTAACTTAAGCTGGCATTGTGAACTTATAGCTAGTGCTAGTTAGCCACCGTGATTTGTGCAAGAGAACGTGCTGCTCAATTAGCGCCCGAGTAACCCGGACGCTCGTGGTTCCTTTGAGGCAGCCTACGAGGGAGCCACGCCACTGACTAGCGCGGCTAGCAACCGGGACCGTGAGCATCTCCATCCAGCTTCGTGGGACGAGCAGCTGGCCAGGGACGAGTGCCGGATCGCCAGTTAAACTGGAACACCGGCTAGCTACGAGGGGTTGCTAAGCGACGGACTGACAGCAACATCAACGGTGCACGCGGCACAAACGTGGTGGTCGTGAGTAGCCCTTGTGGGGCGCAGAAGAACACAGTAAAGGCCGGCGCATGCTTGTGCGGCTTTTCACGCAGTTGTGACGCAGGACTCGTTGTCATTCATGGTTTTCCAAGCGTTACGCGTGTTGCCATGCAATTCCCCGCCAAAACAATAGGCGGAGTAATGTTTTTAGTCGAAGTCGGCTCTTCGTGTCTGGCACGAAGAAGAGCGACTCCGGAAATGATGTAGTTAGCAGACCAATCACAGCCTTGCCGGCTACGTGACTAGAAAAATTGGGCGACGCACGTAAGCACGTAAGAAGGGAGGGGGGGGGGGGGGGGGGGGGCGGCAACTTTTTCATGAGATAGAGACCCCCTTAGAGACAAAAAGATAATTCGAACACTGTATCCACGTCCTTCTCCGGTTGACCACTTGACATGTGAGAGCCTGAGGAGTTGTTCAACCTCTGTCCATGTTCGAGGACTTGCTCTCTGTCTGCCTCCACTCTCTGCCTTCACTGTACCAAAGTTTGTCTGTTGAGTCTCCTCTAGTGAGTTTATAATTTTTTATGTTTTATGAAATCATACTTAATTTGTGATGATTAGAGACATTATATTGTATCCATGTCCTTCTCAGGTTGACCACTTGACATGTGAGAGCCTGAGGAGTTGTTTTCCAGACACAGGTAGAGCTGGCAGGGGCGTCACCCTGGGCCTGCCCTTTTGGGCTGGGCTTCAGCTGCAGATCTAAAGGCTGCTTCCAGGGGCATGGGGCCCTCAGCCTTTGTTTTTCTTTGCTTCTGCACCTTACAACATACATCACACCTTATTTTCACACATCCAAACACTGTTAACACCACTGACGCATAACATATTTTACACATCCCACTACGTAGTTAGAGCTATCTTGATTTGGGGTTAAATAAATTTACTTTTGGCTTGAGAGGTTTGTGTGTGGCCTCCCTTCTTGTTGCCATCTTTGAGCTAAGTGGTAACAGTAGTATGCATGAGAGAAGACGCCGCGAGATTTGTGGACTTCTATGTGGTGTCCGCTGATAATGTAGTGGGCTGGTCTGGACAGACAATGCCAGGGCTGAATTTTTGTCCCAGTCCACCCCTGTCTGTATTGCATTGTCGACGGAAGCGTAGAATAAAGAAAAGGGTTCCTGGGGAATAATAATGTTTATGCTAGGAATCGTAGAATGGTGAGGGGCTGAGAGGTCGATGACGAGACGTTTTTTTCTTTGAATATTTCCTGGTAGCAATCCCTATGGGGCTTACCCTGAAGATGGGAAAGTGGAGTTTTGACAGTGGACCTATCTTATATCCTTTTGATAGGAGTTCATTGACCACTTCTGGCTCTTTGCATGCAGACTGCAAGTTTTTACAGATATGAGTCACTTTGGGGAGCCAGCATAAACCTGCTAAAAATCCTTGGACCAAGCCGGTGATTAGGTAATTAACAAAACCTCTGTTTGGATGTTTTGACAGAGCCATAGAGAGAGCAGGGACATTCACAGGAGTTGAGGGATGCTTTGTGTTTATTTCCCCGGTTTTGCAGGACGGAGCCTCCTGGGACACACAGAACGTGGGTGACTGTCTGCACACCAACTACATATATGCATGAATCTACAGTTCGGATAGGTACAAACATTCTCATTGAAGTTATTGCAGATTGATGATTTAGAGCCTGAGAATTGTACCTTTCGCTGTAAAGGATGGTTTAATGAGGTGGATGCTTGGCCTGAGGCAGGGATCTTGAAGAAGACAATTCTTGTATTGCCGTTCTTGGACAGAGTAAAGTGGTGTGGGAGGAAGAACCGCAGATAGAGCAACCTAGGATTTTCTGGCCAGTAAAATGCCGGCTGATTAGGGCCAGATCCACTACAGACCAATTTAATCGCTGATTGAATTTTTGAATATACATGGCAGCTTTTGCGGAGAAAGATTTATGATATTCATAGAAAAGTGAACCACCGTATGAGAGTGCGAGGTCCGAAATTATTGCTAAATAGGTGTCAAGTTCCTCCCTACGTATTGGAAAAACCTCATATCGTGTCTCTGAAGACACCAAAGGCGATGTTGAATTCTGCCATGGTTAGAGTTTTTGACAGTCTGGGGTCGCTGTCTTTCAAGACGACTGAAAAGTCCCCGCAATCCACCTATCTTTTATCCGCAGTTTCCGAACCAGACAAAATGATCTTTACAAGATTAACATCATGGCCTGATAGAATGTGGTTCCTGCTGCTGGAGGAAAGAACCTGGTGCCAACGGTTGGGGCTGGAACTGCAGTTCCCAGAGTCCTTTGAGGTGTGACGTCTGCTGGAAGTATGCACACTTGCGCCGGCCCGGAAGTAGCGGAGGATGGTCCAGGATTGTTTGTATTGCACGCAGGCAAGACGGCGTTTAATTCTAAAGTTTGAATTCTTGTATTCATAACATTTAGAGAAGACTTCATTTCTTGTAGAGTGGACAGGATGGATGCTTCAATGGATGGACCGTGCTCTGGTGTCTTCTGCCTTTTTGATGGTATGTGGTCTGCGGTTCCTAGAGAGGCTGGTGGAGCACAGCGCTTCTTTGCTGGAGCTTTGCCTTTACCTTTGGAAGGAGCGCTGACTGGATTATCGGCGCGCGAGCTGCAGTGTGCGACATCCTTCGGGTTATCGTGACTCAAAAGGAAATCGAAGAGTTCCTCGTGGTTGAGGCCAGCTGGGACTGATATTTTACGAGCATACAATTCTTTCAAAATGCGGTGAATGGGCCATCCGGCGAGACGTTTGCGGGTGACGCGGGAGCTTCGGCGCTGACATTGGGTTTCAGAATCGTTCTCAGATTGAATCTCGGCGGAGTGAACCTGGGTTTCGGGGATGAATCCGAAGTCTCCCCCTGAGGACTGAGACTCATTCTCAGAATCCGAGATGGCAAGAGACATCGCGATCGTCAGGAACAGTAGGTAAGATAACAATCTCATTAGTAGGTATACTGTAAAGGCCAATGTATGCTTCTGCGTTTTGACGGACACGGACAGATAGGACCGCCCTCTCCAACGTGGAACGCCCTCTCCGTGCCTCTCCGAGGCTCCTCGGAGAGCTTTTCGTGCCGCTCTCATTTTTCTAACTACACGTCGAAATGACGGACAGCCCACGGATAGCCCTTGGCTGTGATTGGTCCGCTAAAAACATCATTTCCGCCCAACGTCATTTCCGGATTCTCACATTTCCGGACTTCAAGCTTCCTGTTTTGTTACCTTTATATGAACACTGCCCCTTTGAAACTTAAACACAACCACGATTCGATTATGAACAACAACATGGAAGAGCGCCTAGTCGAAGAGGTCCGGAGGTACGAGAACCTGTACAACCCATCTACCAGTGCCTACAAAGACGCACAGATGACTGTGAACTCGTGGAAAGAGATTTCGGCAGCGGTCGGTGTAGATGTGCCAGAGTGCATAAAGACATGGAGGAGGATTCGGGACAAATTTGTCCGTGTAAAGAAGACCACAAAAGGCAGCAGTGGCGATGCAGGGGGGCAGACGGTCCCTGTCTTCCTTACGTTTATGTCGTGGCTGTCGCCACACATAAAGCATCGGGAGACCACGTCGAACTACGTACACAAGGTAAATACTTGTTTTTGAACAGCCTCGTTGTGCTCGAGTTCACTGCCGATGTCGTTGTAGGCTTCACCATTTTGCAAAATGGAAAACGGGAGAAATGCTGGCAAATGAGCCTGCATTGATGTTTTGCAATTGCTAAAAGAACACACTGTTTGTGTGCGAGTTGGCCCACTAGCAGGGTTTGTTCATGAACCCAAAAATGCACCGAACAAAGATCTTTGAGTGCTTACATTGTTGATGTACTGATTGCGCTAATCTAACTTAAATCATTGTAGTCAAATGTGTTTTAATATGGCTAACAGAGAGCAACTGTCTTTTCTTAAAGTGCTTTCATTCCTGATGTAATGTATGCAGTTATGTTACTTTCATCATTGTAGCCAAACGCAATTTGTATATTTCTAACAGAGCAACTTCCTGTTCTTTTATTATTATTCAGACGGAGCCATCCTCCGAGTCTGCCACCTCAGCACCTGCGGTCTCCTCCGAGTCCGCCACCTCAGCACCTGCGGTTTCCTCCGAGTCCGCCACCTCAGCACCTGCGGTCTCCTCCGAGTCCGCCACCTCAACACCTGCGGTCTCCTCCGAGTCCGCCACCTCAACACCTGAGGCCTCTCATCTTTTGCTGGCTGCCCCTCCTACATCCTCCACGGTACTGCCATCTCGTGCGACGAAGAGGAGAAGACAGACGGAGCAAGACGAATGCACTGTGACCGAAGTGCTCTCTAAGCTCAACGAGAACAGGCAGGAATTGTACCAGGCCTTTAATTCCGCGCAACCTGACTCATTAGACGCACTAGGTTGCTGGTCTAAATCCATGCTTTTTATGGCCAGGACACTGGACAAAGAAGATGTAGAGCCATTAACGGCTCAGATATATTTCCTGTTGTACAGCAACCAGCCCAGCAGGAAAAAAAATAATGTACGAGAATGTTTCTGTAAATTGTAAATAGTTTGTACAGGTTAAAATGTGTGTTTTGCACCTTGTTTTTTTATATCACTTATTTGCACCTTGTTTGTTATCTGTACTTATTTTGCACCTTCTTTTTATATCACTTATTTGCAACTTGTTCTATTACTAATTTGGTTTGGTATTGTTTGTATATACATTTGTTTTTAATAAAAACCCTAAAGTAAACAGTTGTGGATTTTGTCAATTTACATGGCTAAAATACAGCATCAATTCATTTCTCACATCCATACAGCCTGCAGTATGAGCAACAGGGCTGACCTTATGCAAAGACATTATGCGGCTTCTTTACACTTTCTAAATAGTTACTGACAGGGCTGAAAGTATGAAAGAATATGCGGATCAGGGCTTTGGGCAGGTTCGTATGGATGCAAATAACTCCAGCTCTGAGGAAGACTATAGCCAGGAACCATGTCTGATTAGCCTATACATAGACAAAAGGATGCAAATACACTTGTCTGCACACCTCTTTCGGTGGCTGTAGACAAAAGCCAACTATCATGTCCAAATAACTCCAGCTCTGAGGAAGACTTGTCACGGCTATCTAGCTCACAATAGTCATGACATAGGGAAGACAGACACCGTCGGGTAACGTTTAACAATTCTCACATTTATTTGACAAAATAGATACAAAAGACAGGGGCAGACAGCCTTCCCGCGTCAGGTGGTCAGAGCAGGATAAAAGGGCCTTGAGGTCCCGGGACACCGTTTTTTATAGTGATGGCCATCACCTGGTGGCCATCACCTGGAGCCCCGCCCCTCATTAACCACCGCCTGCAATCTCCAGCTCCTCCTACATGTTGAATGGAGAAACAGGAGTCATGCACACATACAATCCACAGAGCCTAGTGTCAAAGCCGGGGCGTCACATCACTCCCCCCCAAAAGACAGGAGCCCATACCATGGGTTTCTGGTAAAACAACCCAAAAACCCCAATCAACAATATTTCTACTAATAATTAACCATTATTAGAAATCCCAAAACACCAACACATGTGTACACAATCATAGGCCTAAGTGAACACCCACACATGCTGCACCTTCACACCAAACCACCATTCACCCAGTCTCACTAATGGCCTTGATACCGTCCCATCCTCCCATATATCCGGCGCCAGACACACGGGACAGCTGAAACAGAACAAGACACGAGACAGACAGAAAACAAACAGACAAACACATTCATTCATTCATTCCTCCGGGGCTCGAGAAAGGGCGTCAGCCATCACATTTTCCCGGCCACGGATGTGCCGAATGTTCAGTCTGTACGGCTGCAAAAAAAGTGCCCAGCGCATTAAGCACTGATTCGAATTTTTGAGAGACTGAATGAATGTGAGGGGATTGTGGTCTGTGAACACCACAACAGGATATAAACCTCCCCTCACATAAACATAAAAATGTTGGAGAGCCCATATTAAGGCTAAACCCTCCTTTTCAATCGTTGAATAGTTCAATTGATGTTTATTGAACTTGCGCAAAAAAAAACACACTGGCCTGTCCATCCCAGTGTCGTCCTTTTGCAACAAGACTGCGCCCGCACCTACTTGGCTGGCATCAACCTGTAACAAAAAAGGTTGTTCCAGTCTTGGCGCAGCCATCACCGGAGCAGAGGTCAACAACAGCTTTGCATTATCAAATGCTATCTGACACTCAGAGGACCACTCATACTTAACAGTGCCCTTTAACAAATCGGTCAATGGGGCCACCACTGTTGAAAAGTTTGAACAAAAATTCCTATAATAACCAGCCATTCCAAGGAATCGCATCAGCTCTTTCTTCGTCCCAGGAGGGGGGAACCTTTCGATGGCCAACACTTTTGCCCTCACAGGCCGCACTACCCCCTGCCCTACCACCTTGCCCAAGTAAACCACAGTGGCCTTCGCAAATTCACATTTCGCAAGGTTTACTGTCAGATTAGCCGCCCGCAGCCGCTCGAAAAAAGCACGAATGCGGACCAGATGTGTATCCCAGGTGTCTGCATAACAGACAGCATCATCTAAATACACTGCACACCCCTCCAACCCGCCCACAACTCTATTCATGAGTCTCTGGAAGGTTGAAGGGGCGTTGCGCAGTCCAAAACTCATCCTGGTATAAGAGTAAAGTCCAGACGATGTTACAAACGCTGAAATTTCTTGGGCCCTGGGAGTCAATGGCACTTGGTCGTAACCCTTAAGCAAGTCAAATTTGCTGACAAACCGGGCACTACCCACCTGGTCAACGCAATCTTCGATTCGTGGTAACGGAAACGAGTCAATTTTTGTCACCGTGTTAACCTTCCTATAGTCTGTGCAAAATCTGACGGAAGAATCAGATTTCTTTACCAGCAGACAAGGAGAAGCCCAGCTGGAATAAGATGGTACGGCTAATCCATTATCAAGGAGGTACTGCACGGATGAATCAAGACTTTTCCGCTTGTCGAGTGAGACGCGATAAAACCTTTGACGAACCGGTTTTGCGTCTCCCACATCTATGTCATGTTCGATCACGCTGGTACAGGTCGGTGTGTCAGAAAATAGGGATGAAAACTCAAAAATTAAACTTTTTAGTTGCTCCCGATGTTCACTCTTCAAATGACTAAGAAGACTATCCAAATTAGCCAGCATTTCGCTATTAACTAGCCGAGCCTGCAACACTGCATCATCGGGCCCACACACGCCATCCTCAGCTGCCACTTGAGTGATGTCGGGTGCATCTGACCCCACAGCAAGCCCTACTGGTTTCAGCCTTGCCTCCTTCTCCTGCATCTGTGAAGATGAAGGGAAATAAGGCTTGAGCAGGTTGATATGACAAAGCTGTGTTTTGCGTCTTCTTTCAGGAGTTGACACCACATAATTAACTTCTGAGACCTGGCGGATGACAGTATACGGCCCCAAGTACTTGGCCTCGAACGGTGAACCCGCTATAGGCAGCAATGCCAGAACTTGATCTCCTGGGCTAAAAGCCCTCACCAGTGCCTTACGGTCATACAGATTCTTCATTTTCTTTTGAGCATTACTTAGATTTTCACTCGCCATTTTCCATGCCAGGAACAGCTTGCGACGAAAACCCTGAACATACTCTGCCAAGTTCTCTGGTGGCTCTGTACGGTCCAAATCACTGCCTAAAATAGACAGAGGAGTACGCACCTTGTGGCCAAAGACGAGGTCATTAGGGCTATACCCTGTACTCTCCTGCACGACAGCACGTGCCGCCAGCAGGAGCCATGGTAAACCCTCTTCCCATTCCCGCTTTAGCTCTATACAATAAGCACGCAACAAGGACTTCAAGGTGGCATGAAAACGCTCCAGCGCCCCCTGGCTTTGCGCATGATATGCGCTGCTGAGATTATGCCTAATGCTTAGCTGTTTCAATGCCTCAGCAAAGGACTTAGATGTAAAGTTTGAACCACGGTCGCTTTGAATAACTTTTGGGATACCCAATATGGAAATAAAGTGATACAACGATTTCACTACAGCTTTAGTGCTAATCGATCTCACTGCATATGCTGCAGGATATCTAGTAGCCTGACACATCACCGTGACCATATATTCCATACCAGACTTTGACCTTGGCAGGGGTCCAACACAGTCAATAATTAAGTACTCAAAAGGAATACCAACCGAGTGGATAGGCTTCAGTGGCGCAGGTTTTATGGTCTCATTGGGCTTCCCAGCAACCTGGCAAACGTGACATGATTTTACAAATCCCGCAACATCACGTTTAATGCGAGGCCAGTAAAAATGCTGCAACACATGGTTATAAGTCTTTCTTATACCAAAATGACCAGATGTTTCGCCATGAGCAGCTTTCAACGCTAACTCACGATACACGGCGGGCATGACCACCTGCAGCACCTGACCTGCCACATCAGCACCTGCATGAGGCAACCACCTGCGAAGCAGTAAATCATTTTGGACAAAATAACCATGATCTACACTCTGATTATCATTAGCCATAGCAACATACTTATCCAAAGTGGTATCAGTTTTCTGAGCATCAATAACCTGATCAACAGATAACGGTACTGGTAAGTCGGGAATGAACAATTTAGACAACGACCCAGAAACGACTGGCGCTTTCTCTACCTGCCCACGAGCCATAGCACGAGTCACCTCGCAGGCAGTGAACACCTCGGGAAAATCCTCAAAACATTTGTCAGACTCAGGTGACAGTAACACGCCTGTACTGACCACAGGTGGTGGCGGAGACTGACAGGGAAAAACACAATCATGTGCCAGATTATTGCCCATAATCAGATCAATGCCATCCACCGGCAGCGATGGACAAACAGCAATAATCACTTCGCTGTTTACAAAGCCAGAATTCAGTTGAATCCTATGCAGCGGTACGGGAAACGAATGTAACCCAATTCCTCGAATCAAGACCACACTATCAGTGTCTGAGGTCGAGGAAAAAGGGAGAACAGACTGACGAATAAAACTCTCAGAGGCGCCAGTGTCGCGCAATATCCTGACTGGCACTCTACGAAAGTCACCAACCAAGGACACATAGCCATCACTAACAAATGGAGTGTAATGAGCGTCAGGAATAGTCTTAGGCACAACATTCAAATTTTCGTTTTCCCCTGAAATAGAACGCTTGGAAGGGAAAGCATTGATTCCATCTACGTTTTGTGCGTTCCACACACCAGCAAAACGAACAGCAGACACGCACCCTACATCTTTGGTGCTGACCATGCCTTCTCTAGGCCTATTATGTGACCACTCCGGACATTGGCGTCTCCAGTGACCTGGCTTATGGCATTTATGACACATATTGTCAAGCTTGCCATCATTCCCTTTACCCACCGCCGCAGTGTTATATCTCACGGTAGGACCAGCATTAAATCGTGGGACAGTATTAACAAGATCAGATCGCTGCTCCCGCTGATAATAATCTTTGCGCTGCGCAAATTCACGGAAATGATTCTTGTGTGTTAAGAAATATCCATCAGCGAGGGAACTAGCCTCAGAGACCGTTTTTACCTTGTGTTCGCTTACATAAATAGCCACCCTTTCATGCAAGATATTATTGAACTGCTCTACAATCATTAAATTGCACAATGCATCAAAATCCTCAGCTGCAAGCCAACGATGAAACAAATTGGACAGGTCCCTGCCTACCTCAGCATAAGTTTGTTTATTCGACTTTTGATGATTACGAAAACGTTGTCGGTAAGCCTCTGGTACTAGCTGATATGCCTTCAACACGGCATCTTTAACAGTTTTGTAATCTTTACGCTCCACAGCAGACAGAGCGACAAAAGCTTCTTGGGCATGCCCATGCAAAGCAGTCTGTAGCAATAAAACCTTGTCCTCACTAGTCCACTTAAGATCACAAGCGACACTTTCAAATAAGGAAAAGAAAACATCTGGGTCCCGTTCGTTGAACTTCGGGAGAAACTTAACCATATTTGATAAGCCTGATGGCTGATTGGAATTGCCGTATTTCCCCTCTGCCATCAGGTTTAGACGAGTGTGCTCTAACTGTATTTTTTCCTGTTCCAATAAACGTTCCTTTTCTCTTTCCACAGCGTTGAAACGTATTTTTTCCTGTTCCAATAAACGTTCCTTTTCCCTTTCTCCAGCGTCTAATCTCTTTTGCTCCATTTGCATTTGCAAAATCGCTTTTTGCTGTTCAAAAGTTAATATAGTATGAGAAATAGCAGATGCCTCAGCCTCTGACTTCTGATCTGAATCCATAATTGGACTACAAAAAAAAGGCAACACCTGTTGTGTTTGTAAGCCCTCACGAATGAGATCTACCAACCGGTCTTTCCTTGCAGATCTAGGCAGCGTAATCTCAATAGAATAATAATCAGCGACACTTATTAACTCCTTTACTGTTAGCGTCAGCAACAAGCTCTCCGACGGAGCATCAAAAAAGTTTTCCACTGCGCTCATAACCAGTGCAACCCAGCACTTAATTCACGATCAAATGAATATTCATTACCTCAGACCACCTCCGTCTCCTCTTCTGTTGCTTCCGTCTCGCAAAAAGCGTAACAATCGCGTCCTCTGTCCTTTGAATCAGCTCCAGGTCCAGCTCCATCAACAGCCTCTTTCCAGTTGCCATGGTTCAATGTGTGTCAGGGAAGCCGGTAGCAGGTAAATAAACAAACGTGGACTTCTTCTACTTATAACTACGTTACGAGGTAGGCTTCTCTAAGCTCGACTTCAGTTGCGCCATCTACTGTTCTGGCGGTGAATTGTTTTCACAACAAAAAGGCTCGTAGAACTATAAATCAAAAAGGGTCCGTCAGCTCCGTCTGTCCGTCAGTCCGAAACGGACTCGGAGAAGCATACTGAGGCCTTAACGCTGAGGCAATTGTTTGCAGTACTGCGTAGAAGTTAGGAAGCAGAGAGAGATATGGGAATTCCCTCTGCTTAAATAGACCGCCTAATGAAGTGGATGGTTTTGGCAAGTGAAATATGTCACATGATGTATGTCATGTGATTGAAGCAGCGCAGCTCGAGTTGTCTGCCAGAACTAGCTCGCCGGCGTCGCTCCATTTTGGTTTTCCTCCTTCGGGAGCGCTTTTGATTTCTTGCTCTAGCCTTTTGTTTGACATCCTTCGGGAGTGATTTATGTTTTAAAACCTCCTTTTTCTAGTGAGTGTTTTTTTCATAGCCCGATCTTTTGTCACTCTGCATAGAGGAACTGATTTCAATAAAGTGTGCTGGCACGTGAATCCTCTGCATCTGAGTCCTCATTTTAGTCCAGGCCTGACAGAATCTGCAGGCAGCACAGAAAACTGTCAGGAATTGAGGAGGGTTTACCAGTTTCTGGCAGTTTTACAATCCTGCGAATGTTGGGAGGTGACCCCCAATGCTCTGAGCTTTACAAATGCAAATCAGGATAGTTTCCCTCAGAGCAGATAACAACTTTTTCTAAGAGGTACCAACTAAACTATCTGGCGTAAGCAGACCAGGCTTAAAATAAATATAAAATCTGAAATTGTAAATTGTTCTTAAGTAAGTGTGCTATAATGAATACAATGAAACAACGCTATGAAAACAAAATTGAAACAATGCACTTTATTTCAACATTTTATTATTATCCAAAACACAATCCTAAATCTCAACCACTGTGCAGAGTGGCATGATTACAGTCACTTTTTCAATTGTGCTGGTTAAATGCACAGTGGATGTGTTAACCACACATCTACCAGCAATCCGCTCAACAGGAAAAAATTATGCTGGGTATGATGTGTCAGTGCCCTGTAAGCACCAAACTTCAACCGGCTTTCCATAAAAATATCTGGCCCGATGGGATGAAGCCAGGAAACTTGGGCAATGATATGTTTAATTGCAGTACATTTTCTCATGACATTAGGAACTATGAACTGCTTTATAATACCTGGTCGCTGTTCGGTTAAAGGGTCAAGGATTGGTTCCTCAAAACTGTTAGTGTTTGCACACCACTTACCATAAACATATGCTGACCTTTCCGGTCTAGATCCATCTATGGAGTATGTAACATGTACAGTTTCCAAAAAGAAGTCTTTCTGCTGACACCAAAACACTGTGCTTCACATTGAGCATATCGGTTGTGTCATTACATGTCAAAGTTCCAACCCTTTGTCCTCCCCAAATACTTGCAATCTCAGCCCCATATTTACATGTCTATGGCATACTAAGCTGTTGACTCTGCTGAAATTCCCTCATAATTTGAACTTCTATAGTCCTATTGTTGTTAAACTTTCCCAGTATTCCATTAAAACAGTCAAATGAAAAACACCATAAAGAATAAACTGGTCCATAGTCCAAAATGCACTTTTTCAAATGAAGATGTAAATACATGTTCGGGGTGCAGTGCAATGGGCCAAACAGTTCGACAAATTTTGAGAGAAATGACTGCAGGTATCTGTCCGCTACTTCCAGTCTCTTGACGGATATGACTCTGGAGCAGAGTATGATACAAGCCTGCACAAAGTCAAACCACATGTCATAATGTCTGCTGTCAATAAGCCCCTTCAGACAAAACAGAGAGTAAATTGTTACCCAGTTTTTCCAATGATCTGCTGTAAATCCTGTGAAACCAGATGAGATTCGTAGGGAAATTCTTCCAACCTCGCAAGGTACTTTGATGATCTCTACTCTAGTTTGAAGTTCATCAAGGCTCTTTGTTGTCAAAATTCCTAGTTCTGTCCACAGTCGGAACAGATGTCTTGTTGTACCAAGAAGAAGGTTGTGCATAGAATCTATGACGACAAATCTGATGGCATCATAGTAACTCAAGCAGAAAAGTTCTGACCATCTAGCTCCGATCTGGTGTTCAATTCTTTTCTGTTCTGCCTTCGTCCTTGCCCGTCTGGAAGACCGCTTAAATCCAGAGTAGTCCATTTTGGCTCCAAATTCTCTCCTGCTGAATGTCTTCAAACACATATGGCATCCTGCAAGAGTTAAATGTCATATGTTAAACACACATATTTGTACTTGAGCATTCAATGAAAGAGACCCATAAAATATATCATTATAAGCAGCTAGATTGTTCAATATTTATTAATTATATATTGCAAAGCAAATGTTCATGTCACGTCCAACAAAGCCTCCATATTTTCGGGCTGCAGGAATATCTGAATACAGACAAAGCAGTGCCGCTCTGTAAACCTGATGTCCTGTGAAAGAGCTGTCTTCCAAAAATGATGCCATGCCAAAGTTCTTGGAGCTCATCCACCAAGGGATCTAAGAAAGCATTTATGTTAAGCGATTGCTCCTTTGGGCCAGGTATTAGTCCAACAAGAATCATATTTTCTTCCTTAAAACGGTTTTCACGAGGTCGATTTAAAAAGACCAATTAGATGGCTCCCACTGAATATGGTGCATGTTTGAAAGGTTGGAACCAGTCCACATTAAGCATCAAGGCCAAATTATTTTGCTCTGCTAAAAAAGGCTCTCCATTCACATACTGGTAATACTGCCATACTTGTCCTTCATAAACATCTGCTAGGTATATTACGTTTTCGCCATTCGTCACATCTCTTTCAAATCGAGGTCAAAACAAAACGGTAATTAGCTATAGCAAATGGCCAGTTTCACTCTAAAAGGGATATCAAATGTGCAGCTGCACTTGGAAAAGATCACACCCAGCACGTTAATAATAGCATTGGAAAATGGAAAGATCCTATGCGCATCTCAAAACAGCATCTGCCGCTTCGTCTCAAAAACATCCAACCGTATAGCAGCATCAATTAAATATTTTTAACCAATCAGTGCCACACAAAACGGAGTGCTTTTATATGTGAACGCTTAGGACAAATTATTGTTCATGAAAAACACTTTTTTTCTAGCCGATATATTACATTATTATAGAGTTACATAGTGCTGCTTACCATTGTCTGAAGTATAATTTGGTGGGAACATTTCTGGAAGCTCTCGTAATGAGTCGTTTTCAGGGTCGTCGGGCAGTGGATGCATTTCCTCAGTTTCTTCAATCTTCCCTAACAAGGTCTCTCTTGCCGGTATGGTATTGTCCATGGTCGTGACTGGATGCCACTGAATAATGTACAGCACCAGTTTGATCTATTTCAGATTTTCTAAACCAAAATCCATTTAAGAAATACAGTCTTCTATGCTCATAATGCTGCATGAAAGACATCGTTGTCACAATGTCCACAAACGCACAACATGCACAAAATTTGCAGGTTTGATGTGGTTTTGAATTGTCATCAAGGTAGTGGTTTTCCTTGAGCATACCAGAAGCCTTCCAAGCTCTCTCAGTTTCTGCCGAATGTATTCATGTTTGCAAACATCATATCCAAGACGGTTATATAGATGCTCACCATACTCCATAATAAAGACATCAGATTTGACTGCAGAATATACTTCATCTTGAACCATGTTGCTTAAAACCTTCCAAAATTCTACTTTCACAGCAGGTGTTGGAGGTATAGCAAATGCACAGAGGGCCTTGACACGGGTTTTGCCAGTTTTTTTTTTAAACACCAAGCTTGAACTTGCAGATCATCATCTGCCGCCAAAAGAGTTTCTTTGTGAAAAAGCCCTGACAGAATGTGCAATACAGGAAATTCAGTGCTTCAGCTGTTTTGGCTGCTTGCGAGGAACAAGATCTCCAACACCTGCATTTAATACTTCAACATTTTGCGCGAAGTTGCCTCTATTTTTTCAAATGATCCAGATGCATTCTTCTTTCTTTAGAGCCTTTTGGGAAGGACACAGCCCGTGTCACCTCTGACATATTGATATTTGCATGCTCCAAATGCCTTGCCATTTCTCCAACTCCCATCTTACAGTACAAACAATAGTGCTCTTGCTGTAGATTCTTGATCCATTCTCCCTTTTACAAACAGCATGTATGGAAAGTGAACCCTCAGCCACCCCATTGTTTCGGCCGAATCATACACAATGGGTCGTAAACGGGGCCTACAGGACAGGCCGAAGCTAGACTAAAGTTGCCTCGCCCCTCAAGGACCCCACTAAAACTTGAGGAGTCCGCTGATGTCCAAGCCCGCCCACTGCGGTAAAACAATGGCATTCCATTGGCTGATAGCCGAACATAGCCCATGGCCCACACCTCAAGGGATCTGGTACCTCTAAGGTAGATAAAACCCGCTGCGCCCAGGAAATCTCTGCTTATCCCGGCCCTCTGAAAATAGAACTGAATTTCTCCAGTTTAGTTCCAGATGATCCAGCAGTGGAAAGGGTGCAATTTTACAAACAGTTTGTTCTTTCTTAGTTTATCTTTAAACTTAAACTTTTTCCTAGTTCATATTAAAGCTTAAAGTTACCTTTTTCTAGATTATCTTTAAACTTATCGTTTTCTAGTTCATTTTAAGCTTAAATTGACTTTTTCTAGTGCAACGTAATCTTATCTTTTCTGGCTTATCTTAAAGCTTTTAGTTTGATAGATAGATAGATGGCGCAACTGAAGTCGAGCTTTGATAGACTTTTAGTGACTTTATTTTGAAGAGAGCACTCCAGAAGTCACCTCGCTGGCTGGCCGAGCAGAGTCACTTTTTACACGATCTACGAACAATCCCGCCACGGTTGTTCTTCCTGCAGACGGACAAAGACCTTGTCGAGGAGCACGAAGCATCTGCTCCTGTCCGGCCCAGCACTACCCCTTCGCTGTCCATCGACCCAGCAACCAGCGCGTCGAGGCCATGGAAATATCATCCACTTCCGGAATTCGCACAACACCCGCGCAGGAAAACCCGCGAACTCGAACGAAGTAAGAGGCATATGTCTGGGCAGTGTTTAGTTTTAATACTTATCATTATTACGTAACATTATTTTTGAGTAGAAACAAACACACACAAAACCTTATCACATTCACATGCTAAACAAATGATAACACTACTGCCTGACAGGGACTAAACTTCCCTAAGAATCCCATTGAGTCTCATATTGCTGGAAGAAGCATTTGGTGTAGCTCATCCTCCTGCGTGATGACTCTCGGCAGGTAAAGACAAATTATGCATGTCGATGCATAGGCATCCGACGCTGGCCTGCCTCTTGCTGGAAAACTCAATTCTGGGCTTGTTTATAAAGCCCAGCGCTGGAACTTTATCCGCTCCAGTTACAAGATGAGTATCTCTGTACGATAGTTCCTTGTGTGACTGCCCCTGACAAATCACTCGAGCTCCCTGGAAAAAATAATACAAAAAATGTTGTCAATATGATGTCGATATACTGAATCAAAGTATTGTGTCTCATTAGCTATTGACTTATAGTTGATTCAAAGCCTTATTGTGTACTTGGTGAGCCATGCAGTGTGAACTTCATTTCAAATTGCATTGAGGATGTAAAAATCATGGATGTCAAACAGCGTCCTTCAGCTCAACCAAACCAAAACCTAAGTCATAACCTTTGGCCCTGCCAAAGAACTGGCGCCAAGATACATCTCTAAACTACTCATCCCCTACTTTGCCTCACCCCCCTAAGATCCGCTGACCACTCATTGCTTACCATTCCACGCACAAAGTTAAAAACGATAGGTGATCAGGCTTTTTCCGTTGTTGGCCCTAAATTATGGAATTGTTTGCATCTAACAATAAGATCTCCCCCCCCCCCCCCATTGATATCTTAAAATACCTGTATTAAGACCAATCTCTTATCTTTAGCCTTCGGATTGTCATCACAATGACTTATTTTAATACATCCTGGCTTTTTTATTTTGGTATTTTTTCTGTTGCTTGTGCCGCAATTTGATCAGTGATCATTTCAGTGTTTTATTTATTTGTTCGATTGTTATTATTTTCAAGCAATTTTTTCTCTCTGTAAAGCAGTTTGGTCAACTTCTGTCGTTTTTAAAAGGGCTCTATAAATAAAGTGACATGACTTTGTAGGCCATGAACAACAAACGTTGCTTTATTTGTTATGTATTGAGCACATGATGTTAGTATCTGTGCTCTATATACAACTACTTTTAGGGTGTTTGACCAAATTAGTCACTCACTGAGGTCATCCATAGTCCTTATGCTTGGTAGTCCGAGCAAGACATCCTTCTGGTCCTCAACCCGGTTCGATAGCTTCACTTGTGTATGTACAATCATATGAATCCTGACTAGTCTCAGCAATATATTCCTCTTCACTGTCACTTTAGGTGGAGTCAAAAAGCTCATCTGAATCGGAACTGAATCTGGTTGTTCATCTTTAAAGAAGAAAGTGTACATAAAATGAAAGTCAGCAAACTAATTTAACATTTACTATAAACACTTCACACAGGATGCAAAGTATCAGTAAAGAAATGTTAAGTAGATTCATTCATCTTTTGTATATATAGTGTGTGTCCCTTACCTATACATTTTGGTCTCCCTCAGCCGTGGTCAGTTCTGTTTGGAGAGGTTAAATTCAGAGTCAGGATCGGGATTCTCGGATGGACTCTGAGATACATCAGAATCTGTGCAATTTACAAGAGATGGCTTAATTTAAACTTTTTTCATTGGAAGATGCAGTACTGGTTCATCTGAGCCCTATAGAAAATAAAGAACATTTTGAAGAAATAATGTAGTTATGATATCTAACAAAACATATTCAAATAATCTCGGAATCATAGAAATCTTCATGTTTATCATAAACATTTATACTTTAATTTAGCAGGGGGACTATGGCAAAAGACGATGCCACAAGGGTATCCTAAACACACCCAGATTTTCAGCCTTTTTTATTTTGTATTACCTCCGTGAGGATACACAAATTTAACTCGACAACAATTCTCCGACACAATCTTTGTAGGGTTCTCAGCTTGGGCTCTGTGCCCTCTCCAGTTCTGTGTTTCTCTCGTATCTTTCTGTCATGTGTGTTGTGCAATAGTAGTAGTAGATTTGACGTTGGCTAATTATTAATAATCATGAGAAATGATTATTAAAATAGAAATTATTTATTAAAAATAATTAAAAATTATAAAGCTATTAATTAAGAATAGTAAAATAATTAATAAAAAACAATAAAATTATCAATTAAGAATGAACCAATCTGTAATCATTGCTTATCGTTGCGGGGCACCACCCTGGTTACAGGGACCAATAAGTCAATCTTTAAATATCAGTCTCAAGTGATATACGTTATATTAATAACCTCAATATTCAATATTAATGATTATATAATAAACAATGAAGGGTTTTAAGTTCGAGCACAGGCTATAGTAATCCAGCTGTATTCACATACGCATGTACAAATACTTTAATTACAAAAGTATTTATTAAAAAGGGGAAATAAAGTTAATGTTATTTCAATGATTCTTCATTTAACAAACTCCAATATTTCAAAGATGGCAACAGCAGCAGCAGCACTTATCACAATGGTCACACATGTAATACTGAGTATCTACTGGTGTGTGTCTGTGTGGTCGTGTGTGTCTGTCTGTCTGTGTCTCTGTGTGTGTGTGGGTGTCTAAAGAGAAAGGGGAGTGGCTATGGCGTAATGACGAGATCACGTGGTGAGGTAGTCTGGCCAGGATCAGGATGTTACGTTCACGTACTTTCAAGATGGAGGTTTATGAATGAAGCCACGTTGCGAAAAGCAAAATGGCTGCCGGTCACTGACCTTAACAAAGGGGATCTTTAGACAAAGAGATTTCTTATCTCCTGGTTCTGGCGCCGAATGGCGTCGAGATGTATTAAGGCTCTTTAAATCTAGAATTTTCTATGCCACATGAAATATGTAAGTGTAGGTCGGGACGTGTGTAAAAACAGGTTTAGGAGAAAAGAGAGGGAGAGATAGAGAGAAATCAGGAAAGCTCTCAAAACATCGTCAGAGACAAACTTCCGGCGAAGCGGGCAGTCCAGTTACGTGAGATTTATCTTTTAACAGATGTAAATCTCCGCACAATATCTCTGACGGTAACACTTTAAAAAGGGAAGTGCCGGCTTATTACGCGCGCTTCTCAGAACATAGTAGACAAAGGAACCGGATGTGACGTCTCCAGTTCGCCGCGCGTTACCCGGCTAAAAACAGATCAGCGATCTACAAACAAACACACTCAAATAAACATGACACGCTAAGTATTTAAACTAGTCTCTGCCCAGACAATAAAGCCTCTTACTGTGACCTTCGCGGTGTTGCTTGCGCGTGGCGCGCGGATTTTCCAGAAGTCCAGTGAATCTCGTTGTTAAACCTCAGGATGCCTGCACGAACGGCGAATTTTCCTGGAAACAGATGAGTGAAGTCCTGGCCTCTTAAGCGGGCTCCGGTGGGTCTCGTGTTTACAACGGAGGTTAGCGCTGGGCCGAATAGAGCGAACTTCTCTTGCTCTTGGACCGGAATTCGGCCTCGTCTCTTCTGCAGGGATGATCAGCTGTGGCGCAGTTGTGGGGATCGTGAAAAAGAAAGTCTGTGATCTCGGCCGGCGAGTGGACTTCCTGTGGCGATCTCTTTCAAGTTAAAATAACAAAAAGTCCTATCAAAGTAAGACGTCGACTGATTAAAGAAATAAAGCAAAATGAAAATAAAACAATTTTGTGGTTATTGCCTCCTTTAGCAACTAAATCATCTAGCTAGACCGGGAACGGTCTATTGACGTCTTCAGAGAGCAGGAAATGGCAGCGATTTTTGGGGTGCCAGGGCTTTTAAATTACCTGAGAGGTCCTCCTCCTTGAGGAGTTGGTCATAGGACATCGGCCAATTGATTTGTCAGGAATGGATCTGAGTGGGCGGGGCTTCCAAGGCATTCCCAGAACATTTTCCACCACCAGGGGGAGATTCTTGAGCCTGCAGGAGGATGTTTTCCCGCCGAAAGTTTAACAACCCTTTGTTCCTCTCGGCTCCAGTGTCTGGTGGTCAGTCTCTGGGCTCTGGCCCAACATGTGTCTCCCTCCCTATGGCAGCTCTGCTGATCCCTTTTGAATATGAGGAGTAATCACCTAACAGCCCTCAACTTTGATTATTAATCCTCTGGTGGAGGTGCTCACTGACCCTCCTTCATGGCCACAGATAATTTAATTCTAATATATAGGAAATATCAAACTTCCGTGTCTTACAAGGTGTTTTAAGTTTATGGACAAAAGATAAAATGTGTAATTTATTGAGTATTATATTAATCAGCTGCCGTGGTCCCCACAAAAACAAGAGACCTGTGTTTGAGGCTGGTCTTCTAAAAAGGACCCTGACTGGTCCCTATTAAACCACTAAAACCAGCATGTGCCTGGTAGCATACTTATGACTTCAGAGTTACATAGATGTTAAGAAAAAATAAAATGTAGATTCAAGTTCTATCACTTCTACAATGATCAAACAGTAAAGAGTTAAAACGAACGTATGAATACATTAAATACAATTAATTCAGACACAAAACAGTACCTGGTTCTGGAAGAATGATGGTCTCTGAGGATCCTTCCCAGGAGTCATGGAGATCTCAGCTAGAAAAAGAGCAACTGACAGCAACAGTGGAACGTCTAGCAACCTGAAGAATGAGTTTAACATCATTATTGAGTAGCTGGTGACCAGGAACATTATTTCAATTCAGCTACAATAGCAATAGGCAGAAACAAAAGAAAACAACAGCGGAGACTGAATGCATTACAGAAGTATTTCCTGTATCTGACTCAAAATCATTCTAGCTTTACAAAGATTCAATTTGGCTCTGATTTGTCATAAATATATTGCCAGCTGTAGCACTGCTGGAACCATTACAGTTGAGAACAAGTTCAGGTGTAGTCTGGAAGGTGGAAATTGACCTGTGACCAAAGACTGGTATGACTGGTACAATGCAAACTCAGCTCAAGTCCAAAGACTTACATGGTGTTTAAGGACAGAAAAGAAAAGATGCACGTCCCATAACATGCTTTCATCTCCCCTTACACCACCAGCAGCATCATGCAACCAACATGCACTTTAGACTCCATGGCGACACACGCACATCTTATTTTCTTCTTGAAACTTACAAACCTTACTACTCTTGTATTGAATTATTTAAAAACAACTCTGACCATTTCATTTTTTATTATAAATCTGTAAAGTGCTTGTTTGAAAATTATTTCTGTATGAATGTTTCTTAACACTTTTAATTTGAAGACTGTTATTTAAATATGCAGTTTATTTCCCCTATATGAGAGTAGCATTTGCTCCATATTATATTTAGCCATTTCCTTTATTAAATCTATTAAACTGCCTGCCTAGGCCTTTATTTTATAAAAATGTTAAGAACTTGCTAATTCTTACATATTGTACTTGCACATCCATTTGTTTTTTGTATGGACTTAGTGCTGTTGGATGTATACACCCTCATGTTCCTTAAGGTTGTTTGGTCTACTGGCATGGAGTGTCTGATTTTTATTTCAGTTTAAATTTTGAGTTAAATCAATAATGTTATTGTCTTCATTGTTATCAACATGAACTCTTCTACTGCACAAGGACATCATGGCCACTGTTCTTTAAAAAAATAGTCCCAATCTCTTTACAAAATTCATAAAACTTAAATAATTTATTCACAAAAGCCAAAAAGAATGAGTCCTACCTGCGACAGACAATACAGTCTTTGTTCATTTCAGATATCAGTCAGATAATTAATACAGCAGCTTACTGTGCCTGTGGTGTCTATCTGCCAACTCACCATCAATCATAGAAACTGAATCATCTGAAAAATATTTGAATATTATTGTACATTTATTTTAATGAGTTGCGTGTGACAGTCTTTTGGGAGACTACTGATGCTTGTTGCTATGGTTTCAGTTCACAGCATTGGGATCTGGATGTAGGTGGAGTGAATGAATCCTTGGATTCCTGCATCACAGGAAGGTGTGTCATCAAAACTGTCCATTTGGTTGTATGAATCTTGTTCTTTATCTCCCTTTTAATACTTATAAATATGATCAATTATCAGGTAGTTAACATTGGACCTGTGCTACAATTAATTGTATGGGTGATCTAGCCACAGTGTTTCAATGTTTCCCTTGTTACATTCTTTATTTTCTTTGTTATTTACAGTGCCTTGCATAAGTATTCACCCCCCTTGGACTTTTTCCCATTATGTACTGTTACTAACTGGAATTCAAATAGACTTAAATAAACTTTTTCCCGTTTGATCAACAAAACATGCACTTTGGAGGTGCAAAATAAATTTTATTGTGACACAAACAATAATGAGAACAAAAAAGTTGACATCTGTTGGGTGCTTAAGTATTCACCCCCCTGTGTCAATACTTGGTAGAACCCCCTTTCGCTGCAATTACAGCTGCAAGTCTTTTGGGGTATGTCTCTACCAGCTTTGCACATCTAGAGATGGAAAGGTTTGTCCATTCTTCTTGGCAAAAAAGATGAAGCTCAGTCAGATTGGATGGAGACCGTCTGTGAACCGCAATCTTCAAGTCTTGCCATAGATTCTCTATTGGATTGAGGTCTGGGCTTTGACTGGGCCATTTTAAGACATTAACATTCTTTAATCCAAACCATTCCTTTGTAGCTCTGGCTGTATGTTTAGGGTCATTGTCCTGCTGGAAGATGAACCTCCGCCCCAGTCTCAAGTCTTTTGCAGACTGCATCAGATTTTCTTCAAGGAATTCCCTGTATTTGGCTCCATCCATCTTTCCCTCTATTCTGACCAGTTTCCCTGTACCTGCTGAAGAGAAGCATCCCCACAGCATGATGCTACCACCACCATGTTTCACTGTTGGGATGGTGTGCTCAGGGTGATGGGCAGTGTTGGGTTTTCGCCACACATAGCGTTCTGCATTGAGGCCAAAAAGTTCAATTTTGGTCTCATCTGACCAGAGCACCTTCTTCCACATGTTTGCTGTGTCTCCCACATGGCTTCTGGCAAACTCCAAACGGGATTTTTTATGGATCCCTTTCAACAATGGCTTTCTTCTTGCCACTCTTCCATAAAGGCCAGATTTGTGGAGTAGACGACTAATAGTTGTCCTGTGGACAGATTCTCCCACCTCAGCTGTGGATCTCTGCAACTCCTCCAGAGTAACCATGGGCCTCCTGGTTGCTTCTCTGATTAATTTTCTCCTTGTCCGACTCTTCAGTTTGGGTGGACGGCCTCCTCTTGGTAGGTTTGCGGTTGTGCCATATTCTTTCCATTTTCTTATGATGGATTTTATGGTGCTCAGAGAGATGTTCAAAGCTCTGGATATTTTTTTATAACCTAACCCTGCTTCATATTTCTCCACAACTTTATCCCTGACCTGTTTGGTGAGCTCCTTGGTCTTCATGATGCTGTTTGTTCAGTAATGATCTCCAACAAACTCTGAGTCCGTCACAGAACAGGTGTATTTATACTGAGATTAAATTGCAGACAGGTGGACCCTATTTACTAATTATGTGACTTGCAAATGCAATTGGTCGCACCAGATCTTTGTTAGGGGTTTCACAGTAAAGGGGGTGAATACATATGCACTCAACACTTTTCAGATTTTTATTTGTAAATAATTGTGAAATCCATGTAATATTTCCCCCCACTTCCAAATGATGCACTATTTTGTGTTGGTCCATTACATAAACTCACGATGAAATACATTTTAATCTGTGGTTATACCATGACAAAATGTAGAAAAGTCCAAAGGGGGTGAATACTTATGCAAGGCACTGTATATCAATCAGTTTATCCTTTTTCACTGGCTGAACTTGCGGCATGAAATCAACTCCTGATTGTTTCCACATAATCCACCAGGCTGGAGGTCCAAAGAAGGCAGAGAGCAGGAAACAATCTATTAATTGGTTTTCAAACCAAATTTTAAACTAAAAGGGCAAACACAAGAGTTATGGTGACGCAATGGAACTAAGGTCGTCATGCAAAGGGACATGGGAAACAGCAAGGTATGTATACATCTAGGGATGAATATAAGGAAGACCAGGGGAAGGTAAGTAATACTGATCAAGTGAGGCTCATCAGAAACATACAAGGGTAGGACAAGATAATAACAAGAGCAGATGTTACACTACTCCTGTTTTCACAGTATTCCACTGATAAGCAGTTGGTGGTGATGAAGCAAACAGAATACTGGGCCAAGGGAAAAACTGAACAATCTGAAAACTATGTGGTTGTAAACAACACGGGGTTACTTTTTCTTTTTATCCAAAAAATATTCTAAAGAAGGTGAGAGAGTCAATTGTATAGCTTTACTCCCTACAGATTATAGTCTTCAGGAAAAGGTCAGTCTCTTCATACAGTGTGTTCCGTTGACAACTGTAATCCAGTACTTTGATGCCGGGTTTACGTGAGGCCACTTCCATGTGACGGCCTTCTTGCTCACTTGCTTTACAAATAAATTCACCCTGGGGCTTCGCCCAGATATGACAAAAGACCAGACACATATACTTAAGTTCTGCCACCAATTTTTGCATCGTCTTGCTAATATGAATAAATTAGTGGCCAAAACACATGAAAACGGTCTGTAATTGATTTACCACACTGTCCCCAACATTATTCTTCTCCCTCTGTGTAAATTGTAAGTTTGGGGTCAAACCGTATCTTATGAAGTTTGTCCAGCTGAAATCTGGCCAGGATCTTCAGTTGGTATTCACGCCCTGACATTGCCAAACATTATTCCCCTCTCCCTTCACATAATCTCCAAGCTTGATTCCCACTTCTGTTTGGACAGTAGAATAAGTATTCAAATTTGTAGTCTATTATAAATGCATGACCCTAAATGTCTTTTATGCGTCCATGGACATCTTATTCCAATATTGTTTTCCATCCCTGATTGCTTAAGGTGGTTAAAAGACTCCGTGCCATTAGCAGTAAACTGTTACAGCGTTATGTACCCACTACCTACATCAGGTTTCTACACTAGTCTTAGTTCTGTCTTCCAGACATCTCACAGGATATTTGTTGTTATTGTCCCATTCGTTATCATTGTTTTGCAAACGTTTCAAGCTCTTTATATACTCTTCACATATTCCCTCATTTTATAAAAAAGATGTTGAGTTTCCATTGTGTATCTTTTTTATCGTCTAGGTGCAGTGTAAGATACACTTCGTAGGGGTCTTAGACGTCTCTTGCACAAATCTTGTGTCTATCTGAATTCCAGATAAATTCAATAAATCCAGTCCATAGTTTTGTGAGGTAGTAAATTCTTTGGGGTATATGTCCCTCTGTATGATTACTTCCTCCAAATACCACTGGCGTACAACGGTTTACACAGAAAATATGAATAAAAAAAATCAATTCAGTGTCCCTTTGAAAAATGTACTTGTTGACCTGGCTCAGGTTAGAAACAAATTGCAGTTATGATTAAAAGAAAGAAACATTGGTTTGAAATGGGGATATTCTCCTAAAGTAGTTAAAGAAAGTCTTCACTTTTTATCACTTTGTGTTTGCAGATTTAATTCAAAAATACTTTTATTTAGACCGATTTATTCAAGGTTTGAAATTTTTTTCTTGCAGAAGTATTCAGACCGTTTGTACTGTGGTCAAGTGCCTCTTCTTTGATCAGGGTTAAAATAAACTTTTCTAAAGCTTAGAATTTTCTCAGAAAACGGGTGGGGAATATTTTTTACTTGTCAATGTTGATATTGTGATAGAGATTGATCAGCTGGGTTGACCAGAGTTCCGTCATAGAGGGGTTAAGTTGAAAGGGTCTTTCATCCAGTTTGGGTTGCACTAGAACGAAACCAGTGGTGGTTGTAGAAAGGAGGGCAGTGGTCAGAGAGGAGCAGCGGCATGCGGTGATAAGTATGAGGTCACTAAAACAGCTGTCCTGGAGGCAGTGCTGATAGAAAATTAACCTTTAACTGACGTCATCCAGACGAGGTTCCTGGACCAACTGCAGGCAGCAACACAATTGTTTTTCTGTTCAATACATTATTTGGAAACAGCCAGAGCCGTGCCCTCCACCTGCAGGATAGGCATTTGAATAATATGTTATGGATCTGTGAGTTCACTTTAAAATCACCAGGCCAAGGACAGGTGATTCAGTGGTTACCTAGCAACAGTGACGCACCACACTAGCCCTTGTTTTGGAGTGGAGGCTTCAACAGGAAAAGCAGCGTGTAGCGCGTCACGTTCTGCATCCTGTAAAACTCAGAGTCTGATCAAGGCCCTACACTTCCCCTCTCTCCAACAGTTTCTGATTCTCTCTGATTCTTCTTCAATGCCATTTTTCTCACGCAGCCCTTCATCGCACTCATTTATTTCTTTTTTTCATTTTACCAATCTCATTCTCTTATACCTCGAGTTTTTCCCTATTATCATTTGTCATCTAGCATCTCTCTTTCTGAGCTATGACTCCTCTCACTCCACCCCTCTGCTTTCATCCCCCTCCATCTCTTCCTCCTGCAGTCTTCCCGTTCCTTTGCAATGTTTCTACCAGAAGGCCCACCCAGCTGACTGACTGACAGTAGTCAAGATATATTAAGAAATCTTGTTTTATGCTGTGGTGGGCATGTGGTTAATGCAGTGAGTTACAATCAGTCAATAACCAGCTCCTGATATTTAGATCTTGGCTTAACTATTGCTTTTTCTTCAGGCAGTTTGGTTAGGACTCATGCGCTCACATTAAAGCTAGGGTCAGTAAACCAGGAGAAGCTGTAAGAGCAGGATACACCTTGATAAATGTAAAACTAAAAGTCCCACCCCCTCCTATAAGGCCTCTTGCTCAGTGACAGCACAGGCATGTGGGTCAGTTAGAGACAGACGGCTTTGCAAGCCAATCATATTGGTTTCATTGGTTGTGTTTATTACGTTTGCTTGAGGGCACAGACACCAGCTTTCCTTTTATAATTTTGTGGAAATCCTTGAAATGTCCCAATAACCATCAATGAACAAACATTTCAGAAACATCTTACAAACCCCACCTGTAACAGATGGAATTAATTTGCTAATTTTTTATATCAACACATCTTTGAACCTTAGCTATGTGTTGTCAAAAAAATCTATATAGCGGCCATAAAATAAAAAGGACACAGAAAACGAAGATGCACTGACATAAGAATTTATTTGAAAACAAACGCAAGCTATAAAAAAATCTGAGTTAATCACATAAAAACAGGTGGAGATCTTTGCCAAAATAAACAAAAGACGTCAAGCCAAGCAGTGGGCCGTCCCTCCGAGCGCTTCCCCCCTAAACTATAAACAAACCATATCTTAATAAAACATGAAAACTAGACTAATGGATATTTCCAACTCAAATTAGAATAACATAAAATAAGAAGATCAGACATGTATGCCGGGGAAAAACCATGGGAAAACAAAATGGAAGGAGGGTCCTTCCCGAACTGCAGGGAGCTGCTGTGTGGCTTGAGTGAGACTGAGAGCCCGAAGTCTCTGCTCCTGCAGTTTCTTATTTCATCTCTAATTGTAAATGGACCCCAGGTTCTGAAGCACCTGGGGGAGGGGACAAAGAGCCAGGAGATAGAAGAGCAAAACACCACATGATACATGATCAAGTGGTGGGAACCAGCACATAGCCTTGTGTGTAGCTTCGCATCCGGCTGTATTATTTATATCCATGTATTGAACAATGCTAGTTGCAATCTTCACATATCTGCACTTTTGTATGACCACATCACGAACATTCCCAGCATTGATCTGAATTTTCCTGGTATCAATTCAAACCAACTTCTAATAGAATGCATTCCTCCTTTCTTGTTATGATCTTTCACTCCAGTGTACTCATTCCATCCAGTTTTCACAGCGGCGAAGACCAACTCCTATTATGAGCCTAATTGATCTGCAGGGGAGATAATATACAGCGGATTATGAATGGCAAGTACAGGCTCTTTGTGTGACTGCTTCTCTGCTGCAAACACACTCAGCACAGTCAGGTAACATTTTTAGAGCAGCATTTATAAATATTATATAATGGTATCGTCGTTTCCCAGTGAAAAGCGGTGACACACACACATAGAAGACTCTGACGAAGATGTCAAGAGATTTTGTTGTGAGCCAACACCCAAGTCTGTGTGTTGAAAATAAAAAAAAATCACTTGATCTACACAGCAGAGTTAACACGTCACTTCCTGTCTCCGCCTGCTGCACCAGGCTGCTCCACCTCTCACCTGAACCAGCAGGTCATGTCGGAAGGTGTTGTTGAGAAAACTATGAATGAAGTGTAGTGTTTGGCCTGCTTCATGACACATCACTCAGTTAATTATGCTGACACATTAATAAACAACAAATCAGAAAGCCTGGTACAGCATTCAACTATTCAATAAACTCATAATCTCATATCTGAATATTCTTCAAAGTGGTGAATGTATCAGGAGATATGGAAATGAAATCAACCAAAGGTCAGTGTCTGTTCTGAACCTGCCTGTTTGTCCTGTGGTGAAGCTTTTCTGTCTGGAGCAAATTTAGATTGTGCACTGATTTTATCGTCAATGTTTTTTAAAAATTTGAATTCTCTTTTCTACTGTTCATTCGTGTTGTTAATGTTGAGTTTGAATTACTTACTGAACTTATTTTTTGTTTTTCTCACTCATAGCATATCAGCTATTTCAGGTCTGTTAAGCAACCGACACATTCTTCAGACAGAGGTTCACAACTTTTCAATATAAAAGTTCTGTAATCACACTCTCAGTACAAAGCATGGCAGTAAAAACACAGATTGCTTTGCTTTTACTTTGTAGAGAATTAGTTTCAGATTAAGAGATTCTATTAATGTTAGTGCCATGACAGAGATCAGCGACTGACCCCTGTGAATGTCAGCGTCTGAAATAAAAATATTGAAGTAATTAAAAGGATCTGGTAGGACAGACACTATTGCTGGCACCTTTGTGGAATAACTAGGTAGAAATATAGAAGCAGCCTTACTTGTATTACGTATGCATATGTCAGTTAATATGTTAATGTAATTATGTTTGTGTGTGTGTGTATATAACAATAAATAAATCATGTATGGCGTTTGTCTATTGTAAATTATTCCTCTTCTTATTCTACATGTGCAGCAGTAAGGCTTGGGAGTGCTAGGGCGAGATGGTGATTGGGTGCGGTGCAGCCCCCCCCAACCCCCCATAATGAAGGGCTCTCTTCAAGCTCTCTGGTTGCCCTCCAGTTTGCTCCTGCTGTTTCATGCATACGAATGTATGAATGTATTTTGATCAACAGCAACAAGCAGTTGGCAGTGGGTATAAAAAGTATGAATGCAAAATGACTGTGCATATATTTATATCAATTTATTTAAAGCTCAACAGTGATCAGGCTAAAGCACAGACCTTACAGTAATAACTCACAGCACTAGCCGACTCATTACTGTTTTAGTCAATGTAACCATGAAGATGATGGTGATACTTGTGTCTGTCATTCATTGCTGGTTAATGAGTAATTCTGACTTGATTGTGTCATCAGGCCCATGCAGCATTGTTTGGCATCCTGTGCCGGCTCAGTGTGCGGGTGTGTCTGCTGCCTCCGCACCGTACCATTAGGCAGGCTGCATCACGGAGGTGACGGCTGTAATTTCCCCCCTTCCACTCTCTGTTTGCACTCTCCAACACTCAGCGGTTGGAAATTGCAGTTGGAACACAATGATGTGATGTGACTACTGATGCCTCACAGTTTCTCTGAACCAGAACACCCCGCTGCTTGTCTGAGATGGTCTGAGACAGCCGCAATTTTCCTCTTTAATCTTTCAGCTGCAGAAATCTGTATTCATGTTTATACAGAGGGGCTGTATACACACAGTTGGCAGTTGATTGTGAACACCTAGCTAAGACTAATACTGTCTAATACAAGAGGCCTGGAGAGAATTCAACCTCCACGAATGTTGTCATGCTCAGTTTTTATTTCAGCTATTTGAGACAGGGGCTGCTTCGACTGATTTGCAGACGGAGAACCTGACCTCATTGTAAATGAGATCTAGAAAATAATAAAAACACAGGTGTACTTTAAATACCTCAAATATCAACGTTTTCCTGCTGAATACAGAACTACACCCAATCTTTAAATGGTGCATCCTGTATGTATAGTACAAATTGTACTATCTACAGTTTCACAAGGTTCTATTAATGCTTGTTAAATGTAGGCATTGGTTTGAGTATAAAAAAGGATATTTCAATCATTCAAATCTAAATATTCATTATTCACTGTTATAATCCAAGTTATTTTAATTAAAGAACGTTTCCATTCCAATTATTTTCTTTTTTATGAAATTTCATCTTAAAAGCAAACATTACATTTGTTGTGCAATAGTAGGAGTAGAATTGACGTTGGCTAATTATTAATAATCATGAAATATGATTATTAAAATAACAATTATTTCTTAAAAATAATCAAAAATGATAAAGCTATTAATTAAGAAATGTAACACATTTAATTAGAAATGATACGGTTATCCATTAATAATAGTTAAAATAATTAATGAAAACAATAAAATTATCAATTAAGAATAATACAAATCTGTAATCATTGCTTATTGTCGCGGGGCACCACCCTGGTTACAGGGACCAACGATACAATCTATAAATATCAGTCTCATAATGATAAATGTCAAATCAATAATCTCAATATTTAATATTAATAATTATTTAATTAACAGTGAAGGCTACTAAGTTCGAGCACAGGCAATCATAATCCAGCTGCAATCACATACATATGCACAAATAATCACAGACTACAGATACTTTAATTACAAAAGCATTTATTAAAAAGGGGAAATAAAGTTAATGTTATTCAATGATTCATCATTTTAACAAACTCCCATATTTCAAAGATAACAACAGCAGCAGCACTTATCACAATTCAGAAAATACATGTAAAACCGGCGGTCTACCTATGTATGTCTGTCTATGTGTATGTGTGTGTGTCTGTGTCAAAGTGTCTCTCTGTGTGTGTGTGTATGTCTATGTGTATGCATGTGAAATAAAGTTAGTGTTATTTAATGATTCATCATTTTAACAAACTCCCATATTTCAAAGATAACAACAGCAGCCGCTTATCACAATTTAGAAAAACACATGTATTCATCTATGTGTATCTGTGTGTGTATCTGTCTGTGTCTATCAATGTGTGTCTGTGTGGGTGTGTCTGTGTGTGTGTGTGTGTGAGAGAGCGAGAGAGAGAGAGAAAAAGAAGGGGGGGCGTGGCGATGACACAGTCACTTGGTGACGTCACATCTAAGATGGCGGCCGATCATGATTCGTGGAATCAAGGCCTAAAAACTCTCAAAATGGCGGATTGACTACAAAACAAGATGGCGGAGCCGTTATGAATTTAGAGCCAGAATGGGAGAAGAGGGAGAGAGGAGGTGTGGCAATAATAGATTCAAAATGGTGGTTAACTTGCGTTATCCAAAATGGAGTCTATGTTAATGACACCATGTGGCCGGAGCTCACACTGGTGGTCGTCACATGAATTACACAAAGGGATTTTCAGACAAAGAGAATTCTTTGTCTCTGCTTTGGCGTTCGGCCGCATGGCTTCCAGATGTGTCCGGCCTCTCTGAATATAGATTTAACTATGTTACATGAACTGTATTCTAAATACAGATCGGATGTGTATATAGGTCGGTTTAGAAGGAGAGAGAGAGAGAGAGAGCATACATACAAGGAGAGAGCAAAGCTCTTAAAAGCACCGTCAGAGACAAGTTACATTTACTTTACCACTCAGCACCCAAGTGGCGTTGTGTGCTGAGGTTTGAACGGTAAAGTCTCTTTAAAGTTGTTCAAACGGTCATAATGAGCTGGAGACGCTGCTCACGGCGCTTAAAAACTGTGGCACAAGGCCGTAACCGGAAACCGGAAGTGGCGAGTCGGCGCTAAACATTAGAGACTCGGCGGTCTCATACAAAACAAATACGTTCAATTATTAAAACAATACGCTACGTATTATATTAACATCTGCCCAGACAATAAAGCCTCTTACTGTACCACCCTCGCGGTGTGCGTGCGCGTCGGGCCAGTGAATCACGTGGTCTCTCAAGCGGTCTTCGGCCGCTGGACCGGACAAACAGCGGATTTGCTCGTGCTGCTTCGATGGGATGAACGTCGTCCTTCTTCTTCAGGGATGTGGAGCTCGTGCTCCTCAGCGGAATGAATCTCGCGCTTCTGCAGGGGACGGCTGTGGAAGCCGTTTGTAGATCGTTGGGGAAAAGAAAAGTCCGTGGGGAAAATGGAACAGTCTGAGATTGTTCCGCGTGCAATTTCCTGTTTGGTCTTTTCAAGTTAAAAGAGCAAAAGTCCTTTTGAAAATAAAAACGTCGACTGAGATAAAAGACAATGAAAGAAATGAAAGAAAATAACTCTGGTTGATAAACTAAAGTTAAGGTTGCCCCCGTTAGCAACTGAATCAGCTGAGAGGCCCCGAAGGGGGCCTGGTGTTGTCTTCAGAGCAGGGTAAAAATGGCAGCGATGTTTGGGGTCTCAGTGGTTTTGTTCTACCTGAGAGGTCCTCCTCCTTGAGGAGTTGGTCATAGGATGATGCTGGCTTTAAGCCAATTGAGTGTCAGAAATGGATCTGAGTGGGCGGGGCTTGGAACTGAGCAGGGGCTTCTGGGAAAACCCCAGGACATTTTTCCACCACCAGGGGGAGATTCTTGAGCCTGCAGGAGGATGTTTTCCCGCCCAAAGTTTAACAACCCTTTGTTCCTCTCGGCTCCAGTGTCTGGCGGCCCCCCGCTGGGCTCTGGCCCAACACATTTGTGTTGAAGGCAAGTAAATATAAACTATCTGAAAGTGTATTGATACTGTTGAATGATAATTTAAAAAGGACAGTATTTGAAGCTTCAGTGATGTTACCATCCTGCCAGCAGTAATTACATTTTTGATGCAGTCCACATTAGACTCTTTTTTACTTTATGTCACAGTTGTGAATAAACATGTTCACCAATGCAATGGATCAAACTTTGACTTTCCATGTTTCACATTAAAAGCCTCAGAGGTTGAGGAGGGTTCATGACTTGAAAACCACTGAAAGACTTTGAAAACAAAACATCTGTACAGGAGGAACATTTCATGGAAGAGTAACTGAACAGTGCTCAACATACAGCAGAGAAGATGTGATTTATAAACAAAATAGGTCAGAGATTGTACATTATTGCAATTTAGAGTTTGCTTTATCAGCTAATTTAACAAAAGCCTGTCAGCAAAAAGCAAACGTGTGTATCACTAAATATGATAAATGCATGACCTGGCTATTTCTTTCTACATGTGAGGGAAACTGAGCCACTGAGGCCTCTTCAGAATTCATGGAATGTGTTGCAATACATATATTGAGACAATTCCACTGTGACCTAATATAGTTACCATTTCAGGGAGAATTTATTACCTCTATTTGAGTGTGTTTTTGCATGTTTTAATTTTCACCTTAACAGCCAATCTTTGACAACAATTACACAAACAGGGAAAGCTTGTGAAAATAAAATATTATAAATGCTGCTTTTAACTTTTCATAAATACTGTTGGCGGAAATTAGTTTATTGTCCCAAACTCATTTCACAACAACACAGCACTCTGTGAACAGATTTATTTTGGATTTCACAGTTGCCATCACACTTAATGCTGGAGAGCTTTTAATAATTCTTGGCATTCATTTCTGAGGCAGCTTTGAATCACGGCTTAATGTTTTGAGGGAATAACAATTAATTTGCGGAGCTGATTGATGTCAGGAAACTGGTTTTGCCCCACAGGAAAAAAGGAAACATCTCTGACACGTTCAATGGCAACCTACATTTTACACTGGCTTATAATCCAATTAGCAGAGCAGCATTTATAGTGGGTCTATGCAAAGTGATAAATCTCTGCATTCACTGTAATGTGCTATATAAAGAGACATCTAACTCTACTGAAAATGACAACACTTGTGAAGGAACCCTTTCCCTGTAACATTTCTCCAGCCATGTTTGACTGCAGCACCCAGGAAGACACTGAACACACACGTAATAACACTTCACTAATGTTGGCAGAAAACATTATGGCTGTCATAAAGTCTCTGCTGGCTGTTACGTGGAGAAAAACAGGTGCAGTGAAGATGGTGGAGAAGTCACAAAAAGAGACATAATTGTTTCATAAATGCACCTCATTCACTGCTGACTATGTTGTTTTTATACAGGAAAGGTCCTTTAATGAGTGGCTTTTCATACCTGAAGTTGAATTTGGGCACACACACACACTCTTTCCAACCAATAATAAGTGTATTTGCTCATTATGTATGAGAGGAGACTATACAAGCTGACATTGGGGCAAGAGGCAGGGTACACACTGGACAGGTCGCCAATATACAGAGACCACTGTGTTTTCAAACTGAAACCATCTCTGATCACACAAGTTTTTTTGGTGCTCTACGTTTGAATCCCTGTCTATAGTAACACAACTAAAACACATTAAGTGACCACTCACCTGCAAGCATTTGTATCATTGTAAAATATAGAATTTAACTGTACAACAGCTGTTAGCAAAGACAACAGGGTCAGAAAGCCTCACCTTCACCCGTACAGTTAAATTAGTCTCTAATCAACCTAACCCCAATCTGCATGTCTTCAACGGAGGCAGCTGGACTATACTTAACCTAACCCAGAAATATGCTTCATTCGGCTGCATGTTTCTTGTGGTGTCTTTTGATATTAACATACATTTATGAGATCAATATTGTACCTTGCTTTAATGTTGTGGATTGTATTTGTTTTCATATCTCTGATCTATTGTGTTTGATGTCAGGCTGCAAACCAAAATTGCCTCCGGACAAAGCTGAGGAAGTGAAGACGTGTTTGCAGTTGTTTTGGTTTTCATGGTAAAAGACTCGTCTGATGTCAATGTGCACATTGATATCATGAAGGTGTAAGTCATCTGAATCACACAGGAATAAATGAGATGCATGATAGTGCCATGTGTGCACAGGGCCCGTCTGTGTATTTCACATTGGGGCTGTAGACATATATAGAGAAGAAAAGTGAATTAGTGAATGTTTTCTTGCAGCCCAACAGATGTTCCAGTTCTGACACTTAAGGTGTCATCTGAGCTGACAGGCGAGCGGCTGTAATATGCATGTTCTGTTTCAGCATCAAATCAGAATTTGATAAATTCCTGTTCTCGACAAGACTCATACGATCCTGGTGAATTGAACAGCTTGAGCAGCTGGAAGTGTCTTGTATATACTGGATATGACTCTTACATGTGCATCAACTTTTCAAAAGCTGAACTGCTGCTGGGTATGGATTCCGCCCGTCATTTTATTTTCATTAGTCGACTTGTTGTTAACATAGTTTGAGTTTGAACAGTTTGAACATATTAATACGTTGCATTTATGAACTTGTAGAGTTGATCCTTTAAGTAACAGCTCCCCACTGTGCGGGAGCTACAGGCAGGCCTGGATAATCCTGAATTACAAGCCCAGGCCTCTGTGACTCCAGATGTGACTGATTCTCTGTCCCGCTCCAACTATTTTATTATGCTGATGAGTGTTTCATCCTAATGGAAAAACCATTAGGGCAAATATATGCAAATTAAGTGCTCCTTTGTTTCAATACTGTTTGTTGCCCAAGGCTTAGATAAGGAGCTCCAGTGTTTTTTGTGAAATTACTTTTTCTTCACAGAATATCAGCGTCTGCTGTCGTCACAGAGCTGCTGCCATCATATACTATACAGATTATGGAGGTTATAGTTTTATTTAATACAACATTAAATAATCTATAGATTTTTTTTTTACACTGAAGTTAAACTTGTTGATAATCTGGGAATCTCATTCAGCTCTGTGTGACTTTACTTGTACATGTTTGGGCTTTCAGTGAATATATAAGTTGAATAAGTGTACATTATATCGGTTTTTTTAATCAATCCCCAAAAAACAACAACTCAATAAGGGGCAGGCACAGAAGAAAGAGAACAGGTAAAAATCTAATCAACCGGTCATGAAAAACTAAACAGGATCGGTTAAACAAGCAGGCAGAGAAAAATACAGATCCGAGGAGTTGCCTTAAATACAAACTGAACAAACTACAAACTGGCAACAGGTGGCACAGAACAAGCAGGTGAAACACATCAAGGCGGGAAAACAATCAAAACTGGAGGGAAACACAAAGGCAGGATGTAAAGTGAACTTAGACACATGAAGTGTGAAGATGTCATCATAAAACAGGAAATGGAAAACAGAATTGAGCAGCAAAACAGAACCCAAATCCAAACAAAAGCAAAACGTGGTAAATGTCCTGCAACCTGCAAACATCAGACAGAAATGTCTGGCTTTGGAATAGACATTAGGAAGTCTGAAGAGAGACTCTTTGGACATATATGGACATTTTATCCTCAGACCAATGACTTGAAATCCTTATTACCTATTCATCTATTTTCCAGAGCATTAGACTGTAAAATATTCAACAGAAAAATATTCAGGAGTATGGTCTTTTGAAATTTGATATAAAAATACCATTGCAACAAAAATGTTGTCTGATAAAGAATAAATACAGAATATAACCTTATATGAAGTGTAATTTAAATAGAAAGCAGAGATCCTATTTATTTTAGCCGGAGAGAGAGGCAGGTTTAATATTATTCCATTTTGTTGTCCATATTTTCCTTTTTCAGTTCTGTCAACTAGGACGTCGCAAATATAGTTTTTACTGAAATGTTTTCTATTTCAAAACACTTCAGGAAGGAAGCAGCTTGGATAATTTCAGGTTACAACTACTATTGCATCTCTCTGTCCTGAGTGCAGAGGAATAGCGCAGGTCTCTGATGTGATGTGGGCAACATGATCACGGTCGGGAATTGGAGGAGACGTGAGACTTTTCAGTTCACTTTAGGAATAGATCTAGGCCCATGTGTCTCAGTCCAGTCAGCAACCATTGTTGTTTATAAAGGCATAACTTCTTGTCTTTTCCATCAATTCCTGTCAATCTACTTCTATTTGCCGTCTCCTGGTGTTATGGCAATTTAAGTCATTCAATTATTTTCCAGGTGGCAGGAAGGTGAAATTACAAATCCACCTGTCGGTTTTATTCCTTTGAGTCCAAAGACTCAATGTATTGCAATTCATTGTGGACAGTAAATCCTATAAAAGTAAACAGCATTGTTTATGCATGCACTCTCGAAGCAAACAAGGAGGTGTTATCTGACACATGACCCAGGACAACACCACAGTTTAATTACACTAATAAGGTTAAGAGACATTTAGCGTTTCCATTTGCTGACATGGTTACACAAAAATTCTATGAAGACTGTCGATTTTTGAGGCTGCTGAGTTTCTTGAGAGGATGTTCATGGTTTGAAAGTTACATCCGGGACTAAACTTGGAGTATAAAGGTATTTTTAAAGGGTAAAAAGCTTGCTATCTACGTCTAAAAAGAGATTATCCATATTGTTAATTTAATAAAAATGACAAAATTACTGGAATATATTGAATTAATTAATTTGATTTAACAATCCGTACATGATGATGCATCCTCTGCCCCCAACCCTCAAATAAGGGGAGGAAAAACTACAACTAACAGGAAAAACATACAAATAACACACAAAAAAACCGAAACCTCAGAGAATCACAAGTAGGAGATTCCCTCTCCTCTGAAGGACAGAAGTGCAATGGATACTGCGTTAATCAGAGGTCGCCAACAATATATTTACAACATTCAGGATAAGAGACAGTGTTTAACGTTCTCACTTATTTGGCCACTTCAGTTTCAGGCGTTTGGTTTTTGCATCCTGGCAAACTAGAAAAGGACAGAACCAACTTTCAAGAGAGAAAAGTAACAAATAAGATTATTTCCCTCAAAGTATTCAAACAGTCTGTATCCATCCTGACTTCCCTGACACTCTGTCATCAGTATGCAGTGTTGCATGTTGCACTGTCACTGCAGATGGACCACTTCATCATCTCGCTGCCCCCAAACAACACATCTGTCTTCCTGCGTGATGTCTTAGGTGTCTCTAAAGTCTGATAGCAAGCAAACGTTTACCTCATGAATGTGAAATACAACAACTGTTCTGTTCTCAAAGAGCACAGCAACCTTTGTTCACTTCACAGCATTGCTTTACTCAGCAACTGTACCAAGATTACTAGATTATTGATGAGCCACAGTGCTGAACTGATGTGTAAACATGCGGTCATTAAACAGCACCCAGATTTGCTTTACAAGCAAAAGACCACACAATGTTTTTGACAATTAGCACGGAGCGTGGGGACCGTGGGGATGGAGGTGAATCAGTCGCAGGCTGTGATCAAACAGACGGGCTGCAGCTAGGTGTTGTGATGGAGAGCGTGGGCGACTGCAGCCCTCAGCCACAATGTATTAATGGTACACAAAGAAGGCTGACTGTGGGAATATGTAAGCAGAATAAATGGCTGCTCTCTGTTGTCATACATGCTCACAGTGGTATAAATGAATTCCAAATTACCCATAGCGGAATTGGCAGCTCACGCGTGTGACACCATGCTTATAGATATTTAAAGTAGTCAAAATAAAATCAGTTAAACAAGTTCTCAATAAAACTCTATATGACCTCTTAGTATTTTAGAATTCCTTTTGAAGATATGTCAATACCCCCTGATGCAAAGGTTTTTATAAAATACAACATTGAAGTCTTGTCAGTAAGGAATAAGAACTGTCTGTGGGTGAGGTTTCAGTCTAGCTCATTATAACGGAGCCAGCATTCCACTTCTTTCAGGGATATATGATCTGCTGTTATCAGCCGAGCCTGGAAATCCATTGTTACCTGTCCTCTTTGATCTGAACTCCACGTCAGATGCCGTACGTGATCATTTTTAGGACAGGTTGAAGTCATCAGCAAAGATTATTATGGTGATCATTGCAATAATAGATCCCCCCCTCTTAAACAATAATAGCTGCTTTCATCGGCCATATAGCATGAAGGGCATACTCCACTGATTTAACATTGCACCGCCATGACATTGCTGGACAGTTCAAAAATACATGAAGATTGATGCAATGGAACCAAAGATACCATCTTTTTATTTCACATATTTTTCTTCCTTGTCAGAATCTACCACCAACATCTCCCACAATGCAGTTTGACCTTGGTGGGGATGTGTGATGCTAATAGCAGCAAAGGAAGCCTCGAGCCGCCGGCTTCAAGCAGAGATGTAGTGAAGTACAGAAGACGAAAACTTACAATTTATTTCCCTGATTATTTCCCTCCACAAACTGACACTGACTCAAGTTAGACTCGACTTGCATCCATTGAATAGATGATGAAGGATTGTGGTCGGAAAAGAAGGGATATGAAGATGGTATATGTAAAAGTAAATAAATATTTATACTGACCACTCGTCGGCACAGAAACCGTATCCATGGCATCAGGGATTAAGTGTTGAAGTTCAAAGCCTCCTGATGCCCAGGTACAACCGTGTCACACTTCACACAACTTTCTGGTCTGGGGGGATTCAGGCTTTAACAGAAGGCCTTCACACCAAAGACTTTCACAAATCCACATCAAGTCATACATGTTTGGGCTCAAGGTCAGTTATTTGTTTTTGTTTTTTGAAACTCAGTCAAAGCCGTACACCCAGCCAGGCAATATATACAGTTTATATACTATATATATATATACAAAAAATGCATAATAGAGATTCATTTGAGGTTATTAACTGAACAAAAGGTAAATCGTAAATAAACACGTCTTTATATTATTATTGTAAAAGCATTTGGCATAGTTCAGTTCAAAGTGCATCCATTGACAGACGTGTTTAACTCTCCGTCATTTGTCAGAAAAGGGGGGGCATTCAGTGCAAACTCAGTGGTTGCAGTCCTGACAGGTGATTAATGTGAAAACTGCTGGATGGGATGATGAATCTACATATTAGAGTCCTGGCTGTGGCGTACATGACGGTTCAAGAGGCTCCCGCTCCATCACAGATGAGCTTTATCGCTGGTAAAGATTCCCGAAGGACAGGGCAAACGTTATGTAGATGGCGGGGATGTGGCGCGCTGTGTGTATGTACAGCACAGCATGCCTGTCTGTATAAAAAGAGGTGTGTGTTTGTGTGTGCAGCTTTGGCTGCATTATCAGGGTATAATGAAAAAGAGAGGAGCACCTTGCATGTTCTAATGTGCAACCATCAGCTGATGGGCTGTTAGGGCTGCAGCTGCTCCATTAGCGGGATAGAGGTGAGCGGCGGCAATAAGTCAGTCAGTGTGATCATGAAGGACAGTGCACGGCACATCAGGCAGGACAGCCCGGGATCTCATCCACTTTGCTCTTGATATGAGGGGAAGGAGAAATGTTAGCGCAAAGGAGGAGTGTATACTCGTGTCGCAAATCCACATTATACTAATCCAGACCAAAAACAGCTTACCGTAATGTAAAAATCTAATAAAAACCACAGGACTGTGGTTTGACTCGATCCTATTGAGGTACTGAAACGTGATCTACGCTCTCTCCTCTAAGAATGGAGCCAAAATATTGTGGATATTGCAGAGTTATGTTTGTGGAGTGGAGCCGCAGTATCAAGTTCCTGCTGATGCACCTCAACCACATCATCAAATATCTAAGAAAAAAATAAATAAACTTGTCAGAAACATGAACATACATCAATAAGACTGACTCTAATAGGACCAGAAAGCACTACTCGACAGTCTCACAGGTATGTACAAAATAATTGCTGGTTAAAGGCAGGGTTTATTAAACAGAGGCAGTCCGAGTAGTCAGGCAGAGGTAACCAAAATTCACAAGGCAAACTCAGGTCACAAATAACCGAAAACTGGTCGTAACACAAGGGCATACACTGGGAGATAATACTGGATTGCTGATTTAAAGGGAACAGACAGAACAAGTCAAGAGGTGAGTACAACATAATAAAATAAAATTTAAAAAAACGGGTAAGACAAAATACAAGAAACATGAGGGAGAAAACAGAACATGACCTCAACAATCTTCGAGACGTGACAAAATCTGTATAATAACAACAAGGTAAAAGGACAGAAATAAATGGGGGGGGAAGTATTTATTTTACTTTTTTTAAATGTCCCATCTGCTAACATGGAGGATACAGGGTTTATAACCTACAGCAGCCAGCTACAAGGGGGCTTCATTTCTGGGGAGCTGTCATTCAATCAATCTTTATTTACAATCTATAGGGTTATAGACCCCTGCCATATGGCCATGGTTACAGTGATTTTCTGATAAGTAATTACAGGGAGGCACAAGAAAAAGTTTTCTTTGAACATCTGTATGGAGTCACTGCAGTTGCAGCACAACACTACTGAACTACTCATCACTAATGAATTAGTGCACTGATTTATTTGAAATGAGTCAGAAACATCAAATCATAACTATAGCAGAATCAGATGTAAAGACAAGACATGGGGGGTTCTTACTCTGCCTGCAGCCAGTGTCTGATCACTTGTAGACTGGCCTGTTCCTCAGATCCTCATCCTAATCCCCAGTATCCTCACTCTCTGTTAAACTATCACAGATGTAATAACATCAGATGTTAAAATGGTATATGTATCCTGATTTAGATAATTGTTGATAATGTCAATTTCTTGGCAAATAAACAATGTTGTATGTATCAAATTAATAACAATTAGAAATGATAGGAAACTTTCTTGCCCAATGTAGGCTAGGATGGCTCCAGCACCCTCGCCATCACTAGACACTGAAGATTTGGCCTCATACGTTGCTCCCAAACTGAAATTTCCATGGTAAAGCCACCAGATTCCCTAAATATCAAACACCAAACAGACTCTGTAGCTAGTTCAGTCTCTATCACTGCTGTCCTATCAATCAGAGATCTAATTTGCTGTGCTTTATCATGGCAAAATAGTTAATCACTGCTGTAACCCTTAAACATTAATGAAAATGGTGCAGTGATTTGAGTCAGGTACTCTGGCAGAGATTCAAAGACCAAATAAACTGATCTCTAATTTCCATTCTCTGAGGTGTTGACAGGTTCATATATGAGACTGATGACTATCTCCACTGGAACTGTTTGGAACACAGCAGTGGAAATAGCTCAGTAACTCAGCTTGACTTGAACACAGCAATGCACTGTTGGAACAGTCATCGACAAAAGCATTAATAATTAATGAAGAAACTTTTCGGTCTCATCAAACGATGCAGCCTGCAGCATTTACCTGGGTCAAAAGTCAGTATAAAGCTAGTGTTTACTGTTCTGGGTATTGTCTGATGAGAGAACTTAGGTCAGGCCACAGGGGAACAAAATGCACGAATTGTTAATAAATAAGTAAATACACTTTTATTGTTTCATTGGTAAAGAATGTTTCTCCATTTGCCTGATGCCTCCACAGTGAGGTCTGAACAAAGGGTTACCTTGGGGTTATCAGAATGGGCTTCAGTGTCTTGCTCGAGGGCACGTCAACAGGACGGGTGCTCTTTGCTACAGGGTGGTTCAGTTCAGGCCTCCTCACTCACTTGTGTCTCAGAATACATCTAAACAACAGGAAAAGCTACTGTGGAGAATTCCGCTTTGCAGCTGAAAGCTCCAACCTCTCGCAATCCTGATGAAGAGAAGGAGGTTAGAAAACTGGAAAACTTAAAGGGATAGTTCAACCAAAAATGTAAATGCAATCATTATCTACTCACAACTATGGCGATGGAGGGCATTGGAATTTACACAATGTTTTAAGGCTAAATGCATGGTGTAAATGACTTCCTTTAGAGACAAATACATATATCCGGGCTTACAGACACTTGGATGACATCATAGGAGCAGTATAGAGGCATTTTATGTTTTTTTATTTCTCCTTTTTTTTAAGTTTCAAGAAGTGGTCACCCTTTACTTAAATTGTATTGGATTTTGCTGCAATACTGTTTACCCCTAAAACTCCAAAAGTGTTTTGTAGACTAACACTTCCCCCGTCCCCCCATCCGCATAATGGTGATTAGAACATGAGTGAATTTATTTATTTTGGGTGAACTACCCCTTTAAATTAACTTTGGTAGCAGCACATCTGTCTATCTGTCTAGCACATACAATACAGTAAAACACAAACTGTCTGTGGGGACATGAATGCATAAAATAAAAACTAATGACTGAATTAATTCCCATTCAGCGAAATGGCTTGTGGGGCACGGTTGCACATCGGCTGGCTGTGTCAGGAGGAGGAAGAGAAAACACCTCTGCAGACAGTTTGCTGTGGCTGCCTGTTGTGGGCTCCCTCCTGACAGCACTCTGTTAATCAGACACTGTTATTAGGAGAGAGAAAACAGGTCTCAGTTTATATGGCGATGTTGAAGACAGAGGAAGTAACAGAGAGAAGTCCCTTGAGGTCCAGGCTTCTCCAAACCCCTGGCACTGAGCCTACAGAACCGCCCCCCACCAAACACACTAGTAGCCGGCCTTGCCTGAAGCAAGACCTCAGCACTTTTGATTGATTAACAAGCTGAACAGTGGGCTGCTGGGAGATTAGACCTCTGACACCACATGTGTCCCGTCCTGTTTGGGATGTAGTCGATCACAGGAGGACAAATCCAGGTGGGAGTCTTCACTTTGATGAGCTCGGAGTCACACGGTACAGGTCAGCTCCATTACTCCAACAATTAATCAGTGACATTCCCATGGAAGAAAATGCATTCTGCTTTGCTGCTACAGCAGCTGTGACTCAATCTGTCCTCAGTTCATTAGCTCTCTTTGCTTGTTGGGTCTGTTGGTCGGACTCTCGGCAGGTTTATGCAAAAAAGACGGAACCTATTTGTCTTTAAAACTCGGGTGGGAGGGGGTAGGTGTGTGTGGATTCTGATCAAATAATCAGGCATATTTATCCCAGAGGGCTTATATACTGCCTGCATTGGTACTGAACTGAACGTATATACTGGGTGCAGAGACATGTGCAACATGCCTAAGGATAATGCAATGATGCATAATGACTTCATTTACTTAAATGTGCTGATGAATGAAACAAATGTCCAGAAATGTATCTATACTTTAGTAATCATTTATCAGACATGCTGCAATTTTGCCTTTAGACCTTGTTTTACTTGTCAAATACATAAAGAGAGTTCAACGTGTGAAATTGTGTTAATATACTAAAGCCCTTTGTTAGTTGGGTGGCTGGTGTTGGCATCTTAGTAAACTTAAAACACTTGGCCATGACATGGTTTTAATCCCATTTGGACCAACTCCAACCAAGGCTGGACTAGACCAGGTCTCTGAAATGTCTTGGCCTGTAGTGGTATGGACTGTCCTGGCAGTTTTGACCCTCTTTGACTTTCACAAACGCAAGCAGAGTCCTCATTCAATTTGAATATGCTGGAGGCACACTGCAAGCTCCCAGCCTGTATAATAAAGATGAAAAGAGCCTGGTTGGGATGGTGGGGGTCGTGGCTGAGCTGGGCTGACACTTCTACGGAGCCAGATGATAGAGCCGTAATTTCCTTGCGAGCAATGATAACAGTGGATTCCTGCCAAACCATGGGAGCAAAGGGCTGATAATACTAAGACTGCTTGAATATTAAAAGCACCTTTTTTCTGCAGGAGATATAACGTGAAGAATGAATAAATCGGGGACATGACATGATTTTCTCGGCATAGGTTATGGTGAACAGTTGGCTGCTTTCCTTGCAGTTCTGCACTTGAACCAAATAAAAACAAAACAAAGAAATCTGTCACCTAATTTACCTTACTAGAAAACACATTAAGTGTACAAATGACTTTTTTGACGTGGAAACAATTTTATCTGAATCTGCAGACAACATTTCCCTCCATTATGCCTATTGCATTTCTTCTTTTGGGAGTTTTGCCCCTTTGGAATAGGTTCAGAGCCATCACGCTCACCCACCACCAACCACACGTAAAGGCTGCAGGCAATGAAACTAATGAGGAAAATATGGATGATTTCCCAAACATAATTTTTTCTCAGGTAAAATAGTTTTTGCCTGACAAAGGTCTATTAATGAAACGTTGCAGCATAATGAATCACCGATTGGAAGTTGGACAGTGTGCACAAGCTTTTTTCACTGATTTTGATCTAATCGTTGTTATGGACGTTTTCTGGAAGCTGGTTAAAGGAGAACTCAGGCAGCAGCTGATGTCTTATGCAGAGAGGTTTAATGTAGACTTGATGCGTCAAGGAGACCAGAAGGTGGAACATCATAATAACGCTAACAGAGTAAAATAAACAAGTTTCAAGATGTGTCTCAAAGCATCCACACTCCTTCACTTGCGTAACCCGTTCTAACAGCCCACCTCTCCCAGTGGTGTACAGATGCATGCAAATGGTGGTGTGAAGCATAGTTTAGTTCCAAACCATTTTTTTTTTTATGTTTACAGTGCAAGTCATTAGTTTTGAGATTGACTGTACACATACCATATTTTAGTGCAGGACTGGAATGACGTCAGCCTCAAACCAAGGCTAAACATTAAAGCTAATTCTTTAGTTACTCAAGTTACAGTTGCAGTAATGGCCTCAAAAATGTAATTATGCTAATTGTTTAAATACACACAAATTTCATTTATCTTGTTAACACACTTTCTCAGGAGTCAGAAAGGTTTGTTGAATCAGACGTAGGAAAATAAATGTAAAATAAATTAAGGTGATGTTTTGCATGAGGCCCATTGTCCCAGAGGAGACTGAACATGCTTCACAGAAAGGTGGCTCTATCAGTTTATCGTGGCAGTGGTTATAGGTTTGTGGAAATCAAGATGATGGTCAGCGCTACAGCTGCCTCTAATCGTGGGCCTGAGAGGCCGGCTGCTTGCTGGATGGGGATTAACTTCAAATAGACCCAATCAACTCCCTCTCTATCTAGTCCTTCCACCCTTTTATCCCTATACCCCCTTCTTTCCCACCATCTCTATTCTTCTCCTCATCGCTTTTGCCTTTCCTTTACATTCCAACACCAGTTTTCTCTCCTTCCCTTCATTGCACTTCCTCTCTCTCACTTCAAACATCCTTTGTATTTCTACATGGAGCGCATGTTGACAGAGTTAATATCGATCAGCAGAGGCAGAGTTAGGAAGTGAAGACTTTGAATTGCTGCTGTGTGACCTGATTGTGTTGTTTTTGTGTATTTATCTGTGTGCAGCAGCTTCAATGATGTGTATAGCTGCTGCTACTGAGCCTTCAGAATGGACAGGCTCATTTTATAATAATAATTTATTACATTGTGATAAAATATTGTTTATGTCTTTGGAATATGACAGAGAGAACCACATGTTCATGTATTGCTCAGCTGCTGTCAGATTACTAAAAACTTAACTACTGTCAATCTATCAGCTTTTACCTCGGAGTCCTTATGTGTGGCAGGTATGCAGGGCCGTGTTTGGAAAATGGGGGGTCTCTTAGGGCGCCACCAGCTGGAGTGCATGAAACAGCAATAATCAGATATAGGTGTTAGGCTTCCACAGAACAAGGACCCAATCGCAGACTTAGATGCCAAAAAATACTTCTTTATTTAACAAAAATAGGAAAACCAAGGAATCCAAAAAATGACAAGAGCCAAAAACAGAAAATCCAATTCAATAACTTGGATAAAACAGAGTTCCAAAGAGGCTAAAAAAATCAGGGAGTCAAAAATCAGAGAGTCCAAAATCATACCAGATAACAGAGTTCACAAATAGCAGTATACAGGCATTGCTTCTTCACAGTCAAAAAATGATGAGACAATCCGACAGGGGACAACAGAAAGACTGGGCTTAAATAGAAGGGGAAACAAAGACAAGAAACAGGTGAACTAATTAGGCAAACACTCAGGTTGATGATGGGGAACAGGTGAGGGAGAAAAAGAGCGGGAAGCAGTAGAGGGCGGAGTCTCAGGACAATAACAAAACACACATGGCCTGACATCCTAACCACAACAAGCACATGACAACACAAATAAACAGGGAGAAAGACATGACATAACAAAACACAGGCAGGATGCACAAGGGAAAATGTCTTAAACCACCAGGGTCTTAACAATAGGTATATGTATTGACCACATTGCACTTCATTATCCTCCCTGCAGTAACTGTATTTGTTGTCAATGCAGGTACCGCAATGAACGCAGAGAGCCTACGTTTTTTTCAGGGGAGAGGGTTTACTTTTATTTGTGTTGCTGAAAAGGAAAAGATTACTTGGTTTATTCTCAGGCTGCTTTATGTCATCGTCAATATCAACATTCGGTGACAGCACCACCACCACCACTAACAGGGTTGTCCTCATTCCAATACAGAGGCACACAATAGGAAAGGTTATGTTTTAGCAATTCTATTACAGCTATAGGATAATGTACATTAATAAATAAATGTATACAAATAATATTATCATTCTGTCTAAACCAGGATTCAAACAGATGATATGGTACATGAAAGTTTGAAAGAGCATGCATAAAGCTGAATTAAAATCGAATACCAATATCATCCATCGTCATGATTATTATGAATGAAAATAAGATCAATCCCAATATAGGCCCAGCTATCCTGTTATCAACCTGCTAACAATGAAGGATGCTTGTTTTCTTCAAATCCACATATTGTAAAAAAGCTCAACCTTTTCATCGGCTAATTTATAGAAGACATTCTCCCCTGGATAAAAGACATTTATAACAGCCACTACTCTCCTTCTAATTGGTTTGGTTTTATTTGAGTGTTACACATAAAACTGTCCATGGCGTCTGCGGCTCTTTGAATCGCCGACGAGCTTATCATTCTGTAAGATGGATCACAGGGAAGTGCCACTTCAGTCAATAGCAAATTAGTCCAAATAGTTGTTGGGGCCCCAGATGACTGTTATCATGAAGTCTGAGATGAGCCTCTCCATCACTTATCTGACAAGTAGACCTAATGCGTGATCTCATACATGATATTCTACACAGCTGAATACTGGCTGTCTCATATACTGTTACAAGATAACAACTACTGAGCGGGCACAAAACAAGTGATTTGCAAGTCAATAACTGAGCAAGCAAGGCCAGAATCAAAAGGGTCACTGATGTGGAAGTTTTGTCTGCAGATGTGAGTCAGAGAACATCCTTTCATCACTATCATCAAAGTTAATGAAGCCAGTTTGCCAGAAGCAGCTGGTGGCCGTGGAAGGTCACTGATGACAACAGTCACAAAACTACAATTCAGCCATAACTGGTCCTTCAGCTCCACAACTGAGAGCAAATAGGGACATATTTGAAAACCACAGACCACTGACTCAACATATAGAGCCCTGTTTAAAAGAGATTACTTGTAACGGATTTCAACTCTCAAGGTTTAAAACTGTGAGTCATTTTCAGTTCAGTCCATGGATTCAAGTAGTGAAAATATCTGCGTCATACTATCGTTACATTTATTCTATTGTTGATAGGGCTGTCACGATTCTTACCCCAAGACCAAAACCTTAAAGCAAACATCCACAATTTACTATATCAATTGACACTATAACACATGTAAATAACAAAAAAAAATTATTCTATCTTGATTTAGGGAGAAGCTTTGTATTTTGTTAATATTACTGAAACCATGTAAGGCCAATCTAAAAAAAAAAAGATCCATATGTGTAAGAAAAAGACACAAATGCAGATTCTTAGTTTAACAATCCTAAATTCTCTCTCTGCATTTTCCAATCTGTGTCTGCATGATCTCAAATCCTATCATAGAGATTGAGATAGAAGATCAATCATTTGGCCTCAGGTTTTGTCACCAATGAACCTCCACATCAGACAAAGTGAAACACACAAACAAGCCTCCACTTCTTTTGTTCCTGATCACCTAAATCCAGAGCCGGTTTCCTCAGCCCACTCAAAGCACATCACAGTGGAGCAAATGATATGTTGTGAAGGTTTTGCCGCCTAACCAAAAGTCCCTCCTCTGCGCTGAATCCGTGCTCAGCCCCTGCGAAGGGCCTGGATGGTGGAGAGGTGGAGAGCAGGAGGCCTCAGAGGGGCAAGGGGAGAGATTTTCTGATTTGCAGGCGGAGACGAGGCAGCCGAGAGAAAACAAGACTAGATTACCTCATGTATCAGTGAGCACCAGGGAGAAAGGGAAAAAGGCCACATCCTCGAGCTATGCCTCTCTGCTCGTATGAATAATACATCCAGTATTCATAATGCATGATCAAAGTTATGAGAGTTATCCTGCCTGTCGCTCCGTAACTTTTATTTATCTGGTTGGCTGGAGATGCACTGAGCCTCTGCTTCTCTGTAGTTTTTATGCCTTGCTGACTCAGGTGAGCAGTTGTAGATTTTTGTTCTCGACATGTGCAACCCCAAGGTCAAGACAGAGCTTGGTTAAAAATTGGAAAAAAAGGACTTGCATGACTTATATATTGTGTAACCCATAAACCCATTTTTATTGAAAAGTCTCAGGCGATTTAGATTTATTCTTAATTGTGTTGCTAATTTCTACAACCTGTTTATCAATCAAGCTGATGCCATCACACTAGATTTATTGAGTAAACTGAGAAGCATTTGAGAGGATGAACTAATTTTGGCTCAAATAAGACGTGTGAGTTTTGTTATAATTCAAACTCATCAGTCCTTAATTAGCGTGAAATAACTTTACAGTAAATCCTGTATCTACTAAATGGTTTATTGAGCAATATCGTCTTAATTTTTCACCTCTTGCCTCTGATGTTGATTGGTAGTTAAGAGACGGAATCTGAGACAAAATTCCTCACCTCCCTGCTACAGCTCCAAAGTACCAAATGCTGAGAGAGAACAGGCCATTTTTAGGGATTAAGAAATCTGTAAATGTTTGCAGCTTTATGATTTACTTTGCATTCTCAACACATTACACATCTAAAACCAGGTCTTCTTCCTCTTCCTCCCTCTCAGTGTCCCTTATGTCTGATTCCTATCTCCTTTCTACAAATGATTCTGACCTGTCTTTGTTCTCGTTGTTCCCCTAAGTTTGATGCGTGTTGTATTCTTTCATTGTGAGACAATCCGGCAATTCTGAACCTTGGAGCCTCCACCGGTGATTAAGGCCCACACAGAACCACTTGACTTCCCTTCATCTCCAACTGATGTGTTACTGAAGTAGCCAATGATCTCGGCACAAGACTTGTTAAAATATATTGCTTCAAGTTTAATTCTAATGACCTTAGAGGGGACCAGACTTCTTGCCATTGTGTCCAATTTCTATCTATGGTAACACAGCACCATGCAGTAGTGGATACTATTCTCTAGCTTTATTGATTACAGTGGAACAAACACACTCTTTTTGTGTGCGTGTGTGTGCTGTGTTGTATTGTGAGCTGTTTCCCGGGGAAGGATTATAGATGAGGTGCCTTGATGGCTTTGGCTTGTTTTCATTCAGCCCACAGCTGGCGGCAGACGGAGCTTGTTGCTGCAGTAACAGATTATGAAGAAGTGATTTACACATGGATTTCCCATTTTTAGTAGCTTTGCTTGTAATGCTGCTGTTGGCTAATAGAACAAACAGTGTGAGGCCGCTCCTGTTTATTGTCCCTCTAGCACAGAATCTGCCCCCCACTGGGACATTCAGTGTCGCACTTTGTACGCCTTACAATTCAAAGCCTGGAAGAACTCGGGTCCACTGTTCTGCAGGGGAGTGTGTGTGTAGCATCTGTATAGGCTATGTGAAGTATGACATTATTTTACAGTGATGCAGTGATAACCCTATGATCTACATTACATGTTTACAGGACTAAAGTCTCAATGTGGCTAGACTAGCTTAGCATAAAACAGCTTGCCTTGCGGTGGGGGTTCTTTTCTTTTATTCTGCAGAAAAATCACATCTTTTACTGTCAGTGCCATGGTAACTCACTCAACAGGTTATCATTGGTATATTGTGAACACTCTTCTGTCCGCTCAAACGTTTGAGTCCATGTGGAGGCATGTGAAACCTATATATATTTCGCCATTTGGCTTTTACGAGGGCAACAGGAGAGGGGTAGGACATTCCACACGGAAAACAATCTGTGCAAATATGAGTTCTTCAGGACCTTGAAGTAGTTCATACAGGAGAGGCGGTGGACTAGTGGCAGAAACTTGGACTATGGGCAGAAAAGGTCTCTGGTTTGTCTCTGGTTCGACTCCACGGAGAAACAACAAAAAGATGAACCTGGATTGATCTGTCCAAAAAATCCAAGAGGATTCTCCTTACCCTGTCTAGTGCCCCTGAGCAAGGCACTCCCCCAACGCCGTTGGAGGAGTAGTCGCTCACTGCTCTGTGTGTCCTGCACCAGATGGGTCAAAAGCAGAGGTTAAGTTTCCCTACCTGCATGAGTGTGCCTGTGCATGTGTTTGGGACAAATAAATGTATCTTAAGGTTGTTGACATCTGGACAGGAGAACTCTGCTAAGTATGCTTAGTAGCTAACATATTTCACTGACAATATGGGTCAAAAACAAACCAAGAACCCAATACTAATCTCTCCCGAGAGAAATAAAAGGTTAATCTGGTGTCTACATTACTTTCATTGCTTTAAACTATGGTGCTCAATATTATGTAATACACGATACAAAATCTGTTCATATTAGTATTTTTCACTTAAATACAGCCAAATTATGAGGTAAAGTACACACAAACAGTACTATTTTAAATAAATTACCCATCACAAACATTGACTTATCTTTCAGAGACACTGATTTAGCAGCCATAAATATTACATTTCTACATGTTCATCATACAGAATTTATGGGAGGTTGAGCAGTCTTTGTCATGATGAGCTAAGGGCATCCTGACAATCTCCAAGAAGATCAGAGTAAATGTTAAAGCATGAATTATTTGAAGGACAACCTACTCTCAAATAAAAAAGTAATCTTCCTCCTGAAAAAAAACAAAAATCCAATCTGTCCACAATCTATATAGTGACAGAATAGCAGCATAAGACAAAATGGTGACTCAAAGTCTCTATTAACAAAGCTGGTTGATGCAAAACATATGCCGCAATATCCTCTCTTGGTCAAAACTTATCTTGTAAATGTATTACAAACTTTTCTGGAAGTCTTTGTGAAAGCAGTATCATTTTTTAGGTGTCCGTTTCTTCCATTGAAGGACATTTCACAAGTGACCACTCCCGAAGGACCTCTCTCCTGGAGCTTCTCCCACCACAGGTGGATCTCACACGCTGTAATCTGGTCACGCTCCATTAGTCCACCGTGGGTCTCGCTCTGTGTAATCTGGTCATGGCTTGTAAGGTTCGGGTGTTTCTCCCTCAGTGTAATTTTGGATTATGTCTGTAAATCTCCTGTGGTGGGGATCAGCAGCGGATAAATGCCTGTGACTTTCCCTTTTCACCGCGCTCTGTGAAACCGCTCAGCCCTGTATTTACTGGGCCAATAATCTCCAGTAACACACGGACTGAGGAAGACAGCAGCCTAACCTTTCTATTTTTTAACAATAGATTTCCACCTAAACAGCTCAGGGAATAAATGTGTAACTATTATCAGTGTTGTATTCCGAATGTGGTGATTTTATCATTTCTTTCTGATCCTATCCATCGTTCACAGCAGTGTGTGTGATTTAGATGGTTTCATTACATAATCCGACATTTTTTTTTTTCCGAAGCAACTTTCGATAAGTGCATTTAACCATGAGGGTACCAACCCAGAACAGCAACAACATTAGTACATTAGCCTAAAAAAAAAATCCAAACTAAAACATATAAGTACAACTTGACTTAAACCATCATTCATTGTGTGCTTCATTTCCTCTCACTGACACAGTCCAGGATGCTGCTGTGGTTTTTGGCACAGGACTGGCTGGACCCTGTGAATGTCACCTATGATTTAACATGCCGTCAGAGATTCTCCGGATATGTCTCCACTCCATCACACATGAGTCTGTCCAAATCAAACAGCAGCCTCTTCTCTCATCAGTATGGCAACTCCAGCCTCTCGTGTCTTCAGATTTCTCTCGTTGAAAACAGAACAGATTACCAATGTTTCTTCATGGTCTCTTTGGGGTTCTAACACAAACCCAGTAAGCATACGGAAAATACATTATTTATATTTAGCAAGTCCAGCTGTCAGAAATGGATCAGCTGTGTTTTGACTTGCTTTATTTACTGGTCCTCTGCAGACTCAGTACTAACCGTGACCTTAGTTCTTCTCCTAAAACTGACTCTGAACCCATCTTCAAGAGTCAAATTAAACTTAAATTCAGACCGAGCACTCAACTATCACGCCCACTTAATGTATTGGCAAGATTTTTAACTACAGTTTTATTTATTTTTTAATTCCTGCGGCAGCGTGAATATTTTTTCGTCGAGAAAATATAAAGGAGGGGAATCAATGAGGGGATCAATGCATCACCCTTTGTCCCACAGTTTTAAGTTGCTTTGGAGAAAACCTTGGGACAAATTAGTAAATGTCAAACAAAGTAACTTGTTTCAAGCATATCTGAGCTTTTATAGTGACCTTTGCCTATTCACTGATCTATACACAACCAATAATCGTCTACCCCCAGAATCAGGCCCACACCACTGTAGAGACTAGAAAAAGAGTCGCTGACAGGCTGTTAATCATTACAAATCAATCCCCAAAGAAAGTTTAGACTGAAATGTGCTGATGTGACATCGTAGAAGACTGTGTTACTGGGAACGTGTTGATTATGTGTGCTGACTTTGAAGGCTTCCCTGACATCAAACCAGATAAGTTATAAAAAATATAATTCAGGATTCACAAGTTAGTACAGCAGCTACTGTTTTATCTTCCTTTGTGATTAAACTAATCGACCAGGAATGTGTGCTGCAGTGTCTGTCAGATGATGACGTGAAGAATTATGAACTCTGTATACCGTTTTTAAATGTGTCATTCTTCATATTTCTTTACCTCGTGTTTTCCTTAAATGTCATGTCCTCACCCCTGCAGCCCCCTTTGTTGTATTATTGCACAGCCAGTCAATGTTACACCTGGCCAGTTTACAGGAAACAGTTTTATTGGTAAAGGTTGTTTTTTTAGTGGTGCCTCCTCTTGTATCAGCAACTATAGGACCCTGCCCCCGAGCTGTGATTGTAAAAGGAAATAGATTTGAAATATTGCATACTCAGTTTTCACAACCTGCCCAAAAACTGACTGTGCCAATAACCTAATGTTGTGTTTACATCACAGAATAAGATATTTATCTGTCAATGAGAAAACATGGATCGAGTTAAAATCGCTGTTATGCTGCATTATCACTGACAAACATTGACTTTGGATGTGAACATGTGAAGATGTCGTCCTGCTGCAGCCCTGTTAGAGGCTTCATGAAAGCAGCTGACCGCCTGCTGATGCTGCTGCTGCTAAGGACACAGTCTCTGCCTCTGGTGTCCACATCAGAGCCACTCCACACGGCTATGATAATTAGCCAATTAATGGGATCTGGCATGTGAGTTGGTTATCTGTCCTCACCCACAACCCCACCACCGCCCACATCCGGCGACCCAGCTGAGACACCAAGATCAACATCCTATCTGAGTGCACCTACGTGTATGATAATGGAGAGGCCGACACGGAAACTAATGCACACGAAAGAGACAAAACACCACAGACTGCAATGTAATGATCTACTCAATAAGGAAGAGCAATTCACGTGTGTATGTGTGTGTGTGTGCAGCTGATCTCCAGTGTTCCGGGCAAAGTCAAAGACCACAATTGATTTATTTTCATGGGTTGAGTATTAGAAGCTGTGCCTGCTATCTTCCTATTGTTGCCACCTCTGGGCAGGCAGATGGGGATGCAAGCAGTAAAAGCAGCCGTCTACCACAGGAATCCTTATTATCATTTCAACCTGAGCCTTTTTAGCACATCATGGACATTTGAAATGTATGAACCAGTCGGGGGCTGAGTGTGTCCTCTTCGAGGGACAACTGGAGAGGATCCAATCGGTGGGGGTGTCCAGGAGATGTCAAGAAATTGTTTCGCAGTTTGTTGACCACGGCTCCTGGTTTCAAGCAGGTGCAGCAGCAGGAGGACACTCATGTGGATTACATTATTGGTAATCTTTGTAGGTCTCAGGATGTAGCGCCATGTATATATCAACCTGATAAAAAGTAGTAGTAGAATGAAAAGGCTGAGCGGTGTGTTTGGATGGGTGTGCCTCTGTGTCGGAGCCTCTGTCAAATTAACCCAAATTGTGCTTTTGAGATGTGGTATGAGCTGCTTTTAAAAAATAAAATGTTGTGCCAAAATTGAGCTGCGTCTCCTAATCAGCATAAACACAGTCTAAGCCGTATTGCCTCTCCTCCCTCATCGGTGCACACACGTTCATTTGGTGCCAGAAAATAAACAAACAGACACAGGCGTGAATTAAAAATAGACCCCAGAAAAACTGCAAAAAAACATTGCATTGGACTGGTGGAGAAAAAGATGGATCTCTCTAATAGTAGCTACAGAACACACAGCTTGAGACAATAATGCATTTGGTAGAAGATACATCTTGACCACACCACAGAGATGATTGACATATTCCATCAGAGTAACGATGGCTCCTTACACGCATAATGAAAGCAGTGGTAGCTTTCCAACATTGTTTGAAAAGCAAATGTACTTACATCCATGTACAGTATGCACCCAAGGGCATGTTGGTCTTGAAATCTGCTGTGGACAGGTGCATTGTTGTTGCATTGCTATAACAAACTGCTCCTGAGTCAGTGGGACGCTTTTATCTTTTTGTTAAAGACTCATTATCATGGTAGTATTATGCACTTAAATAGGCAGACACACAATGTGTGTGCATTCATCTTGTTTTACACCCAGGTGGGCTGCTTGAGCAAATCTCAGATAATTGTTCTCTCTTCCAACCTGGTAAATACAACCTGATCCACCAGGTGTAAGTGCACCTGGCTCTTTAAGGGAATAGGAGATGACACTATGCTTGGTTTATTGCATGAACCCAAAACACACCAGTCCTCACTTAGGAGACAAAGTACTAACCTTATAAACCTAATAATAATAATAAATTGAATTTATACAGCGCCTTTCAAGAGACCTAAGGAAGCTTTACATGTGTCAGTCACTAAGCTTAAGACCATATGCTTGGACATTTTAAATTGAGCCCTGTGTATTTGTAAGCAACCTTTAAAAATGTATAAATTGAATAAGCCAAGGTGAGGTTAAGTACCAGACGCTTGGTGCAGAGGTCTAAAAGGGAATGTGAGATGAAGTAGCAAATTGTTCGAGTTGTAGACAACAAGACAAATATGGTGACAGTCAGTCTGCCATCAGTACTCCACTATTTGTCACATAAGGTCTCTTGATTTTTTTACTATATTTAAGTTTTTTTTCTACGTACATTGTTTGGCAGCAGCTGTTACTTGTAGTAACAAGTAACGAAGAGAAAGATCACATACAACATCTATTAGTAGTTTATAAGATGTGATTTTACATTGTTACAGATTTAACTTCTCATGTAACATATAGTTTGAAAGGTCTTTTAATTCTCACCAAATAAAACAATTATTTTTATTATCAGATTAGGCATCAAATGTTTACGTTTCATTTCACTTGTATTAATAACATGAAATTAAAAAAACTAGTGGGAGATCAAGTAACCAAATAAATGGTTGGACTTCAGGTCATTCAAGGCCTGTGCATGTAGTTGTGGTTCTATGAGTAATGATTGCTGGTGGCTTAGTGAGATATACTGTAGGTCCTGCCTGTGGCCACGGTACAGTCTTATATGGAATCATTTATGATCATTTGCTTCTTTAAGGAATTTAAAATACTTAATTATACAAAGATTGGGATATGTTGTGGCTTTACTGAATTGTTTTCATATTTATTTTTTATATTTTCTGATAACAGCCTGGTTTGATCCTGTTGTAGGCTGCACATAGTCCATTACAGTAAGACGTACATTCAGCTTTTATTGTATTACTGACAGCATCATTGTCGTAAACTGTGATTCACTTAGAATATAAAGGTAATTGTCATGATATATTGAAGTAAGAATTTACCCCTGAGCGGTAAAAGAGAGTGATAATGTCGTTAAGTTGGCAGTGACCATGAAATACCACAGCTCTTGTTTTTCTTTTGTGACTGATGGAGCGGCCCTGCTCTCTCACCAACTTTTAAGTAGAGGTCAGCGAGCACGGAGATTCAGTGATGGAGCTCGAGCACCAGGTCAATGTGCTGCCACAGACAAAAGTCAACAGGCAGACTCTGAGGTCCAGCAGATAACGGCAGGATCCTTAGCAGACCACTGGAACAGACGACTCAGTACGTGTTTGATTTAATCTTTGGCTGCATCTGGCACAGCATCCTCTCCTCAGATCTGTGCCACCTCGGGCAAAGAGGATGGAGGCTTCAATCTGATTGGCTGCCATTATGCTGAGTCATGGCTAGCTTTGACCAGTGTCCCTGACATAGGTCAGGGATTGGTTACAGGGTGACCTTGTAAAGTGGTTCAGATCCTGCTGAGTGAGCTGAATTTATGAGCAAATCCCCATCAATGAAACCTGTTCATGGGATTCATGAGATGCATCAACGCCAGCTTAGATGATGATGGAAAAGATTTGAATGTTTGTGTGACAGTTCTGTGGTTTTCGTGTAAACTAGTGTGTTGTGATGTGATTCTACACGTGTTCAGGTATGGAATAAAAGTTTGACTAATTTGACTGATTCAAGAAAATGACAAAACATAAGATTGTACCAAACTGACCTTAATAGACCCCCTTCAAGTATGAGCTAGAAGAGATGGGGTTGGTACAAACATCCCAATCATTAGTAATTACATTTTTGAGATAATTTAGTAATAGACCAATACTTAGGCTGTAAATAGTCAGCAAACATATTAAATGGAAATCAAACCCTGATAGATATTACTCATCAGGCCGATTATAAAACGTCCCCTTATTAAACAACATTTAAATTTGCTAGATCCTGATTTTTATTTGGTTCTGCACAAAATTGTGCACACTCATAGAAACCAGTCTCGCATTCCTGAAACCAGGTTTCAGGATCCACTCCCTAAACAAGACTGCCACTAAAGGTAATGAGTTCTTTCCTTAGACATTCTTCATCCTCCCAACAGACAACAGACCAAAGCTTAACCCTCTTTGGTGGAGGTAACAAAGTAACAATTCTTGGACCTTTATTTTCAAAAGCATCGGAAGAGTTGTCTGTCAAAGGGCCGTCACGCCCATACAGCTGTTTTCAATTTCTTCACCTCATTAGAACTTATCTTATATAAATATCAAATTGCCAATGACTTGTTAAAAATATTTGGAATGGTGGGGTTATTTAAATAGAGGCCAGTTTCCATGCCATCAATAATTTAGCATCTTAAAAGGAACATTATAATTACATTCTTCCGATACCTCCATACAACAGAGGAATTCAAATCATTCTCATTCTTAGGTTTCATTCAATAAAGACACACATGACGAAACATTATGAATATTTTTTTTATTATTTTCTTTAAACTTGTGCATCAACTTCAAAGGGTAAACTGTGTGCACTCTATTTTGTTTTCACAAGTTCAAAATTAGTTAAGTGTTCTTAAGATTTTTTTTAAATACATATTTTTCCTTTTAAAACCATTTACACACGGTTGCTCAGCACTGGACTCTAGCAGTCTATCAGTAATCAGGGGTGTAGAATGATCAGCATCATCAGCAGCCTCCCTCCCTTCCTGTGTGTGTACACTGTATAGTGGCTCTAACCAGTATTATCAATACTCTTCTTTCATGTGAAGTAAAAATATCTTTCTTTAAATATGATTCCTTTACATGATAAAAAATAGTTTTTTTTTCTTTTTTTTTCTCTTCCTCTCCATAACAACATTGTCACTGATGCTTTAACCAGAATGTCCTGTCGGTCGCCCGGAGAACAGTACTAATTGCTGTGAATCTGCTCCATGGAGAATGGGTGCACACTGCACTCATTGGCGTGTGTGTGTGTGTGTGTTAAGGTGTGTGTCAGCTTTGTCTAGTGTCTAAGAAAGCCTCCTGAAATACTGGTGTGGAGTACCCCCCTCTCTGCCATGGATGGCACTCTTCATGGAGCATTTTGTGTTGATAAAAATCATTACAAAATTTGATTCTCTTCGTACAAAAACACATTTTTTTTTTCATAAAAATTGCATTTGCGCAAGTAAATGTGGGGCTTTGCTGCCCAAAAAAAAAGAAAATAAAGCCACAGGAGTACAAAATGAAACTGGACACTTGATACAGAGTTGAGGTGTATTTACTGCAGTAGTGAAAATCCAGTCCATAGATATAAATAATGACTATCATAAATTAAACAATAAATACTTAGAATAAATAGAGTTTGTGTGTTGTGTGATTGCTGTGAATTTAGACATTCCAAGGTTCCTCCTCGTTGATATTAAGGGTGTGTATACTTCCACAGAATCCTCCTCATACGACTACTGGCTGATACATGGACATCGACAGGTCACTACATTGCCCTACTCCTGCATTTTCTGCTTGTATTTTACCATATAATCTTAAATCTTAAAATCCCCCCGCCCCCCCCCAACATTAAAGACAAAGTGTTAGTACTCTGAAACACAAATAAATGATAACACTTATTGCCGGATGGATGATATACAGTTTATCCATTTCTGATGTCAATCAATATCATATTCGTCCAAGCAATGCCTTTCTGTACATTTTGGGAGCTGCCAAGGTCGTCATCGTTTTTCGGGGCCTTTGGGTTTCATTTACTCAATAACTGCTGTGGTCAGTCTCTTCGCCACTCTTGAAAAATAAAACAAAAGAAATCCTGTACAGACGTTTCCCTCCACTCCCCTCGTTAGTTTGCTCACCCGTCGTTACTGAGATGCTCTTGAGGCTGCTCAACCAGCCTCTTTTGAAGTGTGCGGTGAAAGTCTGACTGAGCAGCAGCAGAGGATGATAGGCCCAATTTCTTTTTCTCTTTATTTTTTTCATCGACCACTTCTGTTCCAATTTAAATTTATTCCCAGACTACCTATTCAACTCCTGGGTTTTGAAAATCCTTTGCCGCCTTGCCAAGGTGCTAAGAGTAATGAGGTAACTCACTGACAATTTACCCAGGTTCAAGTTATTTCCACAGGAAATATTGTTGAAGCTCTTATCCCTAGCAAATTTTTAAAGAAACGAGAATGATATTTCCCCAATATACAACCAAGCACCTCTGCTATACCTTTGAAATAACCCCACTATCAGCCAATACCACCCGTTGTCCCCCCTTACCATTTACCCCTTCCCTTTTCCCCAGTGTCTCTGCACAGCTCCTCACTGCAAGAGAGAGGGTGAGAAAGTGATTGAGATTTTAGGCCATGGTCTCTTTCCCTGGCAGTCTGCGGTCGTTGAAAGTGTGCATGTTGATGACCTCCTCCGTTTTCACCATGACAGGTGGCTGGGGCTTGTGTTTGAGCCGGCGCTGGCACTTGAGGGAAACCCGCAGCTCGTCCACCACAGCACTGCAGAAGGACCTCTGCAGAGGGAAATAGGAAAAAGAGGAGAACAGAATAGGTTTCAGACTGCTACCCCTGTCCAAATGTTATGGGCAAAAGAACAAGCCTGCTCTCATTGTAGGCAGCCTCGTTTTGTAGCCTCCCCCTATCACCACCCACCATCTAGGTGCAGAGCTGCCACAGGGGAAAATGGTGACATATGCAGTGTAGCAAGCTGGGAATGGAGGAAATGCATGATGGGAACAGAGAATGAAATAGGGCGGAGGGAGGTGCAGGTCCATAGGCTGTGTAGTAGTTTGTAGTACTGTGAAGGCATGGAATTACTTATTTTAGTGTCTGAATACAAAAGTGGTGCATTTATAGTAGTTGCTGCGCATGCAAGGCTTTTTATGTTTGTTACATTGTGTATTTTACATTTCACACATACTCTCAAAGTACTGTGCAATATAAATCTGTAGTTTCCACTCATATTTAGTAATACAGTTTGTCATGAGTTACATATAGACCCTTTAGGCTTCGTTGTCTACCTCTACATTATTATTGGCAATTGCTGGTGTTTTCCATAATCTCTTTCTGCAGCCTCAGAGAAGAGCATGAATGTCCTACTTAAAAACAAGTCTAGGTATAATATCAGTATCGGAGAGTTCTTTAACGTTCAATGTGCATGTGAAATCCAAATGCACAGATTGTACTGAGGTCACTGCACCATCTACATGGTCCAGAGTCTTAGTCTCTCAGTTAATCCTGCTTGTGTTTTGGGCGTAACACGCACACAATCGACTCCCATTCCTTTTAAAAGCTGAAACCCGTATAATAGCATTGAACTACACTGACTTCAGACAAGTACTTTGGTGGTCAAAAGTGTTATCGCTGTCGGCTGCAGAGCAACACGTCAAACCTTGAGGTGAATGGTTTACAACAGCAGAAGAGCACGTCAGGACCATTCATGCCCATGAGTGAGTGAGTTCACTGAATCCCAGAGAGCTCCCCAGTCACCAAATGTAAATCCAGTAGAACCTTTGTGATGTGGTACAACATTTTTTTATTGCAGTCATGTCACCACAGAGCAGAATCTGAAAGTAAAGTTTCCATCATCTTGTGCAGTCCATGCTATGAAGATTTAAGGCTCTTTTGAGGGCAATGGGATTTTTGCGTATCGTCTTCATCATGTGATCTTCCATCTTTCTTAACAATTTATATTTAGCCAAAATATGTGCAAATCTTTACAATATTAGCATTGAAAATTGAGGTGGTGAACTTGCTACATGCATGGTGGTGGAACCATTGTTTTATTTGAATGTCTGAAGGTGTGCTTTTTAACATTCTCTTTCTAGACTATTTGCACCAGGCAACTAAACAATGCTCAGGTTAGGAAAGATTGTGGTCATGGTAAATACAAGGTTAAAGTAACACTATCGACAACATTATAAAAGACCAAATAATAACACAGGTCCTTTGACGATGAAGGTAAATTCAATTATTAGGTGCAGAATGATCCAATGCCAATGTAATTCCTACTGAGACTGGGCTATTCTATTACATACAGTAGAGATCATTCTCCCATTGTCTGTGTGTCATGGCAAAATTCCACTTTACAAGGCTTTTTGTTTACTAATAGTGTCATTGTGTGGCAACGGTATGATCCCCCCACTGGCCTCACACCAACCAGTGATGCCAGCTGTATTCAAAAGGGCCAAGTGACCTGGGATTGAACCCAGACCCCCGGTGCCAAGTTCACCTTGAATTAGTGCGACTTTGCATATTTAAACAGCTTAAGAGTCGATGCACAAACCTGGTGGCCAACAACCTTCCTCTCTATTTTGCTTTTGGAGAATGTTCCATTCAATTACAATGTATCTATTATTAATACTTGTTATTGTAGTTTTACTTTTGTTCTTCCTCTTTCCTAACTGAAAGTTGTGTGATTGTAACAAAGCAATTTCCCTTGTTTTGGCAGTGTTATCATTTGAAATGCTGCATTTCCATGTGTCACCAAGTCAAGGGTGTATACGCACAGAAACATTTCCACAGTAAAATATAAAATTACACCTCAATAAGCAGAAGACCAACTAGTAATTTTCTTTTCAGGGCTTGGACCATAACGGGGATATTTCATGCTTTGGATCCAGCAGTTTTAGCTCAATTCAGTGTGCCACTATAATCAACAGTCGAGGGACTCGAGGCTTGTTGAGATTTAAAAGCTTTGTCACTGAAGCATGGAAAAAATGTTGAAAGCACAGGTAGGTTCATCTGAAATGACTGTGAATTAACATGAAATGAAATTTGCAGCAACGACACTGCAAACACCATGACTCATTCGTCTATAGTTATAAATGAAACACTTGAACACTTGAAAAAAGACTAGAATAAACTATTAAGCAAAGATCATAAACGTAGATGAGACGTCCTAAAGGTTCAACCGTAGGCAAACAGAGGGAACCAAAGACACATCTTCAAATTAAATTACAGGATATGTTGTTTGCCCATAAAATTACATATATAAGTGATCTGAGGCCCGTATCAGCAGTACAATTATTCTATTTGATAAAATGACGAAAGAAAAAGACTTGGTTAGATTTTGTGATAACTCCGAAGGTTATATGAGCTTCGTTGCCATGGTAACAGTAACAGCCAATAGGTTACATTTATGGAAGGATCAACAGTAACTATCAAATTAGAACAGGAAATGAACAATGGTCTTTTAATGTTAAAAATATTTTGGTGAACCATCTGTTCTGCCTGAAATTCTCACTCCGCAGTTGTTATTGACGTGGTGCTCTTCAGAAAACCCTTTAGAATAGAAATGGTTGTTAAACTGGTTGGTGAGTTCTAAAAGGACCCTGTTTCTATTCTCTCAAATTCTAGTGGCGAGTACACTGCTGACAAATCTCCATGCATAATGGGATGGATCACATCGGGAAAATAAGCTAAATCTCCAGTGGGTTGTGTGTGTTCCAGCCGCACTTTGTAACTTTAATTGATCAGACAGCTGGATTTCCACAGCTGTATTTCCACAGTATTTCATTTAAATATTCCCCAGTGCAGTTTATCCACACACTGTGATTATCATGTAGCTGAACATCTGGACACCATGCCAAACAGTATCACTGTATCAAGCCTGACTGGAGAAGAATTACATGAATACATAATAAATGCAAATTTGATTATTAAATGTATCCAAATGCAGTAGGACCCATTAAAAGAGAAGCATTTTTACTGACAAGGATCTCATATATATTTGGGGTAATGGTTTTAATTACGAGCTTGAAAGATAAAACACATCGTGTCCATTGACTCTTTCAAGAGACAATATTTATTTAAGCTTAACCAAGAGAAATATATGATCGGTGATAGATATTTGCTAAGTGCCACTCAAGAAAACAAAAGGAAATTAAGAAAACATTTCGATAATTAAAAAAACAATTTGTGGTTAAAATACAGGCAACACAATCAAATTGACCTTAATACTCATGGCAAATCTACCAAACGTGTGACAAATATCAGAGACGTTCAATCTTTATGACTTTTTAAGTAATTGAAGTTGGCTACTGTGTTGTGGTGTTGGAAAAGTAGCTTTTTTTACGTTGTGTTGTGTAATTTGCAGAGCATATGTTGTGAAACTGATGAAGAAGTTTCACTTTCTCTACTTCTTCTTACTCAAGCTGCAGTGAACTGAATTATGTTGGCCAGCATAGATTTGAATTTCTCAAATATAACTAAAGAAATATGAATCATAAACTGAACCATGACCAAGGCACCTGCGTTACATGTAACAAACTATTTTTCTCTGACTATTTTTCCTGTCATCCCAATACCAACTAATTTAAATGGCTCTAAAATTAGAAAAAGTTTTTAATCAAGTGTCATTTGCCCCAAATGTAATACTGCATCAGTGAATCTTCTGGACAATTCTAACAGTATGTGAACTTTTTTAGGATACAGGGTTTTCATGGATTCAATTTTAGAATTTACTTATTCTTGGAAGAATTTGTAACTTCAGTAAAATCTTTGTCTGTCCTTGTTAATGTTGGTAAGGTTTCTATAACTGCAACATCCAAAAATCTACTGTCCGCAATGTTTTTTTTTTTCCTACATTATATATGTGTTAAAGCTACAGTTGCAGTCACACAGCTGGGATACTTCAATATGTCAAGGGAAACATAATTGTATGTATATGTATATTAGTTATAAATTGTTATATTTTTCAGTTGTTAAATTATTATAGGTAAACTATGGATACTCCAAAGATGAATGTACGACTGCATGACTAACAAAAACCTTGGCATATCACACCTGGCAAATACAGGCCTCCACTTCTAGATTCTAAATCAGTGGACGCCCTGCTCATCTTTTTGTTTATCAAAACAATGTTTCGACATTTTTACTCACACTATGAGTGGATAAATATACCACAGTGGGTGGATTAGTGAACTAGTTTATCTCTTGGCACTGTACTTCAGAGAGCTGGTGAATACCCAAAAACCCTCACAAGCCTAACAGAGCAGAAGATTCTTAGAAGATGTTTTTCGATGCAAATTACCGTTTAAATGGTTTTAAATTAAAGGTTCAGAGTGTAGAATTTATTGATATCTAGTGGTGAACTTGTGTGTTGCAATTGAATACCCCTCAACCCACCCTCCCCTTCCAAACATGAAAGAGATCCTGTGGCAGCCTTCAGTTGTCACACAAACACAAAATGTGTTTAGTTTGTCCAGTTTGGGCTACTGTAAAAAACATGGCGGCCTCTGTGGAGAGGAACCGCTCCCGATATAAATGAAAGGGTACCACTCTGGTGTAAAGAAAACAACAATTCGTACAATGTTGATTCAACACACTAGTTAAAAATATCACCAGGATTATCTCACGGTCAATTCCTGCCCATAAATCCCTTTTCCCTGAATCTCATACACTGGACTTTTAAATATATGCCAAACATCTTGATGTAGTATTTGTTCAGTAGCCCATTTCAGGTCTGCGTTAGCCGTGCTGTGCCGAGCTGTGATAGCATGTCACTACAGTCTCACAGCAGGACATTGCTGCGCTGAGCCCTGCTGCTGTGGTCCTCACCACTTGAATCTGTGTGGCTTTGAGTAGAGTTTGATGGGCAGTTTCAGGATCCTCCAATGTATCGCTAGGGTTACCTAGTTTATAACGTTGTGCACGACATTAAAAATGTATCAGGATTGCCTTGATATTGTTTAAGTTCATAATGTGCTGCTAACATTAGATAAACCTTGGTTAAGATCACCACTTCTGGTCTGACTTAACCTGCACAATACCAGTAATTAGCTACACCTGGCATCTCTTCTGATAGCCCAGCTAAGGCTTACAGCGATAAGCTAAGGAAAGACCCAGGCTGGTTCCCATAAGTACATGAACCCCAGGAAAGCTGCTCAAACTAAGTTTTTCCTTGTCTGTGTGTGTGTGGACAAAATAACTAAACAAAGCAGGGACAGATTTTCTCGAAACATGGTAGAAGTATTACTTGCGAGATAATTAACTTTTGTAGCCGGTCAGACTGAAGTCATGGTCAACGTCAACAAAACTATTTGGCCAAAAAACAAATTTGTTAAGATATCTCATCAAACAATCAATCATTCATAACTATACGGCGTACATGTCACAAACATACCATTATGAAAAAGTATTATCACAATATGAAATGATCTCATTGGAGTATACTACATGACAGGTTATGCATCTGATTCATTGTGAGACAGTTATACTCAGCTAGGGTGTTCACTGCTTATTTCACCTGTGTCTTGTGTGATATAATAAGTAGGGTTAAAGCAAAAGTTTAATGGGGGGGGGGGTCTTTAAATAAAAACAGGTGACCTCAACTATATGTGGTTGTTTTTATCATTAGTAAACATAACACGGAAGAATAGTACAAACAAAAACAGCCAGGGGCTCAGGCAACAAGCTCTTACCTGGTGTGATGGTCAGAGGAAATGGCGTGGATCGTCAGTGAGTAAGGACTTGAATGAATGATGAGAAGGAGCAACTGTGCACTGTGTGATGCACATTAACAGCCAATCAGAAGACCCTAGTTCAAACTCAAATACGCACGACTGTGTAGAGCAAAACCTATGAACAAACACGAACCCAGCAGGTATCTCCTTATGTTTAGCCACGATCTTAGTGAGCACGGTGCGTTTTACAGGCCCATAGAACTTATCACTTATTGCTGCACCTTGTGTCTCCTCACACTGGAATCCTGTCTAGCTGCATCTACAATAGCTTGGTCACATCCTCTCCTAACGTCATATAAAATATCATGATTTTGTAGTTAAAATAAAAAATATTAATCAGACTGCATCACAATTTAAGTGTATTTACAATATGTTTAAATTGTCAGGATTACATCTTTTGACAAATTTCAAGAAACTTTTTTTAATCTCTTAGTCAAGTGTTTAAGTGTGACTGTGTTGGGGGGGGGGGCAGGCAGACAATGTTGAGTCCAGATGAAAGGTTCGAGGATAAGCAGTCACCAAACTTTCCTCCAGTCTTGAAAGAATCTGCATCACTTCAGCTCCATAAATGTGCAACACGAGATGGTCTATGTCCAGTGCAGTCCGCGCAAATCCAAAGTAAATCTACTACCTCAACGTCAATTCTGGGACTTAAGGTCAAAGTGTTTTCATCTACATGTGCCACAGTAGGTTGCTTGATAATGGTATTAATGACTTTTCTCCCACGCTAATGTACAAATGCTGAATATGCAGGATACAAATGTTTGGACGGAAAATGTGATGAAATGTATCAGAAGGAAAAAAAAGATGATTTGAAACATTTTGTGGTTTGGTCTATTTGTTTATGACGAGGAGCAACATTTTCAATGTTTGATTTTGAAGTTATTCAGATAGGAGTTTACAATCTTTTTGTAATCAAATTTTACAAAACGAACCAGGAATTTGGTGTACTTGTTTCTATGTCCATTTTGCTAATATAAAACCAAAGCGTAACCTCCTTTTAGCTCCAGTTTGGTTTCCACCAACTCCTGTTAAAAAAATAACAGGCTAATTAGGTAGTAAACAATACAGCCACCATCTTATTTTGTCGGTCTGCTGTTTGGTGCACATAATAATCATTTGATTCATTGTTAATGTAACGGTTGGTGGGGCTTTAAGTGTAAAAGTGCCACTGCTTTGAATCAGGGGCCATTGTATCAGTACTATCACATTTGTTGATGGAGAAATGGATCATTTAGCTCCTCTGATGTGACAACAGTATACGAATATGTTTAATGTATATTAAACATGGATGTTATCTGTTGACTCTAAAGATATGTTCGGATGTGAGCATGAATAGTTCTGTATCTCTATATGTGAGCCCTGTGATAGGCTGGTGACCTGTGTGCCCCACCTCTTGTTAGCATGGATTAGATCTGTTCCTCTTGAACCCTCAAAGGATGAGCAGTGGAGTTAATGGATGGATGGATGACTGCTGTTGAGCAACAAACAAAGCAAACAAGTGGAATGTCGACAAGTATGTGTGTGTATATATATATATATATATATGTATATATGTATAAAAACAAAAAAAAACTAGGCATGTCTTCCTCATGTATGTCCTCTAGCAGAGGCCTGGCAGTTTTAGGGTTCTGCGCAGTAGCTGGTCCTAGGAGTGCACTCTTCTGGACAGAGGCTTCAGATGTTGTACCTGGGATCTGCTTCGAGCCACTCTCCCAGTTTGAGGGTCACAGCCCATAATGCTCCCACTATCACAGGGACCACATCGCTTTTCACATTCCGCATCTATTCTAGCTGATCTTTCCGCCCTTCGTAGTTCTCAATCTTCTCATGGTCCTTTTCCCTCAGCAGGGATTGCCACATCTATCACTAATGCCATTTTCTGTTCTTCGTTCACCACCAGTATGTCTGGTTGATCAACCAGCAGGTGCTTGTCAGTCAGGAATCTGAAGTACCACAGGATCTAAGCTCTTTTTTTCTCAACCACCTTCAGTGGTTTGTCCCATGGGGACTTGGGTACATCTAATCTATACCCGGCACATATGTTCCTGTATACTATCCCAGCCACTTTGCTATGCCTCTCAGCTTGCATCTTTCACCCTGCTACTATAGTGCTGGACTGTCTCAGGGGCATCTTTGCACAGCCTGCACCTTGGGTCTTGTTTGCTGTGGTAGACCCTGGCCTCTATGGATCGTGTGCTTACGGCCTGTTCTTGTGCTGCCATGATTAGTGCCTCTGTGCTGTCTGTCAGACCAGCATTTTCCAGCCATTGGTAGGATCTCTTGATATCAGCCACTTCCTCTATTTGTTGCAGGGGCTTCTCCTTCCATGATGCTTCCTCTTTGTCTTCCTCATCGTCATCAATGTGTTTCTGGTGTCTGCTGCCTTTCAGCTTGTCGTTTGGGGCCATCTTCCTGATGTACTCCTGGATTTTCATTGACTAATCAATTCATGCATGGACTCTCTTTGATACCACCTGGCTGCGCTTGTGTAGTCCGAATCACAATTGTAGATTCCGAATGATTCTGTAGATTCTGGTGGTGTGGATCAGTGAGTCTCGCTCACTCATTGCATACAGCTTGATGTAATCCATGCAGAGGAGGAGGCTGATCGTTGCTCCGGTTGGCATCAGAATTTGTAGCCACTATGCAGAACAGCAGTGGGGACAGAGCATCTTCTTGGTATAGAGATTTGAGTTAGCCTCTATAGCTGTTTTCCACAGCCCCGTTGAGTCATTGATGAAAGCTCATAGTGTCCTGTTGATGTTGTAGAGTTCCAAGCATTCCGGTATTGATCTGTGCGGCATCGAGTCGTAGGCTTTCTTGTAATCAGTCCAGACGGTGCAGAGATTGGTGTCTGATTCTTGCAATCGCGAGCGATGATATTTATATATACTGTATGTATATATACATATATATATATATATATATAGATCACATTTAAGTGTAACTAGCGATTATCTGACTCACTGAAACAGATTTTTTTGCAAAGCTACTGACCCCCCACTCCCTGTAAAATTAAATAGCATGGAAGTGTTTTCACCAGTAACAACCGTATAGCTTCAGGCTCTGGGGAACATTGGGCCCACTCTGCTCACCCACAGGGGACACACTGCCATCACAGCTGCCTGCTGGTGGCATGCTGGATTGATGGCGGCTGCTTGGGGTCGTTGGATTACAGAGTTTTTATGACGCTCAACAATCAGCTGCAGCTCTATCGCTGCGTGTCAATGTGAGGAAGGGCCTGCTCACTTTAAGCAGAATGGTGAGGTTGTAAATCTGATACTGAGTCAAGACATCAAAAGGAGAAAGCAGCATTCAGCCCATGTAATTATTTACAGAGGCCTGACTGTATAAATTAAGGATGGTTAATAAAACTGGATGTCATGAAGACATTCCCAAGGGAACATAATCGGTTTAATCTTATTCTATATGGATGCCAAATGCAATCAGAAGATTATATATGTAAATGTTTAGAAAGTACCTATTAATCTGGAATAGGTTCAGTTTAAAGGGAACAATGTTGGTCTACTCTTCAAAGTCCAACAGATAAAAGTTCCACACCTGTGAGAGTGAAATAATGGGCTGCGTTCAGCTTGAATGGAGGAGGAGCAGCTGTGAGGCTGTGATGCAGATGGTAAGGGGCAAGGCTGCAAATATAATCCTCAGTCGACTGTGTGTCTGTGGGCCCTGTGGGCAGTAAATGATTAGCTGCTTTGAGTTTTTGTTTTAGTGGTGGATCCCTTGGGCTGCCGTCCAGCTTTGGTGCAGCACAGCTTTCATTTTGCCTGGTGAACGACCTGTGTTCTGATTGTTGTCCTCCTGTTGAATACCATGTATACGAGCAAGAAATTCAACAAGTCCACGTTTTGGTCCAAAAACGCCAGAGGAATACATTGGCAACTGCTTACAGTGATCAGGCTTGTCCAAATTGGGTTGCTTCTGTATGATAGTCCAATAAATTGAGGGAAAGGTATTTAAAATAGGAGAGATATCAAATTGCATGCCTGCACGCAAACACACTCACTTTTCTCTCTCTCTCTCTCACTGACTGACTGACTGACTGATACACTGCACTACAGCTGACTTCTCTGACCCGCTTAAGTTTAAACGTTGATTTGTTTGAAATGACGCCACAATATCCACACTGATTATCACGTAATGATCGATACTTTTCTCCAATAAGTTACATTTTCCTTCATGGATGCACATTCATTGATTTATTCAGCTTGTCTCTGCGCTCGGTTTGGCTCCATTCGCTTGGAAGTGCGCAACTCAAATGATAGAGACACAAAGACTAGAAGAAAATTACTGATATTATGTAAAAAAATAAATTACTACTGCAACCTATCCAAATTTAGTTTTGTATTTGTACAGGAATGATTCCCTCCCAAGCTTTCTTGATCCATATAAATGGTTGATAAGTATATCTTTGATCACTTTATCCGGTTTCCACTGTTTAAATGTATATGTGTTCCATTGTTATGACACACACTGTTAACTTGTCGTCTATTATGAATGGAATGTATTCAACCACAACCAAGCGGTGGTAGCAGAATTAAGGTGAATATGTACTGAATGAAATCCATGTGTAACAAAGGTGTACATATTTTTGGGTGATTCCCAAGCTCAGTTTAACTCGCTATTCTTTCAGCTTTTGTAAATTTTCTCCTCCATCCTGAGAGAACCACCTCAGGGCTACTGTCCAATTATGTGTGGTAATGCAATATTTTAAAAAGGATTTCAAAAAAGATTAAAAAAAAATCATTAGGAATGACAGAATTGAAAAGATCAGTATGAAACATGTGCATTGGTGCAAACTCCTTGTGGCATGTGCTCATCCACAAACAAGTGGGTGTTCTGGATACAACACAGTCGTAAGGAATAAATCAGAAAAGTGGGATTTTATGAAAACAACCTGAAAAAAAAGTGTGCGCTTGGAAATAAACAGGATTAACAGATTAATTTGCTGTGTGATTGTGGCCTTTAAAGAAACCATGTGGTGCAAGGGGTGAACTGACATGCTTCTTTTTTTAACCCATAGAACCCACAGACCCATGGCAGATCGGAGTTACATGTAAACCTCACTAACCTCCATAGACCAACAAAATGTAGGGATATAGATCTGTATTCATGCTAATTCTGAGCTCATCCTTCATTTGGTTTCAAGTGTTATACATCCTATGTTTCAAAGTCACAGCATTACTGTGATGTGAGCATTCCATCCCTGACATTCAGACCCTTGACCACCTCCATAGTCAACCAGGGATTTATATTCCTGCTGTTCTATTTAGGTGTTTTGGAGCTTCATGTAATGTTCAGTGCAAATACACCTTTTACTCAACAAGGCACAGCTCATTGACCTCTGGGTTATAACACAAGGTGGCAAAATTCAAACCACGAAAGCCTCGTCATACACTCACATGTTCGTATCAGCATGGGGCTAAGTGCAAGAAAATGTCCTCTCCAGTGAGACAACTGTACTCTGCTTCTGTATCACCTGTTTGCACGTGTGGTACATCAGCATGTGTTGCATCTATGTTATATGCAAGGGTATCAATATATTTTTGGAGATGCTACATGGACATGACACAGGTCGACTGATGACCATACATGGTCTCAGGGTAATAACACCTTATCTTAACCCAAATGGAATTGACTGTGTACTGAAGGAAATGATCAGGGGTCACAGAAGTTAGATGAGCTGAGTCGTTAACCACAGAGACAAGTTTTGAGGGAGAAACGTAACAAATACTCCAGCATAGTTTTTCAAGGTAGATTGAAATACGATCCAGTTGAGTAACAGAATGAGACTTTACCAAAGCTGTCATGGTGGCAACTGTTTTATCTTTTGTGAAGACTGCCACGAGGTTGATTTTGTGTGTTACAATGCAATCTGCCGGGGAATACGGGCTTGAATGTATTGAATTGGCCTGCTGTTCTCTGCCTGGTTGTTACTGGCGCTACTGAGGTGAAGCTCTTTCACCAAATCTGTTTATTCCTCACAAGGAAAATGTTAGTAGTTAAAAAAAAACTCCAATCTGCCATGTAACTGAGACCAACCAGCTGAATCATCAGACTTTCCCTTTGAGCACAGACATCTCTATGTGTGCATCCATATGCATGCATGCGTGCAAGTGTGTGTGTGTGTGTGTGTTTGTAAGTGTGTGTGTGCGTGCTGATGAGATGGTTTCCTCACAAACAGCTGGCGGTCCCTGCACCCCGCGAGCCAGGTTAGTCTGCGGCAGCCTCAGCAGCAGGCAGGAAGAGAGGGAAAAGCAGCAGGAGGAGGAGGAGCGGGAGGAGAAGGAGGGGGAGAAGGAAGCGGGGGAGGAGCTGAGGGACGGAAGCGAGGGATAGAAGAGGAGAGAAAGGAACAGGAGGCAGGGGAGGAGAGGGAGGAAGGGGACAACCATGGTAATCATGGAAATCTAACAGACTAGAATGAGGGTGACAGAGAAATGTTGAGCTGAAAGGCGATGAGGCGTGTGATTCAGTCCAAAATCAGTTTTCTGAAAGATTTAACTGGAAATTAGTGTGAGTAATTTTCCTATTCTAACTTATATTTAACACGCTGTCTCTTTTGAGGCAGAGATTCATATCTCTATATGTCCGACACTCAGTGACAACTTAACTCATGCAGATATTTGAGAAATCCTTTTGTTTGACATCTTATAGCTGAAAAGTATTTAATACATTTCATACAATCAGGTTCGACCATTACTAAAATTACATTATTGTTAGGCACAAAAACAGGATCACAACACAAATATAAACAAAGCTCCCTCAAGAGTGAAAACGTACAAGTTATATCAACTAAATGTAAATACAATAAGTATTCATTTTATAACAAAAATGTGCTCATTTGTCCATTGACAAATCATCTGTTTGTTGGGTGAACAAGCGTGCATCATTTTTTGGGGGGGCATTAAGGGGGGGGTGCACCCTTTAATGCCTGTACCCTACAGTCCTGTGGTATTTAATGTGATTACGATTATACGTCACAGTCATGGCAACAGGAGCAGCGCTGCACTCAAGTTTCATCTGAGCCTGAGCAGACAATCAGGACTCATTTCTTTTTAAAATCTTTGAATTCTTATGTGTTTGGACAAATACTAATTAAGCCCTATTTCACTGACCCTGGATTTAAATTTCGTTGAGCTCCATTTTCTGTTTTTGTGTTTCAAGCAAGTTCAAGTTTTGCAAAGGGCCACCTCCTGTAATTTGGTTAGTCACTAAAGAACATGGCAGTTTTGTTTTGTATACACCTACACTCCTGACTACACAGCCTTTGAGATGTTGGAACATTTTTACTTTTGTGCAATTTATGGAAGTTAGCTACTTACAGGTTACTTGTACTAAGTTAACCTGTACTTTGTGCACAGAAACAAAAGTGATCTCTCTTCATATGAGTCTGTGGATCTGAACAGCCTCTCTGAAATAAGCGAGTTGCCAGGTATCAGTGATCATGGAATGTACTGAAATAATGTGAAAGAAACATAAAATGAGGGACAGAGGTTTCATATTCTTGGTAGATAAATCAAAATGACCAGCCTACAGAGGTCTGTGGTTTGTAAAGTTATCAAATGTTTATTCATATTTTGATTAAAATGATTAAAATGGCTGTTTTTCTGACAGTGCTTGATGTATTTCAACCTGTTTAGTAAAAGCAATAATCTAAAAAATATATACGTACGGTGTTAACATGTCTCTTTAACCATTAAAAATACTATTAACAGTACCTTGCATGTATCAGAGGGCGTATGGCTCACTATATGAAGACTAGCTGCTACTTTTGCTCCTTTCTAATGTTACAGAAAAGAAGTAATTATAAAATGCAAATTGCAGGATGTGCACTGTCAAGCATGTGAAACACAACAAAAAGATGCTTAGCACCACATTTTTCAACTTGACACTTGCAGCATCATGGTGAGAAAACAACCCCCATACTGCAAAAAAAGTTGGTGGTATTCAATTATATAGGAAGCCGGCAGCATGAAACAAAAATATATGGTTCATTTTCACCGATAAGCCTGATGCAAATGAGCACTGGACTGTGAGATCCACAGACTACACATTACAGCATCTCTAATTACATTTTCTAGGGTTAGATCCTTATATTGATTTTCAGGTATGGGCCTTTTTTTAAATATTTTATTTGATATGATCAATGGTCCTGCTTAGTGAGAACTGGGGAAAATACAGGTCTGTTCTACAAAAGATTGAAACACTTCGCACATTAGTCATTACCAACCCCTGGCAACAGAAACAAAAGGGTTGATTAGTACTCACTTTCTGACACTTTGTAGTTTTGCATGGACAGCATGACAATAATTAGTTCTTCGCTGGCACACTGTAGGTGGCTCAAAATGTTTGGAGTGGCATTGGATTATAGGTGGAATTGGAATGGGCCAAGAAATTAAATGCAACCCAATATCCTTGGAATTAAGCTCACACTGGACAATTCACACGATTGACGTCCACTTCAGGTTTGCAATTTAAAAACTAAAGTCATTCGTTTGTTGGATGCGTATCTGTACTGACAGCATGGTTAATATCCCTCAAACCATCAACCTTGTCTTATCTTACCTTATCACAAGCAAATACAACTTTTTTTTTTTATAAATTGAAACATTGTTAGTCAATATATCAACCTTGTTTCCTCTTGTACAACTTTACAAATGACTTGGCTGGTGTTGGACATTTAATTCACAAATCAGATAAAACAATGAAATTACCTGTCAGATGAATCACTATACATCACTGATCACTACCTTCTTCTACTGCCTCATTGCCAGCTCATTATAGTGGCAGATCATTTTCATATTCCAGATAAAATGCTGTTAATATTGACTGAAAAGAAGAGGTGTTATATTTGATCTTTGCTTTCAGAGCTACCATATTTAATCTTTTGATTAAAATTAGATACAAGCATTTGAAGATTATTCAGTAATTTATGTCCACACATTTTAAGCTTCTATTGTTGAAAGGCCAAATGTATAAGTGGGAACAGTGGTTTTCCTGTAGTGACAGGTTTCCTCTGGTTAAACGCTGCTCAGATCTTGAGGGAGAAGAGCAACAATCTAGGACTTTGAAGGCTAGCAGACTGTCCATAATGCAGATTTCAGAGAATGTAACAAACTAGCAGCACTGGCATGTTAGCTCTTTGTGGTTATCACTGGCAGTCACGTATGGCTTTTTTTGCAGGCTGGGCTGCTAGGGAGACAGGAGCTGTAGTGCATCATTGAACTGTGAGCAGGTTTAGTTATGGAGCACATCAAAGTGATTGTGGACTTTCCCCGGCCGCCATCAGAGACTAGAGACCCACTCACCCAGAAATTAAACTTCCTTTTAAACTGCTGATAACCCACTTCAAAGAATTTAATTAATCTGGGTTTCAGTGGAGAGCTTTGCTCCTCAATGATCGCCTAAATGCTTTTTCACAAGTGTTTTCAGTCAACAAAGAGGATAGCGAATCAGCATATACTTGCCATGGGCAGCTTTAAAATGGCCTTCAGACTCCAATTATAGTCGAACCCTGTGTTGTAGCAATCAAGTGGTTCTATTTTATCTAAATTCTGAGGAAATAACTGTGCAGACCCAAGCAAACAAGTGACACATGTGCCTTGTGGAGCAAATTCATTGACAGAGTGTAGAACAAATGACAGGAGGGGTATTTGTGCATAAAATAGAGTGCAAGCATTCTAATGTCAGCACAACTGTGCAAGTGATATGTTGCAATTTGAATGGAGAAGCCTTGAGTCTGAAACAAAAAGAGAAATTATAACCCTGATCTCTGCTGCGTGGTGTCTGCTGGTATTCAGGGTGTCTATTTATTTAGCTTGTCCTGAATAGATGAATCACCTCATGTGGGAGGTGGAGCAGTGCTGGATTGGACCTCACAAAAACAAAAAACTATTGATGCAAATATGAATAATGTTAATATATCTCCTCAGTAAAAAAAAAAAAAGGATTCTGCATTCATGAATTATTGGAAAAATGTGTTTCGGAATGTACAAATTCACGTGTTGCCCCTCGAGTTGAAACAACGTCTCAGGAAGTTGTTGCGATCCCTTTATATAACTTCTTGAAATTTAGATGTCATATAGCCGCCATAAAAATATAGTTGATGAAAGTTAATGTCAGCAACATTTGGAAAATAAATAGATTTCTTTTTTTTGCCAACATTACATTTGTAAACTGGTACTAGATTTTGTCTCCAGAGAAAGTTAGTTTATTTTATTTGTTAATTGGTGTACTCCTAATAAGTTTAAGTGTAGTCAAAAGACTGTGCAATCAAATACATTTTGTAACGTCTGTGTCATTCGCACATTCTGACTTAATAAAAGCACATTAACACATCGCAATCAGAAGACTCCACTTCCCAACTCAGAACACTGGATCATGCAAGGAGCACACGAATGCAGTATCAATTTGAACCACTGATGCCAACATGATTGCCTGCACCAAGTTGAAGAAATAACCAGTGGATGTACACATGACAATTTATGTCAGTGTTCGCTACCTGTGGTGTTTAGTAAATTGAGGGCACAGCGATGTATGTCCAAGAGGCAATAAGGCAACCAGCGGTCGCCTACATAATGTAACATGTAATGTACCCCAGGCAATAAGCATGTAAAGAGCCCATCATGCACCTCTTGAGCACCATGCAGCCTTAATGCCAAAAGTACATCACCCCTGACAATAATACAGAGCAACAACTACTGTACCCCAAGCAGTTTTGTTGCCCATGATACACGGTGCAGACTCCTGCCTGCATCCAACATACCTCAGACAACAAGGCTGACAGGGTTGTATGATGTTCCTTATTGCCCCAGTACACCAACAGTGCTCCCCTTAATACCAATTGTACAGTATGTAGCATGCTACTTCAATCATGGGAAAATGTGATTGTCTGTGTGCAGGTTAAATAAATCATGTGTATACAATTTTCATATTGAAGTAAGTTTTCTCTCTTGATGTTTACTCATCTTTCATTTAGCTTCTTCCCCTTAAATTGGTTTGCCCATTATGTTTCATCATCTTACCATTTTATTTGATCTCATCATTCTTATGTGTGTTTTACCTGAACACATAATATCATATGCCCACAGTTAACAGACATGGGGTGGGTAATGTATTATTGCTCTAACACACTGGACTTTTTAAATATAATACAGTTAAACAAGTACAAGTTAACTTTACTTTTTACCTGTTGGGATTTCAAAGGATTTGTTGATGACTATAAACCTTCCTTGCAACTTTATGCAATCTCGGAATACAGTATCGGTTTTGTAAAAATGTGCGTCATCTTAATCGAGTACTAGAATTATGAATCATAAATGCAGCCCCCTGAGCAGAGTATTTTTTTTCTTATAATTTGAGGCTCAGTTAAAGTTTTCCAGTAAATAATTTGTTTTTTAATTACTGATTCATACTTTTAATCATTTGATTAAAAATGTGCATAAGGTGAAAGCTACTCATCATGTTTGCCCGTTCATGTGATTGAATGTTGTGTAGGAGGCAGTATGACTGCGGGTCACGGACACATTTCAGCAGGTAAATAGAAATGTGATGAAGTATCTTTATTAACCCCGGCTACCAAGGCCTTTACACCTATTATTGTGCTTTCGAAACATATCTCCAGGCTTTTGGCGTGATCGTGTGTTTATGTTACATTTTTATAATGTGCATTCATATCTGTGTATGAGTGTTGTGAGTGTTGTCCCTTCATAAAATGACTGGGCCACTTGGCCAAGTTGAAACATTGTTTAATCAACACAATCAAATGTTGAAAGAAACTGTCTCAATATCAGATATATTAATAACTGCAGAAATAAAAAAAACTACTTTTTTACAAAACATCTAAAATGTGAAATTTCTCCCAGCGATAATACAGTTTATATGTAATTATGTAATTTGTGGCATAATTTTTGCTCTGTTCCTTTCATAACTATTCTCTATTATATGTCTGCTTTTACAACAATTAGTGTGATGAAACTACATATATTAAAGTGCTTTTATGCTATAATGCTAGAATCTATCTCCCATTAGACTGATGCAATATAAATAACAATTACTGCCCTTTTGACTGTAAATGCAAAGTTGATCCTTCATTGTACAAAAATGTGACATAAAAAGTTTAATAATTACACATAGATTTATAATGTTACATATATAATACAAACTATGCTATATAAAGTTAAAGAGTTATTTGCTTCACAGCAGGTACTTATGTAGTAAAATCCATGTGTATACAGTTGCAGCTTCATAAAAAGACCAGACCCTGTGTAAAATTTGAGAAGCACTTTAGATATGATTGGCTGCATCAGAAATAATATAAGCTTCAGCCACAGCACCACTTGAATGTACTCATATTTTGTATAGTGTCCTACAATGAGTTGTTGAACATGACCAATGAGATTAGATTTCAATTGCCGATCCCCTAGGCACATATACTCAAGGAGTAATTTCATTTTTTTCCCATTTATAGTTATTTGTATATTCAGTTGCCCTGCAGTATTTCTCCAATGGTGCAGGTGATTGTTAGCCTGGATGCCAGACGAACTTAGCCCCGCCCACAACATTTTGGTCGGGCAGTTCGGTCTGGAGTCGCTTCATTGGGAAAAAATTATGGGGCGTGTTTCAACTGACCAGGAAGTAAAATTCCTCTTCGCTCAATTGGATAGACCTACAACCAATCAGAGCAACGTAGTATGTGACGTATGCTAAGCAACGCATTGTGAGTTATTTACTGGGTTCACGCCGGACGCTTCAGCGCAGCGCCAAGCCTTAAATAACAGCGGTTCAGCGTCGCTTCAGTGTCCGTTGTGAACAGCCAAGCGCCGGGGCGATAGGGATTAGCGCGGTGCTCTGGCGTCGCCTCCACGTTCTGTGTTCCTCTTTCAAAATGAATGCGCTGTCGATGTCTTCTAAAACAGACTCAATGGCAGCATCTACACATCTCAGCTCGCCAGCGGCAGGCATGTTTGTTGAAAACGAATTCAACCCGAGGGCACTGTGATGACGTGGTTGATTACGTTACCGTTGATCATCTGTCAATCATCGTATAAAGCCCGCCCTGACAATCTGATTGGCCCAGTCGGGCCATCATTTTTTCCCAATGGAGCGACTCCAGACCGAACTGCCCGACCAAATTGTTGTGGGCGGGGCTAAGTTCGTCTGGCATCCAGGCTAGGTGATTGTATCAGCAACTTGTATTTGTCGTATGTTTGCGGTGAAGCTCCAGTCTTGTGTTGTGTTGCTGCACTGATCTAGAAAAGCTCCTGTGTGTGTGAGCTAAATGAGGACAGCTGCAGTAAAGGCAGGATGGTAGTTTGCAGAGTGGAAATGGACAGTGGAAGTGATTGGGGGAGGTGCGGGGTTAGTGGATGTGGCTGCTGAAGACGTGGGTCATGCACCAGAGCAAACATTTGCAGTGCAAGTGTTCATGGTCCAATTCTATATTACTACTAGCGCTCCAATCATGTTCCCATTCCCTCGGGAGTGTCAGAAAGAAAAACACAATTCAGTAGTTTTGGGAAGTTTTAGATCATGTTAGATTACAACAGAAAAAAAAGTTTCTGGAGTTTCACTTGAGGTCATTTGAGATGGTGGTTAAAGTCTAGCTTGGATCCATGGTGACAGCAGAATTCCTCACGTTTCTTATCTCGTTGTCGCCATTGGGCCTATGTGAATAAATGCAAAGAAACCAAACCTTATCTTACTGCATATGAAATAGCACTGTCATTATAGTGAGTTTCCACAAATTGCCAAAAAAGGTTATCTATTTAATCTATTTATTAGAAAGTATAAAATGTATATATTTGGCATATATTTTGTATCATTTTGTTAACATTTTAAAATATTTTTGTCTTTGCCATGAGACTATCTTCCATGGCAAACGTGGTTATGGTAAGAAATTCTGCTATCATTGTTTTAAGTAACAAAGCAAAGATGACTGTCAGAGTTGGTTCTTACCTTTTCAAGTTGTGCGTTCTGTCTGGACTTGTAGATGAACTCCCCCACAGCCACGAACACGGAGAGGACAAGTCCGGCGGCGAGGACGATGAAGATCCCTCCGATGTTCTGCACTCCGAGGGCGCTGGCCTCCTTGCTCTCCTCCTCTGGACAGCCGTTTCCTCTCCACCACTTCTCCTTCATCATGTGCAGCTTCCCTTCCTCCTGAAGCTGCAGGATGGCAATAGTGATCCTATCCCTGTACGGAGAGCCTGAAGGACCAAAAAGAGGCGGTCAGCGTGAGCAACCAACATGACCAGATCAGTGCCTTTGTCTTGTCTGTGACAACATGGTTTGTTAGTGTTACTGAATACTGACTTGGATGATCAATCAATTTCTAGTTTTAGTATTGAGTGCATAACCCATGGTTATATTTCAAGTAACAGTTAAAGCAGACTGCTGTTTGTTTCTCTTGACTTTTGTCCTTGACTGTTCTACAAGCATTTCTGCGCATTTGTTTTTGGTACCACGGTGACAAGGGTTTTTGTATGTTGTCCTTAGTTACGCTCTTTAATAAACATAATATAGTTTATCATTTCGTTGACAAAGATTTAAATTTGTTGGACTTTCCAAAACCTCCTTGAACTCAACAATGACAAAACAGTCAGCGGCGGTTGTTGTTGAAATGTGGGTGTTCCATTTGATTCAGTTGTTCCGATGACCGTGTCAAGAAGGTTGGGTCGTCCCTGCTATCAATTTCATGGCTTCATGTGTCCCATATTTTCCAACTGAGTCTGTAATTTGTGAAATCGTTTTGATGATGCATTGCTCATTTAAAAATTAAGCTGTTTAAGTTAATATAGAATCTTGTAATAGCTTAATTTTCTAATTTAAGCTATTACAAAGCTTTAAATTGACACAAACCCTTACTGTCTTCAAAGGCCTCTCAGGTTTAATTTGAGCTATAATAGCCCCTCAGTTATGAAACATACTTATACTTAGCTGACTGTGCCATCAGGTCTTTTTTCTAGTATGCATATAATTGTATCCAATATTTATCCAATAGTTGGGTTAAAAGCCAAATACCACCATAATAAATTCCATCGTTATTATTTAGTTTTTCTATTTATTTAATGTTGTGGTTATAGAGCCTCTTATTTCCCTTGTGTTCCCAAATCTGCAAAGCACATTTTGACTCCTTCATTTCTGTATCTAGTTTGGTTTACTGGAGAATTTCATTTAAAAGTCCCTTTATGTTTCAGTATGCACTAATGGTAATGTTACACATTAGCATTAATATTTTACAATGTTAGACATGCACAATGAAAAAAGTGGAAATGACTGAAATGTCATGCCATTGTTCCCATGAGCCCAACAACAGTAAACCTAAAATACATCGATGGGGACTCATAGTTCCACTCATTCTAACATCTATAGTGGTCTAATTAAAACCAGTCGCCACGCTTAATCCGTGCGAATGTTTTCACTTTGAGCCCTTTCCAAGGCTTAATAGGTGAACGTTCCCAAAGCAAGATTCGTAATGTTCCCTTCTGCACATGTGAGATGTCTGCAGAGCGCCCAAAGAATTCTCCCCTCTTTTCGGCTTTTCCCAGTTACACCTGCACCTTTAATCCTGCCGTTCTCCACTCAGATAAAGCACTGCAGCCCCTTCCTCTGCTCTGCTGATCAAAACCAGTCACATGTTGAGATCCCTGATTAAACCTGAAGGGTAAAGACTTGTAAGAAAACAAACTCACACTCCTCAAACCTCCCTGTGGTACAAGCCTATATGCTGCAATCAGGATTTGAATGCCACTTGACTAATTTAAAAAAAAAAAAAAACTACTTATAACACCTATTATCACAAACACTTAAAATGAACTCTCCCTTGGGCACTGAGAGGAAAACATGTTTGGATTAGAAAACATTCTGGTTGTGTAGCTCTGGTGGAGCAGCAGTCTGTGAGTAGTAGTTAGTATGCAGCACCAGTTAGCTACCATATTATTTAGTGGCCCCAACAGACTCTAAAAAGTGACAATAATAATAAAGTGCGCTCCCGTGTTGGAGCTTTGAGCTGCAGCTCTCAGCCGGGAGGTGGTGTGGCTGCTGTCACGTGGCCTCGTTCTTAAACATCTCCTCTGTCCTATCTCCACTAAAGGGCTTCCGGTATCGGACTCTTTATTTCAGAGCAAGCCCCCAAGCGTGTTTCCAAAGCATCTATCTCTCCATGGTGAGGGTGATTGTGGATTGTGAACCGGTCCTTGTTATTCACTGTCATCGAGAGTAGGTGCATTCCCTTCAGCCCTGGAGTGGAACAATAAGCCAACGTGTGTCAGATAAATCACCCGCTACAACAAGTAACAGGCAGCCTTGAAACTGGGCCCACTCTGCCTGATCAAAACAAATGTGCAGGATGAAAATGATTACCGGGTCATACAGTCGAGACCTGTGCCGCACTCTGCCAGCCGAATTTTTTTGGCAAAAGTTGTGTCAACCACATTCACATGAAAAGGGTGAACAATCCAATGCCTCTTGACCGCCTACTGACTGTCGCTCTGCGGAAAAGAGAGCAACAGCGTTTCCTTCCACAGTGGGTTTTATATCAGAGTTGCAAAAAATATACTGCACACTATCAGATCTTCCACCATTTTCCTATGGGGAGCCAGATGGCATTGGGAGCTCGGCCTTGGCTCTGATACTTCAAGGTTCTGTCAACATCACAGCCTTTATACTCGGCTACGAATAAGTCCCTCTCTGGATTCTTCTGTTTTTTACACACAGCATGTTTGTTCATGCACAATAATTCGATTTCAGAGACACATAGCGCTGATACCGCTTTAGTCAAGTTTACCTTCAGACTTTATACTTACCACTGATGTAGGCTCCATTTGAATTTTCTTTGGCCTTTGACAAATTGGACCCCAATGTCTTCATCAGCCATCTGACAAACTACTGCTCGTTGGCAGCAGTGATCTGGCTCTTTGTTTGTCTCATATCTGTCTACCAGGTCCTTCTCTGTTGTGCTTTGGGATGACTACGACCTGCTCTCTTCTGTGGGATCCTAATGGGCTTTATTCCCGGTTCCCACTCATTCACCATGTGCATGCTACCACTGGGCCAAATCGTGCATTGACAATACATTGATTTCAATTGCTATTTGGACGATACTCAACTATAGGTTGGTACCACAATTGTGTCATCTATTTTCCGGCTTCAAAAGTGAAGTAGGTTTAATAACCTCCTGCAGTTAAATGGTCCTGGTCCCAGAAGGAGTGTCATGAATCTGACAGACTGAAATAATCTGTCGAACAGTTAATCTAACACACCTTTTTTTTTTTATCAACTTTTTGTCCCAGATGCTAAAGGGAAAACTTCATTTAATGATTTCAGAATGAAACTGTGACCTACAATGAAACGCTATCTTACGCTCTTTGGAAATCTCACACACACTTGTGGATGTAAATGGATCTTACAGACTGGGAATTCTTCTCTCACAAACTATACTGACAGTGATGTACACAAACCAACAACAGCCAAGTTTAATCTAGGCCTGTTCAACAGCTCAACTATTGAAAGCTAATTCGACAAACCACCTGCATGTTTCTAACCGGTGACAGGGACGCTCAGCACCAAGTGAAAATAAGATGCTGAATGTTTACTCGACTGCTTTTCGCTAATGACTATTAGCATATGAGCAGAGTAAACCTTTGCTCTCAAAACAGCCTCAGGCACGAATTCCACAAGACGTCGGAATAATTCCTCTGAGATTCAGCTCAGTGTTGCCTTGACTGCATAGGATACAGTAGTTTCTCCAGATTTGTCAGCTGCACGTTACTGACAATGTGTTCTACCACATCCCAAATCAATCCATCCATCCATCCATCCATGGATCTCATGTTACTACCTGATTACTACCTGCTTCACAGTGACTTCAAGATGGCAATGGAAAAGTACGGCCCACAAACACCCTTAATAACACATCTGTGTCTTCACTTCTCTCATTTTATCATAAATTTTGTCATTGTTCTGCACATCATGGCAGTACACCTCAAAATGTTAAATTATATTTGTAATTTTTTTTCAGAAGTACTATGGATGTAAAAAAAAAGGTAGATTTCTGACTACAACTTATTGTGGTTTTTTTCTACACATCCTTTACCCTCCTATACCCACTGTATCTGCAAAGAGCTCTCAACATCTGATTGAATGCTCATCATACAATATGTTGTATCATGGAATTTACATCTTTAATTGGATCAATTTAAGACATACATTTTGAAATCGAAAACCTAATTTGAGTAAAGCTGATAAAGTGCATTTTTCGATGACAATGGCATCGAGGGGTTAATCAGATGGCAGAGATTCAAGACTTTGGGAAATGAAAAGTATATTTGACATTTTTGTTTACATTTTGCTGAGAATCTGGTTTCGATTGTTGCTCTTTGAATGTACACACAGCTGTCCACACAGTGCTATGTTGAGATAAGACTGAAAATAGACTGAGCATCTTGCCATCAGTTGGTCTGGCTGGTATTTGGCAGAATGTAAATCACAGGCCTTTGCATGTATGTCCATAAAAGAGCCATTTAATTTGTCAACTCAGGGGAGTGTACAGCGGAGCAGGCCGTACTCAATCCAGAATGAGACATGTAGTAATCTGCAAGATCAGAGTTTATAGCTCACCCCACCCTAATTCATTTTCTCTCAATGAGGAAAAGAAAAATACAGATATAAATGTGCTGCAGTACCTGACCCTGAAAAGATTAGTCTTTCTACTAGAGAGAGTTTCTCGCCTGCATCTGGAGATTTATTTTACAAACACACAAGACGGTACGTGGTGTTTTTAAAATGATTATGTAGCAGGGTTTTCGTGGAAAGCATTTCATATTCTGCAATTTAAAGGTTAGACTCTTCATCCTAAAAAACTGTCTACTTCCTCTGAGAAATAAATCAAATTGGTATATGAGCAGTTCTGAATGCTACAGTTGTGGTACTATCAAGTGCAGATACACACGATGTACTCACTGAGTTCCCTGTGTAGAAAAGTAACATGAAGACATCAAAGTGTAAAGTGGCTGTGAGAGGGAAAACATGACGACAGGTTTAGGCAGGAAGCCGCGAGATAAGAGCTTATAGGTTTCTGCAGTTTTCATCAGAATCAGCAGATTATCACCCAGTGGGTCCATCCAATGAGCTCATCATCTGCTCTGGGTCACATTCATTAAGATCTTAGAGGGCGCCTGCAAATATACAGACCTCAAAGGTGATATGAGCACCTGCTGTTCCGTCTCCTACAGAATAAATTACGCACACAGCCTGCAGTCAGTGGGATGAGTTACTCTGAGGCAGACATCGGGTATGAGGCCAAACAAAGCTTTAATATACTGATATTCATTTGTGCTGATAATAATAATTCTCGTTTCCCTTCCATTGAGCTGTAGGGAAGAAGTCGCACCACAACAGGTTTACTCACATGTCTGATGTATTGCAGGCTTCATTCACTTTGAATGTGGCCACGTCACGTCTTGCTAAACTTCATTTATAAAGCTGCATGTGGGAGAAGTTGAGAAATGCTCAAAAGTGTTTCCAGCGGCCATTGAGGCACCAGCCAATCAAATCAGGTTTAATTGAATGCAATCAAAACGCGTCAATGCAAATACCGGCCGAGTCTGTCATCAAACACCAGAATGAGTCACAGGCAGCTGGTGAACCTGGTGTGTGTTCATCTGATTGTGAAGTTTATCTCCCATGTATTTCCCCAATGGCTATAGCGTGGCACGTTAGCATGGAAGTATGTTACGTTGTGTGTCCCGAGCAGGAAACTGTGATTGGTTGTTGTTGTCAGTTTAACTATTGCACCAGCAGCAAGCATCAGTTATAAAGCAACGTGCTCGGCTGGTGTTTTTTGTATTGTCTTCTTGATTGTTAAACACAGAGCAAGAGCAGCACCTTACAGCAGTGAGTTATTCAGATGGTTGAGAGGAAAGTTACAATCTGATAGATAATTTATACCCATGCATGTTGCTTAGTAGTCAGCGGCTCTGCTGGCAGAGGCCAGGCCGTGGTGTGACTGATTTACTATGGTTACAGAGATACTCTGTTTCTAGCACTTTGGAACTGTCTCCTGATTCCCAATTACATGTATGTGGGTTAGTATGTATTTATGTAATATGTAATGAAATATACCGAAATATTTAAAATGTATGTAAGATCAGTCTTATATACAAAGCTGCTTCCATCTCATGACAAGTAAGAGAAAGCCTAGAAAGTGACTCTTTCATGAAGAACAATAATTCAAAATGTTAAATATACAGTTGCTGTCATAGTCTGAACCTCAGGCATTTATACATAACCCAAAGCCCACAGTTTGTGTGTGCTCATTTGACAGAGCTGCACACACATCAAAATATAGTCATATAATAATATGCCAAGGTGTCAGAAGATGAATTACCCTTGTAGTCGTATCAGTAAATATATGTGGAAGCCTCTGACATAATGAATGAGAGAAAAATCCAAACAGAATAGTTCTAAAATACGATACAACCACAGCAGCTGGAAGTTCTGTTACAATAACCACCGCTCCAACAGTTTTTTTTATATAAACAGGCAGCACTGGAGTAAGATAGTCATCATTCTTCGTAACTGTGTATTTTTCTAGTAATTAGTTCTATAAAGATGCCTTGTGAGTATTGAGAGTAGCAATCCTCAGGTTTAACTTTGTTTAGCCAGGTATATTATAATGTGTTGAAAGGCTGTTTCAAACTCTTTATCGTGTTTGAATACTAAGATGGCCTCGTAGTTTATAGAATAATACATTCTTCGAATAAACCATAGCTCCTTCCAAGAAGTTATGTGGTGTATAAATACATTCAATTTGTTTTAAATCAATAGCTAAAGACTCTTCTTTCTGTCTTTTCAGCTGTTCTCTATTCTGTGCACCCTATATCAGATACTGCAATCATAATAAACAATCCTGTAAGACTTTCTTTCAATGGGCCTCTCCTCCCTCTGTCATCAACCACATATAAGTGATGTACTGCAAGTTTGGAATCGGTGGAAAATGTATTTAAATGAACGACTTCCACAGAATGAATGTCTGCGCTGCATCTTTCCGCTGTTGGAGCTCTCTGTCGGATATTCTTCCTTATCACGCACACACATGCATACACACTGGAGAGAGTGTTTAGGAAGTGGTGAAAGTGGTGGAGGAGGATGGAGGGTTAGGGTGGAGTACGTTACTGTAGGTCACAGCACTGGAGATTTTCTATCTCACACAGAAATGCATTCAGGATGTTTATGAGTGGAAGCTGCAGCCGCCCAGCAGCAGCACAGACGACTGGAAAGGACAGCAGGCCGCTGACAGGCGGCGCAGACACTTTCCCCTTTGCCCTGTTTGATTAATGCAGCCTAATGAAGGTAAATGAAGATTGATAGTCATCGGGGAGAGGCACAAAGAGAAAGGGAGGATGAGGAATAATGCGGAGCCTCCTGAGACTGCAGCCAGGGCAGAGGAGCAGACAGTACACTGCCTGTAGAAAATGAGCAAATAAAACCTGTGATGGGAGTACAGGCAGGGATTCCATTTAACAACCTATTGGAAATGTACACAGGCTATCAAAAAACTCATAAACAGGGCAAATGGTCACAAGAAAGAAAAAAGAGGACTAAAGAGAGTATTCTTGTGTCTTAGTCAGTAAGAACTCAGCTTTGGGGTCATCAAGTACAGTAAACACAGCCAAACATAAAGGCTTCTACAAAAAACAGAATCAAATCGTATCACTGTGAGACTGTGGCAGGCAGACGATCCCTGCCTGGTTCCCGGCAGACACTCATGGTAGAACAGGGGCAAGAGATTTAAATTGCCCCTGATGATTTGGAACATATAATACTTTATCTTTACTGGATGTTTTATAATTTTAGATGACTTGATCCCACATTTTTTTCATACTCCACAACATGAAGTATGTGACAATATGGATACGAGCCCTGATTCCCTCTATAGTTATAACGTATGATGCATAGTTCAGATACATTTGGATCGAAATTAAATGTAGTCAATAAATATATATATATGTATGCACAGCTCTAAAATGTGAATTGTCTGTGTCTTGTCGAGCCACGTCTAAAGGAGAGTTTCTATCACTTTGGGCCAGACAAGTTTATCTACCTAGACATCTTCAAACTCAATGAATTTCATTTCGAATTGAAGTGGGGGCCTTCAATTAAAATAGAGCAAATATGAGACTGAACTTTGGTAAAAGTCTGTAGCATTATGCAACATTGAATTGGAGTTTTGAATAGTATATATCATAACATCACATGTGTGTAAGTATAGCAGTATAAGAGGTTTAAAGTATTATATGACCGGCATCAAATGCTTCATATTCACTGGTTCATTCACAGTTGTGTGACCATTACGTCCAACCATGTTCATGGAAGTTTACTGGACTGTGACCTAGCACTTCTCAGTGTCAATCTGCTGGTACACTCACCCCACCACACACACACAAATACACGCACACACAAAAACAGTTGGCTACAATGTATGGCGCTGGCCAGATCATAGGAGCGGTTGGGGTTCAGCTTGTTGCTGAAATACACTTCAAAGTGAGGACAGTAGGAGACCGGCAATTAAGGGACAGCCAACTGAGGCCCAGCCGCAGGTACAGTACTAATACAAAAGATAATAGTACTGCAGATCATATTATGAGGAAGTTTTGTGCAAATTTTCAAATTACAAAAATAGTTACTTACTCCACAAGTCTATAAAGTTGTCTTTAACTCGTATAATGTTCCGTCAGTGATTACATTCTTTGAATTCCTTCTTGTTGAGGGTGTTTTAACCCAGAAATAAATTCTATTCATGGGTCTCTTCTCGAATAAATTAATCCAGGTTTCTCTGGAGCACTTGGGAAACAGGACGATGTTTCCCAAGTGCTCCACTACTCATGTAGTGTCTATATAAATTATATAATTATAAAACAAGATCTAGGAAGTCTGTCATAAATAACTGTGAACCAAACACTGGATAAAGTGTACATTTTGATGCTTCTGGCCGACAACCACAATTCTGACACATGGACAAATGGAAATTCGGTAACGGAATGAAATATATCATTATCTTGATTAATTATCTCGGTTTAAAAATAGCTGGACATATCTGGGATGAAAGTGGAATGAAAAACTGCCATTAAGTGACACATACAGAATCTGTCATTGTTCTTAAGCCCTTAATACGTTGGAGTGTTGTCCTGAGAATTAACAGGATTTGCCAGTAGGTGTTAAATGGATGGAAACACACCATTAGACTGACAATGACTAACACCTGGGAGGTGAACTATGTCTGTCCATTACTGAGCTGAGGGAGTTGCCGAGGGGCCGAGCACCGAGTGCTACATCTCTATTGGAGCCCAGGTGCTAATGCAGTCCAACACCTACTCTCTGTCAGTGAAATATATGCTAAATGTCCCGACTATGTGAGAATACAGGCTGCATATGGTAAAGGCTAATAAAAGGGTAGATTTAGCAATTTAAATACCTTGTCCTGACTGCATGTGAATGGGCCACCGGGGAGTAATGATACTAACACCCCTCTTTTTTTTGGTCGTAAGTACAACAGCTGTGCGGTGCATTCACATTCCCTTCACTCTCGTTAGCTTCCTTTCTTTCTTTCAGTGACACACACACACACATATACCCAAACAAGCAACAACATGTATAATATGAATAAATGATACAGTCACAGAAAGCAGTAAAACACATGCAATGTAAGTTCCATGCTATCGTCAAGTACACAGTCACCTAGAGAAATGCGTATCCACATACACAAAGACACACACAAACACACCATCAAAAGGCGCACATCAGTCAGGAAATGCAATCACGCAAAGAAAATACAGCCTACCTCCACTGTTTTCACACACAGCCACAGTCACTCAAATTACCTTGTGTGTGTGTGAGCAGCAGAGCATACACAAACAGCAGCAAACGACCTTGCCAACACGCCGTGTCCCAGATGACATTTCCCTGGTTTGTCAGGACAATACAGCCACCGGATATCATCTGCCCTCTACGGGGGGAGATTACTGAAGGCTAACACTCTTGTCCAACAATCAACCCACATCTTACAGATAATGGGTGATTTCCATATTCTTTTGATTTTCATGTCTTATCTGTTATATATAAGATTTTATAACTTATGGCAATCCTATTCTTTGAAAGGTAGGAGGAACAACATAAAAACACCCTATGAGCCTGACTACGTTTACAAAAGCAGCAAGATTGTGACAACTGAGCTTCTGAGGAAGAAATTATTGTGATCATGATGTTTGCACAAGGTTACAATGGAATATTCCATCCATGTTCCTGTTTGTGTCACAAGGCAAACTCGTATCTCTTTGTAGCAAAATTAACTGAAAGCTCCAATAGGACGTTATAATGCGATTACGATGTATACATGTCTACACAACAAATATTATTTATTATCAGCACATGCTATTTACATCTCAGTGTCTTATTCAGACTGTTGCCTGTATTGGGTTAATATCAGAATATTAATGTTTATACTAACTGAAGTCTGGAAGATGTCCACTGAGAATCAACTGAACCAGACCAGATAGAAAACTCCCATGATACACTGTAGTCCATGTAGTATGTTAATATGTTTTTTAAATGTTACAAATATTATGTTCATTCTTCGTGAGGCAGCTTGTTGTTGAACAGCCATGCTTACAGGAGGCTTAAACACTGTGGGGACTATTTCACAATCCTCTCTAATTGAAAGAGTAAGAAACAGGTCATATTGTCTAGCTAGTTGTCTGTAAATTATAATTCCAGGTATTTAACCAAAAGGTTTATCTTCTAACTGGATTATGACAATCTGCTATGGAGCCACCCTCTCTGTTCATCCCACTGTTTATGTATCACTGCTCCTCTGCCTGCTGGAGATCGCCCCAGGATTTTGTTCCCGTACACGGGTCACCCTCAGGCATGTGGTGCAGCGTGAAAGCACCGAATACAGTTAACACAGGTTTTAATTTGCAACAACAGACTTTAAAATACATTTTATAGAAAGGTTCATGATTTTCAGTGAGATAAAAGTTTTTTTCCATCTTCTGATCAACATTTTTTTAGTTCTAGCTCAAGTCACTACCAACATTACTCTTTGTATACACACTCTAAAATATAACACATAATATGACAATTTACTCAAGTACCAAGTGTGCACGTGTCAAAGAAGTAGAGACCTTTCCCTGCCAGAATTAAAGCTGTAGCCATCTCTGAAATAACTGAGTAGCCAGTAGTTTTGAATGTTTATACTTCATATGTTACAGGTATAACAGCTTGTTAGGCCTCACTAGACACAGTGTATTAGATTCATAGGACACATACCCATTGGGGTTCCCACCCCGTAGGCCCTGGAGTCGATGAGGGCTCCGATCTGGGTGAGGTTGCAGTTACGCTGTATGACAAACTCGATGGTGGTGGACTCCATGAGGAATGCGTAGTCCGAGGTGAGCACACGGTGAATGCCCTCCTCGATGTTCTTCACCATCACCGAGTGCCTCCGACTGCTCATGAACTCCCACATCTTATCGTACGTGGAGATCTTGGTTTTCTGTGAGGAGACACCGAACAGAACTTTGAGAAAGAAAACAAACATCCCAACTGCTTAGACACAGAAACATCATCTCACATGTATTGTCTCGCAATCATTTATCAAGCTGGTGATCAGAGTAAGTGAGGTCCTACTTCGGAGGTTATAAGGTCCTGAGGGACTAAAGGCCAAATCAAAGCCTGAGAAAAAAAACTACTTTTATATTAGCTCCACCTGTTATTATAGTTACTACAGTATGTGAGGAAAATGCAGATTGAGTCAGACATGCATGCTCAATAGCAGCCGAGGTGTGAATTTGTGTGACTGCAGATCTCTGCCCTCTGTGCTGCTGTTATCTCCTACAGTTAGGAGCAGCAGCGGGGTTGTCAGCAGCAGTGTGCCTCACTTTCTACACCTGTGATCACTGAGAAAATCCAGGAGCACATAACTCTCCAGGGGAGACGATTTGAAGGCATTTTTGAAGCCATTTGAAACCTAATTAAGTCACATCTTCAAGGTCCTGCCCGCCATTATTGTGTGTAATGACTTTTTGTGGCCGGTCGATATTTTAGATCAACTGGGTGATTTGTGGAGTGCCTATCAGAATCTTTCGGAGTCACCCTTGACAAATCAGGCGATTGAGCATGCAAGCTCCAGACTGCTGATAAGGCGCGAGCAGTGGCTGTGAATACACAGAGAGTCAGATAACCACCAATACTCTGAAGTCAGGCAGAGCGCTGAGGTGGGCTTCCTCAAGCCGCCACAAAGGGATCCAGAGCTGATTACACTTAAACCGTTTAAGAGATCTTGGAAAATGTGATGGTTACACACAATGAACGGCTTCATCCTGAGACCCAGTGCTGCATTTTTGTTCTCTATTGGGGACACGTTTCTCTCTCCTGCATTTCAATAACCAATAACCATGTGGCTTAAACCGTTGAAACCAGTTTTAGAAAGCATCCTGGCCTTTCTTGTGATATGATTTTTTTTAAAGAGGGTTTCCATCACATTAATGGAAACTGGGAGCAATTTGAATGTTGATGCAAAACCTACACATGCCTTGTATGTAACTTTTTGTCAATCTAATCAAGAATCCCTGAACTTTTGATCAGCTTCTCACTTGACATGTATATTTTTAAAGGTTATATTCTGTGGAATGTGGTCCAACCGAGTCCTCTTGTGTTACTGTATGAACTAATTTACTGTAGTCTACATTAACTAGCTATGGTTGGCAAGCTAATGTAGTTCACCTTACTCCACAGTGTTTATTCAACTCATTCATGTCCATATAAAAGAAACAAGAAGAGACTACATCACTGAGTCATGAAACAGAAATGTGTTAAAGGTAGTGTTAAGGACGAGCTGAGCCACAGGGAGCGTGAAGGGTCAGGGGAGAGAAAACATCCCAGAATGCAGCTCAAAAATAGGTCAAATTGGGCTCGAAGGTGTTACCTACTACCATGAAAGAGGAAACCGGCTGAGAAACCAAATAACGCACTGTCTGTTCATCAATCTGTTTCAGACACATGACTACTACATGGCTGTTGGTTCTGAACTATGGACAGCTCAGCTTGTTGTATGTAAATCTAGAGCTGTCCATGGTTCTGAAACAACAACCAAACAACAGTGATGTGTATTGTCCAATAATATAGCATTAGCCTTCTACAGATACATAAGAGAAGAGGCAAGAAAACCAGATTGATTGTTTAGGCTACATTTTAGGTTCACCACCACCTATTAGGGGAGATTGTTACATGTAATAAAAAGAGTACAAATTAACAGCTCAACTTGCTCAACAAATGCCTCGGACAATTTTTCCCTTGCTGCTCTTTGTCTCGAGCACTGAAAAATATGTTACATATTCTTTATTTCTTGCTTCGTAGTGACCACGTCCTGCTAAAGTTATCATCTGATTGCTTCCGATGAAGACTGCTTTCCTCTCCTCTTCTTCCCCTGCTCCATGCTTCTACAAACACCGCTGGTTAATCCTTTTATCATTTTGAAGTAGCCATAGATAAGCAATGCTTTCATTCTCCTCCTGTATTCAGACCCGTGCTGCTGATTCAAGTTGTGAATGACTATGTGAAGAGCATAGGCACTCTTCAGGCTGATCAACAGATTCTAACACAGGAGCTGAAAGGCCCCCAGCAGCGAGTGCTGTGGGCTGATGAGGACAAAGAGGAAGCTGAAGTCACTATGAGTCTTTGTGATGCCCACGTGCTGGAAGAGAAATCCTCTCTGTTACTGCTCAGGTGAATCTGTTTAACAAATCTTAGCTGTTGTGACAGTGTGAGCGGCGCAAATAATATCATTGAATCTGACCTTTTCATAATCCAATTTTGGCCACCTTCATACGTGATTCAAATCAGATACAGGAGGAAGGTGATCACTCGTTTGTCCCTGTACTTTGCAGACTGGAGTCGCCTTACGGACCATTACAAGGTTTGTTAATTTATTTATTTTAGTGTTAGGTGTACAGAGAGGTGGTAGGGAAGGACTGACGGGTAAACTGATACCTCTGTCAGTTTGAAACAAAAGAAGACATTTTTTAAGACATGATGAGCCAAGGGGGTTTCAATTCAGCAAGGGAGGTTACCTTCATATATAACTCTGTTGCATCAGCTTCATGATTTGCATTGGCTACACCCGCCCGAAAGACCCTCAAAGGATAAGCAGTATAGATCACGGATTGGATGAATTGTCATTTGCATTATAAAACATAGGGATTTTATTTCTGTAAAGTATTTTCTATCAGAATTAGGGAAAGATAGAGAGTGTCTGATCAGACAATTCACGCCCATAGCTATGCATAGGTAAATGTTTGTTCGAGAATACACGATCAAACTTATCCCCTCAAAACTGTATTATTATTATTATTATTATTATTATCATTATTAATAAATCTAGTTGTATGCAAAAGCTGAACGACACTATGCATGATAAAACAAAAACCTGTTAAAACATTACAATAGATAGAATACTTTAACAATTACTCACATTCACCAAAAACTTATTGTTGTGTATCGATAAATTCCTCACATTAATGTCTCATTAATACACGTTACTGACTTGACTTATTTCCTGGAGTACTTGTAATTTGTCTTTGCAGAGCCAGGATCGTGGCTGTTGTCACATCATGACCGTGAATTATGATGGTGGTAACTAACGTTATTGGCAATACCTCTGTCATTACAATCGTCAGTGCTGCTCCCTTCATTTCTGGCAGACATTTTCTTCCGTCTACATACTTAAAAAAATGATACACCTCTTCTTTTATGTTGACACTTATGTTAGACTTTTCTTATGAATGCTGATGTGCTGTGTTACATTTGGCATCTGTTGCTTTTCTGTCCATCCTGGGAGAAGGATCCCCCACTTGTAACTCTCCCCAGGCATATACATTATTTTCCTGTTAAGGGGTTTTTCTTTCTTAGAAACAAAATTTGATTTGATTTTAAATACTGATATCAGCCCAAGCAGGTCATCATGTCAGCTGTTGGCCAGACTGCTGTTATATGTGATATGGATACTCGTATAGCTTTTTCACTAGTGGCAGCACTTTGGCAGCTCAACTGCAAAACGCAGCTGGAGACCAACTTTTATTTGACCTAATTGAACTCTCTGTACACAATGTGTTGAGCTAGTGATGGATAACATGGTGTTTGTTAACTCATCTGGTTTGCAACAGGAACAAAACTAGAAAGTTATAGCGGTTGTGTAAATTATCTTTATTCTCTCCTCCTGTGTTTTGTGAACACATCTTTGAAGCTGACTCTTGACTGAGTAACATTTCGCTGAGAATCTCTTCTCACTGGAGCTCCTCAGCATCACTGTCAAGTCAGCCCTGACACACTATGTTAATTCCTGCTTAAAAGCCTATTAAAAGACCATGCAAGCCACTCATGCTAAATGATGTGCTAAACGACATTACAAGTAAGTGGCTGCCGAGCTATTAATGTGAATATTAGATTTACTATGTGGTTAGTCTGTTAATAATTTGAATCATTGGCAAACTGAACACATGAGGAAAGATTCAGCCTCAGCCACAAACAGAGATAATTCAAATTGCATAATATTACCACTAGTGCAGTGCCTATTTAAACCTGCTTGATTGCTTGGCCTGTGTTAAAGCTCCGGAGCTACTTCTGATTTACTCCTTGTCATTAGTGAGTCCTCATCAAACAGCTCTACGATACACTGTCACTTTTTATTGTTTGTGTTCTGGGTGTTGTGTGCAGAGCTTTTTATGAACAGTCTATGCTGCGGTGAAGTTTGAGTTCATCACACCTGGTTTATCTGCTATGAAGACTTTATAGTCAATGTTTTTAATAAATTAAACTGCATTTTGGTTATTTCAGAGGTCAGTTAAAAAGTTAACACAAACTGCAGCCCCCGTTCACAACTTTTCAAAATAAAATACCTGTAATTCATCTTGATGTGAAGTATTGCAGCAACTCAATGAACGTTGTACTTTTACTTTATGAATTTTATGAATACTCCATGAATGTCGTTGCCATAGAGATCAGCATCCTCTGCAGCCCTGACTGTCTTTGTCGGTCTCATGTGTAGAAATAAAACCATAAAAAAAACACTGCTGTAGTTTGTCTGAGGATGTAGAATAAGATTGAACGGTGTCCACAGACTGAACGTTGATGTACGGTGCCCTCCCAGTCCCCTGTACTTCCCACTCATCCACCCACAAACTGAGAGCTACGGAGCACTGGTCGCTTTTTTAAAATAATATTTATGTATTTATGTTCACCACTCAAACTACTTTACAGTACACTTTTGGCATGCACCAATTCACACACATATTCTTACACTGCCAGCTGAGTCATTTTTCTTATTAATATTGAATGTATAACGTGTCAAAATTGCACCAAACTCAGCACTGCATTTCCCCTGACCACTCAGAATACACTTAAAAAGTCTGACATGCATAAGATGAAGGGTTCACAATTATCATTCCACATACAGACATACAGAAGTATCAGCAAGGCATTCCCTCTATTCACATTGACAGCACATGGTCTTGATGTGACATTATACTAAGTTTCATTACATTTTAAATTCATAACAAAAAACTGAAAGTCAACTTCGGATTCAGAGACAGTCCCTGCAGGAACCTTCAGACAGCGTCAGCATCACCGTACAGAAATGTCAGTTTCTTATGTGAAAACAAGTGATGAATTGTTCCACTTGTTCCTCCTCTCTGTGCCAGTACAGGTGGTGGAGTGGGAGTGGGTCTGCAACTCCTGATACATTGTATAACAGCATTCAGTGCTGTAGCTATGGAGCTGATTTTCCAGCTAACAGTGCAGAGTCGACAAAATAACTAACCAAACCGAGGCTGAGCTCCGGGACCTTGGGGAGCCAACCACAAAAGTGCACAGTTATCTTAGTTGTTAGAGATTCAAAACTAAATTTGTTTTACGATATTCACTGAGAAGAGACTGTGAAATTCATTATTAAAGTACGTTCAGTAAAATACATGATACAACTATGATCCAGGACCCATATTATAGTAGGTAAGTTATTCTAAGTCATTTGTGACCAACTTAATTCTAACAATGAGTGAGATAACATTTTAATTTCAGAGACTTTTGCACATTACGGTTTTGTAATTGCATTACTGCACACTCACGTGTATGTCTCCACACATCCAATCGTAGCTTACCACTCAGGACCATAGACTGTATATATATAAAGCTCAGGACATAAAGCATAGCCAATCTTTCAAAATGCTACAGTTTGCGATCAAAAGTCTCAGTATAAAACAATATGCTTTTTAAATTATAAGGGTAATTTGGTTGCTGAATTTACTTAATCACAATTTTTAACAACATTTCTCACATCTGCCTCCTACAGCTTCCCTGAACCCTGTGGCCACAATCCAACAAGCATGTTTCAAGTAGCAGGTCGAAACAGTGTTTATGGTTTGAACGCCACTTTCACACTGAAGGTAATACTCATACAACCGTTGTTTGCCAGTGAAACTAGCAAAAAGTGTTTGAAAAATTTATAAATCTGTCTTTTATTCCTTAAAAAGGACAGTGTCTTTCTGAATCCCTATTTTCATTCCACGAACTACCATTGTAGCCTCCTGTGCCTCCTCCATGCAGCATCATTAGCAGATAACAACCATAGATGTACTTGTTTATGAGTATTATAATGACAGAGTAAAATCAAATTTAAAGATTCCATGTCTAACTGACACAAACTCTTCTTTTCATGCAGTGCTACCTGTTTGTCTGGATTGTCAAAGTTGGAGAGACACTGCTGTCAGCTCACAATCTAGATATACATTTGTTCTAAATCTTTTCACTGACTCATCAACTTTCCAGGAGAACAAGGGTCAGTCCTAGCAGTTAGTGAACAGAACAAAGTGGGGGAATCTTTGTAAACTAAAGACTGATTTAATACACATTTACGAAGAAAGCCGGATCAGATGCATGCTGGAAACTTTGGGCGGGGCAGACATGGAGCGGAGAGGACTTTCAAGCATTGACAATGCTCGAACCCAGAGGAGTTCTTAAAGGAGTTTGCACCTGGAGAGATGTTTTAATTGTTGCCTCACAATGCACCAGTGTGCCTGTGCGCTCTCTTTTGGTCACATCCTGCTCTGTTCTCTTTAAAATGCTATCAGAGGCTCCAGCAGCAGCCATATTTGGTAGCACAGACAGAAAACACTGAGGAAAAGACATATTAACACAGGCGTTTACAACACTACTTGCACACTGAAGAATGTTATCGGCACTCAGAGCATCAGGCACAATAGTCAACTTAAATTAAATCAAGCTGCATCATATAACACACAATCATAGATATCAGTTCCCAAAATATACCTATGAATTTCCTCGTAAAATAATTATAAAAAAACGGGAAAAAAATCCTGGATCTGCCCCTTTCTTCCAAACCACACCAAATGAGTGTGCTCTTTCTTGGCCCATTTCCCATCCTTCTACCAAGTATCAGGGGAATCAATTCAGTTGTTTTCATTTGTCAGATGTTCAGCAATCCCGATAAAATACCGACCAACCAAAGAACAAACAAACAGAGGTGTAAACAGCATCTCCTTGCAGAGGTAATCAATATATACAACCAAACTCACTTTAACGTGTTTGACCTCTCCGCTTTCAATTAGAAAAAATGTAAAACAGTAATGTTAAATTTGAAAAATATATTATTGTTAGTTGAGTAAAACGTTCTAGTAGGCCTAGTGTTTAGACCCCTGAGGACATCATAAGGTGACTTCATTTCATAAGGGGACGTCTGTGGCTCAGGAGGTACAGCCGATCATCCATAGACCCTTGGATGACCTGCTGCTCCTCCAGTCTGTGTGACAAGGTGCCCTTTGGCAAGACCCTGAAGCCGAAGCTGATGCTGACGACTGTGCAGGGAGTGTATGAGTGATGTGCATTAGAGAAAGTGCTGCACATAGATGCGCTGAATGAACATAAATGTGATTGAGTGGTCATCCAAACTCGCTAAAACCATACCAACTTGCACTTTAACCTGCTGCCAAACCAAAAAGCAATACAACCTTCAACTGGTTATGAATGCATTACTACAAACTGCAAGTAACACCCACTGTGTGTTAGGTGCACTGCTCTCTGACAAAAAAAAAATACTCTGCTGCAGGAAATGATGTGTTTTACATTTCCTGTGTATGTGTGTGTGTGTGAGATGCTACTGTAGATGTCTTGGTGTACGTGCTTCTGATTTGATCCCAATAAAAGTGAATGAGTAAACACAATGTGGTTTAGCTTTTGTGCACACAGCATTTAGCGTGTGTGCGAGTGTAGCCTTGAACTGCTCTCCGCTTGCCAAAAGTGTTTTGCATAGTTTTCAAAGGCCCCTAATCAAAAGAATCCAGGAAACGGAGGGAAGTGCCACACACTTTTTGTCAGCACAAAAAAACAACCTTGCTTTTATGAACCTTTCTCGCGCGCCACATTCTCCACGTACTGTTTGTGATACGGTGTTGACACTAAACACAAGTGGCTACACGAGAAAAAAAAAATGCGGCACTCACAGTCAGATTTGTAGCTCTGTCAGCTCGAGCTGGAAGAGAGTCAACTGTAACCGAGTCAGATCAGATACTAGAATGTAGCTCAGGGACATTATCACATTATTATTTCATTCTTTCTCTACCACTGGGGGGTGGTGTGAAACATTGCTCTTTGCAAAGGGGAGAGACGATTAAGAGATGTGTTAAGCAAGAGGAGGTTCACATTATAAAGCAACTGACAATGCAAATGTGATGTAACAAAGAAGCATAGACAAATGTGAGTTGCATTGTTTTGAGGTCGAGCAGAAATTGATTTAAAAAAAAAACCCATCATTAGCTCCAGGTGAAAACAATGAGAGTATAAAATTCAGGGGCCGTACTGGAAAACAACACTAATGAGAGTGCTGAGACTGAGACAAATCAGTGAACTGTGAAGCATGACAATGCTTTAATAAAGAATTAGCTCACGTTTGTCTGCTTGGATCTGAAAACTCAGTCCACTCCACAGCCGACAGAATAGCCCCCCCCCGAAGCACACACACTCACACACAGCAGACAGAGGCAGGAAGTGACGTATTACCTCTGATGCTGAGATCACATGATTTCTTTACAACACGCAGCACTTATCACCACAAACTCTCTTTGCCGGTGTCCTATACATACATATTTGATATTTGGGGGCCAGGCAGAGAAAGTCTGACATTTGCGTTTACTCATGCACCTCCTCTCCAGAAAGTACGGAGGGACGGTGAAGCTCAGTGCATGTCTGAAAGCAGCTACAGTAGAGCTGCCAGCTGAGCTACGACACAGGTAACACAGTGACTCTCAGATCATCATGACTGTGCTTCTAGGATCTGTTAAAGCACCACCATACTCCCTGTATAGGACAAAGTGAAGAGTCTGGGGATTCCTGTTTAATAACCTCCGACTTTCAAGTGCTACGCTGGTGTCCCAGCTACAATGAGCAGTGGTCATTGTCATAAGAGTCTACTGTCACTCTCTGTGTCTCCTACAGATCCATGAGGCAGGTATTACTCCTTCAGTCCTCCATTGTGTTTTATTTAATGCACCTGGATATATGGGTTCTGGAATTTGAGGGTGTAATTACCCTTTAGTTAATGACCCTGAGAAGAGGGGATGAAGTTGCTGCAGGTTTGAAGGGTCAGATCTGTTGTTTTCAGACGCATCTAGCAGTTTGTTTCATGGGTCAACTTCAACACTTTGGCCTGCCATTGAAGAATGAACTTCATGGATATCTTGATATTTAGAAACTTGTGACATGACTTCTCAGGCATAAAGGTGACGTCATTAAACTCAATGGCTCTAAAATCAACCACGGACTATGCACTGATAAATAATACGATACACACTATGTAAAGTCCCTCCTCAATTTAATATCATGAAAAAGAGCCAGATATGGATAAAATGTAAATTAATATCAATGGTAGAAAGCTCATTTATCATGGTAAATAAATGCAGTGTTCTGCGATTTTCTTGTGAAATTTAACCATGCGATCAATTCGAATGATACAACCATATGCTCGAGCACGTTAGAAAATAATCTCCCCTCTTTCAAACTTTCTCTGCGTCTCTCTTCAGCCCGATATAACACCTCATCCCAATAAGCTGCATCTGCTTGGTGTAATCACCATACTGGAGGTGGTCCTCCCATCTGCCTTATGGCTAATGTAAAACAAGTCATGCTTGTACAGCCTGGGGACATGGAGCTCTGTGCCATGGCCATGTAAAGGGCTAGTGCCTCTCCCGCAGACTCTGCCTGCCACCACCCCATTACACACACAAGGTGAAATAACCAGTACTTTATTAGCTAACAAGCAAGACACATCAGCGGTGTGTGTTTGCTTATTAAATTATTCAGTGTTATGTAGCGACAGTCCACCGGGAATGTCCCTGCTTGGAAGATGAGTGAGATGCTCCAGTGCTTCGGAGAATATCCTGTGCAGACATTTACATAATTAGCCACCATTAGGCTTGTATTATGGAGCCGAAGTCGATAATTACCCAAACAAAAGGTATTTTGCCATTCTTTCCCCTTCTTGAATAGCAATTGGGATGCATGCGCACATCATCTGTGAACATGCTGCACTGAATCAACAAAGACCGATGATGAGTCTGATCAAAGCCCAATATCCATCATCCCAACACGGTGATTTAAACACCTCAGACAGGATCTGCAGACACAATGTGTTTACTGAGGGAAAGACAAATGCCCTCTGCATCGAACTGGATTCATTAATACTTAAACAGAGAGTAACAGCAAATGACTTGGCTACATGTTATAAAAAGAGACAACCAGTGGCTGTGGTAAGCGGTTGTGCATAGACTGTATAAAAGATGGATGACGTGTTACCACTTCCTTATTCCTACTTAACAGTAATGAAGCCAATAAATATCCTGGATAGGGTCTCTGGGTGGAGCCATAGTTGTGAAGTTTTAACCTGGTTTAACTCAAATAACTAATTAGAAAAACTACATTAGAGAAGAAGCAACACTTGAACACAAGTGTGATAAGAACAACTTCAAATGACAGAGACAATCTCGCCAAACATTTATCATTTAGGGTTAAAGAGAGCAAAAGGTCAGAAGCTTGGTTTATTATAATCAACCACCACCACCTACAAAAACAAAAAAATACAAGGCCCAGGACTCTGACTCTGACTTTTATTCCGCCCCCACACCTCAAGGATGTGTTAAATTAACACATTATATTATAACGCATTACATTGCATATTGCAATCTGATACTTTTCACTGTTTTGCATTTTGCATTTCACTTTTTACTTCACTTTTGATATATTTTATCTTTTATATATTTTTATTTATATATCTTTATGTCTACATAAATGTTACTTTGTATAAATATTAGAGTAAATAAGAAGTAAATAGTGAGTAAATAAAAAGAAAATAATTATTTTTATTGCTTTTCTTGTGTGTTGTATTTATTATGTTTTTATGTTTCTATGTTCATTGTATGCACCAATAACCAGAGCAAATTCCTTGTAGGTGTAAACCTACTTGGCAATAAATACTTTCTGATTCTGATTTTGAATTAAGAATTATTGTAGTAACCAGTCTACCAAAAGAACAGCATCACTTGTATTCTTTGTACCAACTCGCCAATAATGCACCAATGATTTGGACTGTCTGACCCGAGGCTGTGTGTAGTGGATGCAGAGGGACCTCAGACTCGGTTAGATGATTTAAAAAGGACATATGCTCCACCAACTGTTGTTGTCATTCACGGAGACTGTGCTACGATCATCACAGCAGTTGTCTAATGCACTGGTGTGAGCATGGGTGAGGACGACACACAAGCTCATGAATCACAACCATGTTGCTGTGTGTGATCAGTACCTGCGAACACATTTGCTCTTATTGCACAGATGGAGGAAACAAGGTGTGGAAAGAAGCAAATTGAAAATCTGTCCGGGTGCCATTGACGGATTGCATGAGGGAAAATTAGGTGAAAAGAAGAAATCCAACTGATGCCAACCGATCTAATGCAGGGAAGTTTTCAAAACTTGGATGGATTAACACAACACCCTTGATACGCAGCAGGTATTCTGTGTGATCCTACACCGAGAGGATTACCACGCCGAGGCTTGGCAGGGGCGAAGCTGTTACTGCTGCATGGTTACAGGCCATTTCACTGGCAAAACAATACGGCAGCATGTGATCATGGTGACACAGTGGCTCAGCCTTGAAGCAGGATGTTCCTGGGTTTAAGCATGACCTGGCCTCCCGGGACTTCTCTTACTCTCTGTGTAGTCCAAGGTCACACACGTTGAGCAAAGCTGTGATTTTCTTTAAGCTTGAATGTGTCAGTCGACTGAGAGACTGGAGACCAATCTGGGTGCTCCGAGCTTCTCATAACCCTGATCAGCAGTCAGTATGAAATATAAATTAATAATCCTCCATTAGAGGCTGATTCTGAAGACAAAGAAAAGCTACTTTGAACTGAATTGCCACAAAATCATTTTCACATAGACAGCGCAGCCAACTCAACGTTTTCTGGATAAACAGATCCAGTTTTTGATCTGATGATGATAATCAATGAAATGTCAAAGAATCATCAAGGTTAACCCTACTAACTAAATTCCAAAACACAAAATTTGACCTACTTATACTGCAAAATGGAAAGTTAAATGGTTGCAAGAATCATCAATGAAGTACAGACTAGATATCTAAAGAAAGTATAAGAGCAATGTATTCAACATTTGTCTCAATAATTCACTCGGAGGGGAAGTGGTAAACAGACTGCCTGCCTTCCATAGTAAAGAAAGAGACGGTTGAAGCTAAGTTACTTTCTTTATTGCGGCAGGGCTCTTGGCAAATGTCAAATGCACATTATTGCATGATTTTGCCTCCTTAGTTGAGTCAGAAAAAATCGATGGACACGACATAACCCCTTAGAATAGAAACATATGCAGACCAAGAAGGCAAACAGGTCAAGCTTGGCAAACTCGAAGGCAAGTAGTTTATCCAAGTCAGAATTTTGGTCTCTCCTTTGAAATAAATTTGTCAAAAAGCAGATGAAGAAGCCTGACCCAGTAGTTTTGGAGATTAAACCTGGCCAATCTTAATCTAGCAGCAAAATAACAACCTTCTCAAACTGATACCTAGACAAACTGTGCTTGTACATCCCACTCTGATACAGTGCAGCAAAACTGTCCATTACAAAAACAAAACTGTATTTGGATTAAAAATCATTTGAAACCAACCTTAAAGAAGTTCATGGTGGCGCCATCCTCTATCACCCCATATTCTATCTTCGTCTGCTTGGCCAGGTCATCAGCAGAGTCGATGGGCGACTCCATCCTCTCCACAGTGAGGAAGGCAGCCAGGTTTGCCGTGTAGGAGGAGATGATGATGAGCGTGAAAAACCACCAAATTCCTCCTACAATTCTTGTGGAGAGGGCTTTCGGCATGAGCTCAGATCCTGAACGAGAGGAGCAGAGGGCGAGGGTGAGGTCTGGTACGGCACTAGATTGGAGAGGGGGCAGCATCTAGGCCAGGCCAGGCCGAGCCAGGCCAGGCCATCTGCTGCCTGGATCACACACACTCAGAAACAGACACACAGAGTGGACAGAGTAGGCAGGCTTGTGGCTGGACCTTGTGATTGGTGTTTGGTTTTACGTTGGTGATGTTAATACCTCTGGTGTACCTTGTACTTCCTGACTGTCTTTACTCTGCTGCCTTGTATTCTTGAAATTCTAAAATGTGACAAATCTGCACGTACATGGCACAGGGATATTTATTTGCACATTTTTGCCGCACAAGTGCATCGTGAAGCTTGGTGACATAAGGACCAATTGGCAGGGAATTTGGCCAGCTACTCCATCTGGAAAGCTGAACCCCATGCTAGCTTGTCAGACAAAAAATACATATTTTTAGGAAGGCTGGCAACCAAGTGTCTTTGTTGCAAACCAGACCAGTTTTTTAAAGAGACTTTTTCACAATTATATTGTGATCTTTGTGATGTTTTTGTGTGGTGCACTATATTGCCGCTTATCATAGGTTGTCATTTTTAAGGATTGTAATGCTTCAAGGGGGCATTGTGCAATATGAGCTGGTTGATATATGGGGGAAAGAGTGCTTCTGTAGAGATTTGGATGGAACAGAGCTGCATACAGCAGAAACCACGATGGGCCTTGAATTAACCCTCATTCTTGAACAATTTTCATTTAGTTTGTATCTGCATCTACTCCATAACCTAAAGTATTTGAAACAGGCAAAACAAGATGGAGGGTGGGGACAGAAGAGAACAGACCAGTGTGGATCAGTTGACTCAGCACCACTGAACGAGTGGAACATCTTAAACAGCTGGGCAGATGTTATGGCCTCTCGCCACGTGGAACAGCCAAATGGTTTCTTGGCAAATAATTACCGAGCCAAACCAGCCACTTGTTCTGCCAGACCTACTTGTGAAGTGATTCAATAAATCACATCGATTTGAACTCCTCACTCCTCAGGCCAATATAAGACCAGACCTGTCAAGCTGGTCAGCAATTGCTCAACAGTTGCTCAAATCAAGTTGTATGCAGAATGTATAGCGAGCCTGTGGGAGCACATGTGCATGTGTGGAATGAGGATGAGCTATGTTGACCAGGCGAGGGAAGGTGCGCCCAGATTATAGCAGGACTATTCACCTCAAGCGGCTTAGGCATTTGAAAGCTGGGATTTTATACATCGACTCAGAGGGAGAGCTGACAAAGAGTCAGAGAGATAGGAGGTTAAGAACTCTGCGCTCCACTCCCTTTGTGAGAGAATCTATCGGCACTCTCACTTTTAATCAAACTTTCCTCCCTTCCCACAGTTTCCTGAGTGAGCTGTCTGGTGGAAGGAGCATGCAGAGAAAGCCATAACAAGACAGAGGAGGGGATATATTAGGTTTAACAAAGATTATCTTTTAGGTAAATTTAGCTGGTAAGGTGAAAAAACCAACTGATAAACTGAATCTGTCATGCCTATGCTGACTTTCTAAGGCTATGCAAATTGCAATGGTCGCTTTATTAACAGTAATAGAGTGTGTTGCAAATAACTGGCTCTACATTTATTCTTATTTGGATGATATATTCAGTTTTGGCAGTCCTAGAATAGAACATGCAACATATGATGATAAATGCTTGTGACAGAATCAATACAATCATTATCATACATTGCAGATTATGTTAAACTGTCACTATGCCATTATTACATGTGTGCTAACACGTTTGTGTTTTTAGTCTGAGTTGATCTCAGTGTTGCATTTTACATTCAACCACAACATATGACTAGATAAGTTATAAAACTACGTAGAACTTTGTGGTACAGTCCTAAACTGGTGATGATTGAATAGCAGGGACTACTTTGTGTGGAAGAATACCTTCAGACTTCGCAAAAAAGTTCCCCAGGTGTCTATTCTCAGGCGACAAACACATTTTTGTATTTAAACAATGATTGTGTCTGATCCCCGCATCAGTTAAACCCTCAGACTTCTGCTCTAGCTCTCGATATGTCAACAAAGTTGTAGTTTAAAAAAATAAGTGACTGGTTTACAGCCAATATGTGTAATTTGATGATGTATGATAACCTGTACAAATCTCTCAGATCGTCTTTGACAACTCTGCTTACTGCTCCCAAAGTCATATTCCAGCAGCGAACAGCTGCTTTTTATGCACCACATACTATATCTGGAACAAACACCTGTGATCCAACTACATACAAATTCTCTGTAGCTTCACATTAAAACTGTGTGTGTGTGTGCACAATGACTGAAATATGCATACTCAATGTTTCCATCAGATTGTGCACGAGCCCTGTTTCCAGTTAGACAGAAATGGGTGGAGAAATGCCCTTAAACATGAATTTGCATATTGGTACCTGTGCCTGCTCCACTGCTCATTAGACCTGTCAGTGAGGGGAACGGCAAAGTAGAAGTGCAGATTTATGGATTGTGTTGCATCGAAGGTCTCCAACAGCCCCAGAACAGCTGTCATAACTGTCATAATAACTATCACAACTGCTTGGCAATGCTATGGCTTTTTATAGAGCCCAACCATTAATTCATCCCACGTACCTGTGAACCATAGTCCCTGTGATATTTCAGTCATTATATTAAATGTCTTGAGGATGATTTATTATGATTTATAGTTCTTAAACTTAAACAGATTTTGCCGGAAAGCTAATTTACAGCTTTGTATAATTGCTGACAGGTAAACAATGGCTCAAATGTAGATAAAATACATAAAGGTCGTTGCACACAGTCTTTTTTTATCAAGCTCATAAAAGAGCTGTTTCTTGTTATTGTGCAGATTGCTGAGCAGATATTACAAATAATACCACTCTCAGAAAAAATGCCTAAACATTTTTAAATGACAAGGTCTCGAAATCATTTCAATTGGAGCTGGTTTGAGAAATCCATGTTTCTGATGTATGCTGATATATCTAGACATGCATACATACCAGCGTCTGTGCTGAAAACACCAAGTATGGATGGATTTAGTGTCCTTTTAAACATCTGGCACCTGAGGTAGTCTGCTAAGTAATCAGTCGAGGATTTGTGCTTCAGTTTGCAACTGCCTTTGATTAAACCATTTGTAAGCTATTTATTCATGTATTATTCAGTTTATTTTCAATCATATTGATCGTCTCCATGGATTACCTTGTGATTATTTATTTATTCAATGAATATGTTATTTGGAACCTTTTATCCTTAATGTAGTAATTGTTCAACATAGAGCAATTTTTCCCCTGATTTATCTATTATGTGTGTTAACATTACCCCTTTAAACTTAAGTCATTGGGTAAATATAAGCAGATGATAATATGTTTGGGAAAGTAAACAAAATGCAGTTAAAAACAATAACTAAAGGTTTGTGATTGTGTTATTTAAATATCTAGTGATGGAAACTCATCTCGTATCAGCGTCCAACTATAGTAGCAAAGTCATGGAGGTTAACCACCAGCCACCTACTTTGTCCATCCATCCAACCAAAAATAAAACAGGAAAAAAGAATCCAAGAAACAGACATAATCACATATTCCTCAGTGCTATTAGCCAAGGATGCTGCTTGTTCTGTGTCGGTCCCATGACAAGCTATCGGATGCAGGATCGTACAAATGCGGAACATGTTACCAGTTTCTCTGGGCTCCTTATCCTGTTCCACCTCCGACACCAGAACAAAGAGGAGGAGCGACCCGCTCAGAGAAGCGAGTCGTACCCGAACAGAGCCTGGTTGGGGCTGACTGTCATGTACCCAAGGTAACGTCATGACCAAACAGCACATCCCACAGTTTTCTGGGGGGCGGTGCTAGCCACCGGGCAGGGGAGCCTCTCTACAGTGTAGACCAGCACGGTGCCATGCAGACACTGTGTGTTCCTCCAGTCTAATCCCTCAGCCACATCTTCTCAACTGGTCAACCCTCCAGATCTGCCCTGCTGGCTTTGTTTTTAAAATAATACTCCACTACACCAGAGTGCATCTGGTAGCTAAACACATTCACATACATCTTCGTTAGTCATAAGCATGTTTTCTGCCCAATGTTAATGGTATTGTTTTTTGGGAAGGTGAGGTTACAGTCAAGCCAGGCATCATATTTATCTCAAATCATTTAAATACTTGCATCTCATGAATCAAATATATGGAAATATGTGGATAAAAAGTTAGTAGCTATCTGTGGAGTTTAGTAAACATGCATTAGAAGTAAGTGATAGCATGCAGCCAGCCAATAAGAGATTAGTTATCAGCTATGAAATCCTGGGAAAGATTGAGATGTCTGTGGACAAAAGGGTCACTTCACCCAGGAAAGGTTTTTTCCCCCTCACTTACCTCTGGTGGTATCTAGACATGGCGACAACATAAATAACTAATATTAACAATTTACTATTATTATACATCTGCCTAAGATACAATAAGATATAATAACCACAAAATTATATTTTGTTTTAAAATGTAAAACTGGTTATTGCTTTTAAATGTTAAACTGCCCTAAACCTAACAATATTGTCTCCAAACACTAAACAAACTATGACTGGAAGCTAAATAGCCAAATAACAGCTCTTAGGTTTTTTTTTCACCAGAGTGCAAAAAGATATACTTTTTATTTTTGTTATTTTTGTATTATTTGGATGAACTGACCCTTTGAAGCAGCTTTGGCTGTGGCAGTTAGCTCTGAGTGCAGGGACACATGCTTTCAAAGCCCTAACATCTCCACTAATTATAAATATGTTGTAACCTACTGTCAATAGCTTATTTCAAAACGTATGCAACATATCCCGAACTGTGACAGGCATTGTGAAGAATATAAAGCATTCCAAAATGTTATTTAATATTTTTCAGTCTAAAGATGCCAACTAGTTGAGAAGATATGGCATTAGTTTGGCATAAGGAAACAAGACCAAACAGGCAGGGTAAGCTTCTGAGGTCACATTCTCATTCAATTTCACCCAACTGATTCATCTCATGTATTTTGGGTGGGTGCACTTACCTGTTCAAATGGCTGTGAATGGGTAGGGAAAGGGCGGGGGGAGGGAAGGGTGGAGTTAGGGGCCAGGGATCAGGGTAACATGCACCATCCCCATTCACTGATCACATCATTCAAATTCCACTCAGTCCATCCTGCTGGATACTACCAGGGAGCATCTAGCTACATGCACAGAGGCCCCCATGCATGGTCACGGGCCTGGTCAAAGGGCAAGGTTGACCCCCAGCAAAAAGTGGGACTTGTGCTAGAGAAAGGGGGCAGGCAGAGGCGTCTACCTTGCTGCATGAGAGCTCCAACTCCGAACCAGAAACTATTTAGCAGGGTGAAATTGTTTTCCACTACATCCGAGTCAGGGTTGCAAGGGTGGGGGTTATACCACTCGTAGGGACTAAACCTGTGACAGGCAACAGAGAACACACACACACATTGGTATAATTTTACTGCAGTTGCACGAACACAAAACAATTAAAGAGACCAAGGGTGGTCTTCCTACCTGGGGAGACAGGGGAGAGAAAACACAGTTAAGTAAGTCATGTACAGAGATGACACGCCGCAAATTAGGCCTGAGAACAGTAATGCTATAATAACCAATGAACCTTGCCTTTTCCTGTGTGTACTTACAGAATGCCATGCTGTAAAAAGTGTCTAAAAAATTCAATAAATGAATTACTTTCAATGTTAGATCATCATATTTATTTTACGGAGAATCCTATATCTAAAAAATAAAGCTTCCAGAATTACTACTCATCTAAATATTTCTTGTGTATTGTTCAATTTGAATAACATACAATGGTTGGGGAGCGGGCTCAAATGAACGCCACTCGCATTCCAAAAGTGGCGCCTGATGTGGGGGCGTGCTCATATCAAAGGCAGCTCCCTCAGTAATTTAATCGATGGGGTCTGAAAATAACTCCATTGTCAGACGAGAAAAGAAACTAATAATCCCCATAATCTTGGAGAAGCATTAATATTCAGCAGATCAAACGGCTCATTCCCATCATGCCCACGCCAGCCTCGGCACTCCCCCGCACTCGACACACTCCTCAAGCAGAGGGATTTTTCATTTATTCATGTTAAATAAAAGTGACATTACATTAGTAAAGGTTGATTGGTCTACAATTAAGCATCCTGACCTGATTTGGTTTGTGCTGGAGTAGCGGGGGGGAACCGGGGCCCTATCTTGACTCAAGCTGTTTAACAGACACCACGGTTTGGCTAATCAAATTGAAATGCATAGTATAGGACTTGTCTCAGTGTGGGTCTTTTTCTACTGTGCCTGGAAGTCAAGAATGATCACCTTGAGTGGATATAACATCTGCATGGAGGATAATACCAATGAGGCTGCTATGCTTCTGCATTTTAAGAATTTGATCTATTGTCCTCACTGCAGCACTGCATTGCATACTATAATACATGACTCCATATGAAGATGTATGGCTGTATCGATAAAATGACAGCATCATAACTGTACCTTGTCATTGACTAATGGGCTTTGCCATTATAATGTGGTTAGAGGGGTTCCTTTTTCACCCCTACAGTACTCGGGAGGATATTGTGTGTGTAGCTCAAGGACCTCTGAATGTCCCCCGATTTCTGCTTTAAGATAATCCTTGGCCTTAAATCAATCCATCTTCTCATTCAATTTGCCCCAGATTTGCTTGCTTGTCAATTTGCAGTGCCAAATTGAGTTCAACTGAACTGCCGCCTCGCCGTGGCGTGTGTGACTATGTGACCCAATCCCTTGCACAGAGGTCTCTGAATACATTTCCCCCGGTCGTGTCACAGAAAGCCAATTACAGCTCACCATGAACATGGATGGGCAAAGTTATCCTCAGAGCCGTGCTGGATCGTGGGAGTGGCTGAATGGACGGCTGCTGGTTGGCTAGAGGAACGCTGAACCAGTGGCGTTTACAGCAGACGGCACAGCTTAACCTGTCTCTCACTGTAACGCTGTGCTCGGTCTGTTTGCTGTCATTTTGATCCAATTACATTGCCCTTACATTATCTCAGGTCATCTTTGCTCTAGAGGAAGAAACTTTGAGCAAGGTCAGCGCAGAGATAAGTGTGGACAAAAAAGCGAGGATTTCACCAGCGGTGCAGAAACAATATGATTTTTTTTTTTTTTTTACATCTTTCTACAAGGGCAGGGTCAACCTGCAGAAACTCCAGTGACAATACATCTGATAGTGCAATGTCAGGGCGGATGAATCAAAAGGATCAAGAGTCCTGTTGCTCTGTGACGCCTGGTGCACTGTTGTTATGGTCTTTGAACAGCTCACACTAAATGTATGATCGCTGAGGTTACAGTCTAACCAATTATGAAACAAAATTGACCACCAGCTCCCAGTACCGGCTTCCAGTGTGTCAAGGTTTAACAGACTACTGCTTATAAATGAAAATCCTTCACCCATTTAAATCTTTAGGATCTCTTCTTTTCTGTAAATCTTTGTATTGTTTTTTTGTTTTGTTTTTTTTTAATTTAGGAGGCCATTGTTTTTTTTTAATTTAGGAGGCCATTGTTTTCCAGTAATGTCCCACAGATTTCAGTTTGGAACTTCTTGGAATAAGATAAACCACAGGTAGAGACAAAAATCTGCACCACTGCCTTGGAGCCAACACATTTTAAAAGCACAGACAGTACAGGCTAAATAATGAGTTGCTTATGTAATTGATAAAGGCAACATGAGTTAAGGTTAAACAACTCCGTGGAGAAGTTCTGACTTTGTCATCTCTGGTTTTGCCAGAATAAAAAACTTTAAAAGGCATTTATTTGCACAAAATGGATATGATGATCTTTAAAGCCTCAATTTCATTATTAGTATTCACCTTCTTTATACTTAAGAGTACAAATCCCTGAAGAGTTCATATATTCATATCCAGAGTGTCCCATTCAGAGGACTGCATGGAATTCACAGGAGAATTTCAACCACGTGATGAGGGCTGGGCCTTCAATATGAGCACACACTAACCGAAAAGTTTTTCATTTCAAATTAACAACAGATTCAACTTTAATGTGAAGAAAGGAGGATTTTGCAGATATATTAATATTCAAATTTCAAAATTTTAGGCAGGCAAGAATAAAAAGTCAATATCATGAGTCCTTATTATTTAGAAATTACAAGAAATAGTCTGCACTAACGCTCTTTTAGCAGATACTGACTCTGACTCTCACTTGTCCTAATGAAGCTGACAATATGGGGATGGTGTAGGGAAGCTGAATCTCCAGAGAGCAACCAGGTGATAATACACAGGCTTTAGCAGAGGCGTGATGCAATGTACGGAGCATTTTTCAATGGTTTCATCACCTGCGCCAGAAACAGCACTGATGTGTGTTGTCATCAGAGGGAACATAAAGGCAACACTAACATCAGTAACTGGACATATCCCTGTGGAACTGGCCTATACATGGAAGACAAAGCTGCCCTGATTCGAAGGTCGTATACGTCAGTGCTCGTATTCAGTCGATGTCAGTTTCTCACTCATGCAAACAGTCAGTCACACTGTACGGCACAAACTCAAGCATACATAGATATAATGTGTAAACGTAAACACACACACACATATACGTACATACATATGTATATATACACAAGCATATATACAAATGTACATATATAAATACAGTGGGACTAATCCTTGAAGTATTGTAGGTATGGTCTGTCAAATTAAACAGTTTGTTCTCTCTAACTTTTTGAGAAATGAGTGTGTGTTCTTACATGTGCTAACAGAAAGTAAGAGGAATCAGTTCCTCTTCTACCACGGAAAGATTTAGTAGAGGAAGCAGGACACACAAAACTAATTCATGAATCTGAAATAAATCTGGATATAAAGAAGAAGCAAAGATTGTCCCAAGACAAATGATCTGCTTTTTTTATGCTGAACACAACAAAATGTATGTTGACATTTAGAGAAATAGGCTCATATGCTGCGTTCTCACAAAATGTGACATGAATTTTCGCTTTGTGGGATCCTTTGTGTTTGTTTGTGTTAATAAACACAACCGCAGACGAGCTGAGGAGTACTGACTGCACTGACCGCAGCTGCTATGTTGTTTAGCAGAGGAAGCCAGCATAAGAGAGAAGTAGCTGGATGTTACTGGATGACTGTTTCCAGCTCTACCTTAGACTGACCAGTGGATGGTTTGATCACCCTCTAGCTCAGATCAATGCACAACCTGAGTCCAGTGACTTCAGTCTTCAGTGCTGATTGCCTTTTGTGACATTGCGTCATGTAAATGTTTTTCCCAAGTTCAAATATGGCTACGCCTGCGAGCTAGTTCTGGCAGGCAACTCGAGCTGCGCTGCGCCAATCACATGACATACATCATGTGACATACATCATGTGATATACCTCAATCTCCACAACCATCTATAATACACACCCACCTTATCAGGTGGTCTATTTAACCAGAGGGACATTTCCCATCAACCCCTCTTGCTCGCACTGCTGCTGCAGTATGGCTACCTGTTGCTTCAGTCCCTCCACCACCCCAGCATCCACCTGTAGGCCCAGCATCCACCTGTAGGCTCCAACGGGGGGTTACAAGTATTTGCTCATCACTCCCATCATTCCTGTGTAATCATATGGGGGAGTGATTAAGTTGGAGCCTAGACGCCAAACACTAAATCTGTTGTAATAAATATATTACATGATCAAACGTGAGTTGTCTGACAGAAATATTTTAACTTGGATGTACAATTTGTGTCAATTGCGACACAAATTTTTCATCTATTGTGCTGCACCAATCGCATCTTTGGTGAAATCCGTGTCACTCGGGCGAGATACGAGAAACTATTCGCCTCTCTGCATTGTCACGTTATGTTTTCCCATTTCATACAACATTTGTATTGTGTTTAGGTGTGAACGCACCATTGTAGCAATGTGAATGATGACCTGTCAGGACCAAGGGCAGGGGTAGTGTGTCATTCACAGTGTCTAACCTTGATCCTAACTCCAACCTCAGATCAGTTAGAAGGTTCTTGTTGCCAAATCAAACCACACCTTTACCATAGACGTGTCAGATGAAGAGCAAAATTTCAAAGTGATTTTTAAGTGTTTGATTTGTAGGCATTTGGGTGGGGGTAAGGGCGGGTAAATGTTGTTGTTGTCTTCCCTATTGTGCGAACAGTAAACTATAGCCAGCAAACCAGGGTAAGACAACAAAGCTGGTCAAAATTGTTATAGTGACCCTGTTTACTCTTTTATCCCTTGTTATATGCAGCCATGCAGAATATGATTTTCTGTAGAATTCCAGTTTATATAAGAACTATTTAAAGTGTTGATAGTTATTTCTGTTAAAGAAGTTGTGATAATGGTCTGTGGATTATCTAGCGTTGAGTGATAGCTGTTTCTGGTAGATTTCGTGGTAAACATTACATACTGAAGTCCATTCTCCTTCCTAGTTTTGGAACAAATGAGTGGGTAAGAAGTCAGAAGATGTTTGACATATTATAATGTAATAGTGTAACTGCATAGGCTCTTTTTAGACAGGACATACCCTAAAGATTTTTCTCTTGACAGTATGTAATCAGAATTTAAGACCACTCATTCCATGAAATTGTGTGAGATCGTTGTGTGCTACACTTTACAGCAGAAACATGCCACTGGAGCCCAGCATGCATTTGTGTAAACAGGAGAAAAAAGGGGGAGAGTGAGGGGGACACTTACCAAAACACTTGCTTATTGTGATATTAAATACATATAGGTGCATATTCTGAGCCAACTTAGATGACAGTTGCCGCTTTTTTTTCTCTTATGTGATCATATCGCCAGTAACAATCGGAAAAACGCATGCGTCAACGATAAAACTGGTGGGTCACAGCTGCAAACCAGCCGAAGTCTCCCAAAAGTTTTAGAGTCAACACAAACCTTTCTTTCTCTTTATTTTCCTTCACCATGCTTCAAACAGCCGCCACAAGCAAAGAGCCACTAGATCAAGTGCGTGAGCCTTCAAAAACGATTGGCCTGGTTTCATCAACTGAAGGGATTTGTCTGAGCAGAGACGCTAAAGGAAGAGACAACCGGTACAAACAATGTGTTGTATCATTTCACGAGCCAAGCATTCTTGACGTCGGCTGCATCATAAACTAAACGCTGGAGTAGTCCGACAAAGAAGCAAACAACAACGTGCTGGGCTAATTGTACACCTGCCCATCCGTGCAAGGATTTCTTTCAGCAGAGTTAGTTGAGGTCACATTTACTCTCAGTAGTGCCAATACAGCAAAGCAGCAGAGGCAGTTAAAACAGAAGTCCCTAGATTTTGACCATAAATCAATACTTTACCCATACTGCATCTTACCAAATTAACATAGTCCTATAACACTGTGCAATTCCATCACTTTTTTATGTCTCAATGTGTCTGAACAATCTCATTTCCGAATGAAACGGCATTAGTACAACTCCAAATGAGTTTTAGCACCCAATAAATCCTCGGAGCTGTTCACAACTAGCATGTTTGGATCAATGGATTTAAACTCTGCACTTATTGGTTTCGGTTTCTTTTGAACGAGTTCAATGTCGTCTGAACTTTGTGAGCAATGATTAACTGCATTGAGAGACCTGGAATTGGAGGCCACAAACTTTAGTGCAGCCCTTCAGAGAGAGAAAAGCCACTGCAGAAAATAAGGTTTCAGGGAAAGGTTCTCTGGGAACAGCGCATCCCGGTTGACATTTGGTAGCCAACAGCTGTTGATGCTTTGAAAGCCTCACACAGTGCCATGTGGAAAGAAGCATCTCCATGGAATCTCTGCTGTTGTGGACAAGACAAGGTTAGCCACGAGAGGCATTGTCATCCTCATCAACAGGGATTTGCCTTTTCCTGCAACATGTTGTGTCTGGTGAGGTCTCTCAATGACAGTGATTGTGCTATTAATTAGAGACTGTGAAATAAGTAGGGAAAAAAGGGGATAAACCATATTTCTGAGTCACAGTTGTGTTTGAAACAAGGTGAAGGGGGAAAAAAGAGAGAAGAAAAGACAGCATGAACTCTGAGAAACTGGGGACAGCGAGGGAAAGGTGAGAGAGGGGCAGCAGCCGTTCACATCGAGCTCAACACATCCCACACGCATACTCTCATACACATATCCAAATGAGTGCACAACCTTTCTGCCGCTCTCTCCGGCACATACACACCACCCTGGAAGCGGCTGATAAGTCTAACACTTCTCTAAGGTCTGTGTACCTGTAGATGTCTGCATGTCTCCTGATACCAATCTGAGCAGAAGCAGGCCAGGAGCGACCTCGCAGCCATACCAAGTTGGAATCAACATACACTTTCCCTATCAATGCCTGATGGTTAGGTGAATATCCACCTGTCACAAGTTGGTTAAACTACATTAAACATATTAAAAGGCAATGAGCTTTGGTACATGACAACGGATTAATGTGAGTATTGTCGCAGATCTTTAAGCTTTCGCTATGTGCTCAGGATGCAGATCCTGTCATTACAGAGATTAGCCTGTTGTTAGTCAGATGGACCAGGCTGAGCGGAGGTCTCTAAGCATGTGTCATACTGTGTGTGAAGCTGTGATCGCTGGGAGTGACATGTTACCTGGCTATGACAAACAGCACACAACTGACACCCAAGTAAGCCAGCAGAATATACATCCAGATATCAGGCGAGAGGGGGTTGAGGAAGGAGAAGACCCCAGGGTTGGTCCCGTTGGGCTTGCGGTACAGTATACTTATACCCAGCGTCATGAAGGGCTTGGAGAAGTCAATAACCTTCTCACGTGCGTACGTGATGGCAAGGGGAGCCACTGCCAGATCAGCTCTCTGTCAACATCAAACATAAAAGAGAAGAGGAATAGGCCATAAGTCACGAGAACAGGAAGCATTTAGAGGCAATCAAATTAAGAAAACAGGGTCTTTACACAAAACAGAGTCTGTCCTGAGGCACTTAGGAAGAAATTTAAAGCCCTCTTTCTCTTTCAACTCATCAAGTATAATCCTCCCGCTAAACTGCTACTAAACCTTTTTTCTCTCTGGAAACTACATCAAAGAAATCACTTCCTTTCTTTACCTGCTTTCCCCTTTTTTTAGGGTGGCTGGCAGCTGTAGCCTGTCACAGCACAATACTTTATACAATGTGCTGGGAGGTATGGAGACAAGTCGCCGACGCTTTGGTGGACCAGCACAAAAGGAACAAAAACGTAGCCCTCATTCCTTGAATTGACTATTCTGCCTGATCTTCAAATTTGGGGCTGTAAGAAGAAATTAGCAACTATAGAACAATTAATTTTGAATTAGGTCTAGAGTCTAGCCAATACATTTGTAACTTGAGATAAATTTGGGCAATTAAGCTCTTTCCTTTTTTTCTAATGTATTTACCAAACCAGAACATTGTTGGATTAAGTGCTAGAAAAAATGCATAAGGCAGACAGAAAGCATCATTCGCATGCACTGTTGGGTAGTGAAATAAATGGTTATGTTTCAGACAACAGTGCAAATTGTGTTATTATATTCATCGATTTCCCTACACAGTTGCATAAACAGGAGATCGATCCAACTGAAGAACAAATGAAACAAATGCAGAACTTTGATAATTTTGTCAGGAGTTTAAATGTTTGGTGAAGGTGCTGTGGCGGAAAACAGTTTGCATGTCACAGGCAGTTGTTTGTGCGGTACCCTCTATGGTTATCATCATTATCATGAAGAAAACACAGTTGTATGTGAAAGCTGTGCTTCAGAGATCCAGAGAGGGGATGAGAATGTAGACTCTGCCCAGGAAAGTCCCTTTTATCATATCTGAGGTGGAAAGTATGTTGTGCTTTTGACAATTAATACATTTCATGCTACACTGTGTATCTAAATGCAAACAATTGTGGTTTATCTGTCAAAGATTAATCCTTTTTGTGTTATGAGGGTTGACTGAGCTTAGTTCTCACAGCTGTGATACATGAAACATCCTGCTGATATGAGGCATCGCTAGATCTGTTCGGACGACTCTAACACAACCCACTGGATACACCACAATGTGTTTCTTTGCTCTGAGCATCAGACAGACCAAATCACTTTGTGAAATTCCTTTGACAGGATGTTTCCAACTTGTTCGGCGCACGCAGTTCAGCATTTCCCCCTCAACATAACTCCCTCTCTGAGTCCACGCTCCCCGGTCTTCTGAGGCCTTGTCTACTGCAATAACCATCTGTCTAAGTCAAGCCTGTCCAAACTATTGGGGACAAACACGTGCTGAACATCCTCTCGCAGGGGATTGGGCCCCTGACCCATAAAAAGACTGTCACAGCAGCCAATCACGGCTCTGATACAGAGCCGAGGCAGAAGACAAGTCTTGACCCCTTGTGGATGCTGTTTCTAATGGGGTCAGATATTGACTATTGGGCGTGCAGCAGCTGCTACTTTTCTGCCCATGCAGTTTATCCTAACAGAGACTTTGTTGGGTGTAATGATCTACACTGTGAGCAGATTGTGTGAGCTTGTGTGTGTGTGTTTTAATAAGCTCTGTAGGGGAAACAACTCACAACAGAATCTATGCTCGACTCGCACCACTGTACTCTCAAACGGTGCTAGTTTACCTCCCTCTACTTTTTTCTCTTTCACTTTCTTCTCCTTGCAGTGTGTCTCAGTTTAATAATCCTCCGCATCTTAGTCTTTGCCGTTTCTAACCATATATGGAATGAGATGCTGATATGGCAGTTTACAAAGGATAAACAAGTAATGAATCTAGTACCAAAATGAAAAGAGAGAATACATTTCATACTGCACTACAACAAAATGTCCTAACACACAAAATGTGATGACAAGGACAAGGACATTAGTTTGTTTCTGATCTTCTGTATCAGAAAAGTTTGGCGTGAAGTTAGAAAGGATGCAAAATTCTCAAGATAATAGCCTGGTTTCCTCAGATGTTTAGTTAGCTGTCTCGCTGCCTTTTGCAATTTACCTAAATGGTAATACAGCTGAGAGCACATCTTGCATTTTTTATGTGCGAAATTGCACAATCAAAGAGCAAGTGTTTTTTCAATCTGTATACTGATCTTCTGGAGTGTTTCCTACTGTTCAGTGTAAAGGTACTGCATCACAACTGCCTTAAATTGGTATGTAATACAGAATCAGTAAAACCAACTGTTAGTTCTATTAACTGGGATAAAAGTCAAAGAGTATAAATGAACAGTTTGCTGATATAACATTAATGCACCATCTTTAATATTCATGTCAGAGACTCACGTGGTCCATTAGCTCCTTCACCATTCCGTTCCACTGGCCTGCGTTCTCATCCTGGGCACCATATTTCCCATCTTCCACCAGACGAATCTCGTAAGTGAAGCCGAGGATGTTGGCCAGCTCCCTCAGCAGGTCTATACAGTAACCCTCGAAGCGGTCGTTCCCGGACAGCGGCTGGTCAGACTTTTTGAACATCACATATGGCTCCTCCTGTCAGGGGAAATAGAGGAGAAGGGATGAGTCTCCGCAGCAGTCGGCATCTTTTACCTTCCGATAAGGCCCTATCTGAGGGGGTGTCTGATGTGCGAGATATAGGCTTTTGAGCCGCGGCGCCCAAACACACTCTGGCCTGCTTAGTAAAGCATGTGTAAAGCCGCCGTGTTTGTGTGCTTGCCAGCAGTCTCAGTCCTGTGATGCGAGGTAGGCTGGGTGCAAAGTGAAGCATGACCATAATAAGAGATAATCCCCCATATCAATGACTCTGTGCTCCTCTTAGGCTCAGCAGGCTGGCCTCATGCCAAGGCCCAGCTTTCAGGACGCCACATGCTTTGTCAATAAGATAAGAGACGCTGATATACAGACCAAAAAAGAGAGAGAGCAAGAGCCAGCACAACCGCTCTGTTAACACAAACAGCTGGGGAGATTACTAATGTCTTCTTTCATACTGTTTCCTTCGCCCTCCCGCCCACTGAGCATCTCCTGCGCCATTTCCCTCCCTCTGCCCTCCACACTTCACGCCATGTTTTCACTTCCTCCTGCTTCCTCCCCTCTTTACCTTTGCTTCACGCACCATCTGTCTTTGTTAGCTTTAGACGCTCGCTGCACGTCCCTCATTTCCTCAACTCCTTTGTCTCTTTCAGACAAATACATCCAACAATGTATCAGCAAGCAGGTGTTGTTGTTTATTATATAAATGTGCCATGACTGAAACAAAACAATCCATTAAATGATTGCTACCAGCTCTTACATTCCACTCGATGGTGTTTTAATAGTATGCGGGAAGAGAATGTTAGCATGGGAAAGATCAAAACAAACAGCCCACAATGGGTTTGGTTTCACTTGTAGTGTCAGGCCAAACAAACAGAATGTTTTGTAGTAAACAGATGTTGAGGTAATGATAATGTTAAGGTAATGGAGCAAAAACAGAACAGTTTGACAGTCGTGATGTTTTTCATTTTAATTCATGTGTTTTCGATCATTCCTGTTGTGACTGTGTCTGCCGAGAATGAATGAAGAGAGACGTTTCGCCGAAAAGATGTCATGGGGTGAAAGCTTGCAGCGCGACGTTCCGACAGGTGATCTCAACAACATACTCACTGTCTGCATGAACTTCGTTGCCTAGCAGCAGTTTGTGTGTGTGCACTACATGGTTTGCATTAACCTTGCAGGGTATTCATTTGCTTTGATGTATGTCACCATGGACTTTATATTGTTCATTTATTTCCATATGCTTCATAATGTTATTATTTATCACTGTCAATATTTATTCCATTTCAATAGTATACAGTATTGATAATTAGTTGCCCACCCAGGATGGAAGGGAATATATTGTTGGTTTAAGACAAGTAAGCAAAGATAATTTGAGGTAGCTATATCTTGTGCTGCAAGCAAAATAAATTTATAATTTTTACGACTTAAATGAAAAGTCTATTAATCCTATAAGATGATTATTTTTTTTCATCCAGCTTCTAAAATTACTCACCGTTTTGCAGTGGAGAGTTTAGGTAGCTGTATTAATGCAAGGTGAGCACGGGTGACACAGACGGAGCAGTTCGGTTCAAAGTCTGGATATGCAAACTGTAATTTCTTTCTGTTATATCACTGCAAAGATTTCCCACTAACTTCCCCAAGCTATATTCATCAGTATAATTGGGAGTTGCCATTGTGATCATTTGTAAATCTTCCTCCTCTCTAAAATACAAATACGATCAGCCGGAATAAGCAGCTTTGGTCTCAATTTAATCATTGCTGACACACAGCTCAGCACATGTTATATTTACTGTAGCTCACATAGCACCTCAGCAGCAGCAGTAGAGCAGGGATACTGATGTAATGTTGATGAAAGAGCAGAAACCAGTGTGCCCACATACAGATCAATACCAGAGCACCTACAATGTCAACATTTACAGTCGACACCAAAACAAACTAGGACTGTGGTATCTAAAAGTTTGAAGTGAAAACAAGTAAATACACTCTCTGCAGCAAACAAGACGCAATTCTACAATATAATTGTGGCGTGTTGTGGCAGTTGTAGGACCAGCATCTGATGAAGAGAACAACTTCCTGACAATCGAGCAAGAGGGTGAAAATCTTTTGGTGTATCTTGAGGTATGTGAAAGCAAGTGAATGCAGGACACATTGCATAGATAAAGAGAAGAAAGGATTTCCCTTAATATCCTGCATGTTAGTAGAGTACAGTAAATCAAGACACTGTAACTGAGAAGAGACTGGATTCTGATATAACAAGACATGACCTAAAGCAGACCTTAAACTCCATCATGAACTTTTTTTAGAAAGCCTGGACCAGTCCCCTGACTTCAACATCATTGGAAATCTGTGGGCAGATCCTAAACATGCTGAGAATGCAAGTCAGCTAAAAACATCTTAAAAATGAAAGGGATTGGTGGGAAGATTTGGGGGAAATCAAGTCAGGGACAGAAAGACAAACAGCTGTGATATCTGTGGACTACAACGTATTGCTTTGACAAATGCCAAAAATAAAAATGTTTAAATCTTTTTAAGCTTACACAATATGTCGTTACCCTACACATACTTCTTACTACAGGCCTGTAGTTTAAGGTAAATAAAAGTGTACATGCACATGTACAGTACCTCCCTCATGATGGTGTTTAAACCTGCACTGTCGTACAAGAACCAATCAAATACAAGCCAGCAACTGTTGATTCAGATATGTCATCCAGATAACATGTATGTGTAAACTACAAGTTTTTCTTCTTCTACACAGTCATTGCAACATCTTTCATCCAAGGTGACAGCAGGGTCTTTCCATTGCCAAGGTGACAGAAAGGGTACTTCAGTAGTGATGAGTCTGCCAAACATTTAGTTTTCCATGGTCTTTTATTGCTGTTTGCAGAAGTCTCTGACTGATACCACTAACATAGGAGCTACTAACAACCTTTTCATGGCAGTTGGTTATGGAGATTGATTCTGTTACAGACACTTGGACAACATGTACTGTAGGGATTAAAGTAATAATAAACACAAAAACTGTTAGATTTAACTTCACAAATGATAGAGGAGTCGAAAAGGATTGGGATTTTCTGAAGCTATTTCGCGGACTGGAACTAACGGACAGTCAGAACTCCTCTTTGAGTTTCCACTTCTTCTTTAACACGTTTATTTTTGCTCAGTGTCAGTCAAAGTTTTCCTCTATAATTATGCGTTTCGTGGACTTATTATAGGCCCTCCCCAGGCTTTTGGAATTGGTGAATACCCCTTGAACGCACCGAGTTGTGACCACAGAATGCATCAAAGGGACTGGTAACTCACACAAGGTAAAATTCTCATTTTTTAAATAGTTTAGCTTTTCCTCACACTCACGCTCAAGTTCACGCATGTTATCAACACTGCTCGTCTTGGGTTTCCTCTCTGTCTTGTTTTGGCGAGGGCTCAGTGCAATGTGGCAGCTTTTGGGTGGTTTGTGGCACAATTGGCAAAGACATATCTAGATGTATTAATTCCCTTATCGTCCCTCTGATAAAGTGCTCGGATCTTAGTCAGCGGTATAAATGTGAGGTGGGGGGGATATCATTTCCCAGTGTCTCACACCCAGCTAGTGTGCGCTCCGGGAGGCGCACCGCTGGTGGACAGTCACCGTCTGGACCACTGAGTCAGCCCGTGAGCGCGGAGGGAGAGACGGTTCTCTGGGGGATACAGAGCCGCCGGACTCCAACCAGTCATCGTGCAATTTATCGCTCTGCTCACTCACAAAGCTCGAATACGAACAGATACGTGATTTGAGACGTTTGGAGAACGAGTGAGCGCAACTCCTTGAATCTGCAAAAATAAATTAAAAAACACGCCCTTCCGTTCTTGTTCCAGGTAATATAGTTAATATAGTTTATATCTGAAATCCCTACCATACAAGCATCACTAAAGATCTCAAAATATAGTTGACTTAGCTGTCATAAGGGATTCCATTTTTGGTAACAGATTGTTTTTAATGTGTTATTTCGAAGAACTTAACTGTATATATGTATTTACACATTTTAGCATTTCAGTAACAGAGTGTGATAATGGTATTGAATTGTGAAGAAAGATCAGTATGGATTCATAGTGTTGGCATCCTGGATGGAGCTAAAGATGCAGCGTCGTACTGCTTGACAGTGTGAATCGCTTTGTTTTTTAATTTTGGGGTTTTATTATTCACGTATTATTTAACAGCTGTTTAAAGACATGGTGCTTTTAACCATATCAGATCCACTACCAGTGGCCGTGTTTGTTTGACGACGTGACCTTCTGGCGTCAATGACAGTCAGGCGTCTGGCCGTTCCCGATAGGGCCATGAAGGTCGGGGCTTTTTGCACAGTGAGCAGAATGTGGCGTCCGCCTAGGGCGTGGTCTCTGACCGTCATGGCGCCCGTGTGCTGACCCAACAGAAGCCTCAGCTGCTGGTTCTCTCTGCTCAGGTCATCGTTGCATTTCTTCAGAGCATCTCGGTGCACGAGAGTGGCATAAATGTGTCGCATCACACGCCACAACTCTGGAAACTCACTCGACTCCTTTGCTTCTTCCTCCTCCGTCATGGATCTGTGACGATCTTCAGCTGAAGAGGGTGACATGAAGACGTTCTTCTGCCTGCCCTCCAGCTTCTGGCACAATTCAGCGACACGTAAAACCCTCTCGCCATCGGCAATGACCGCCTTCAGTTTCTTGGTGGCGTAGTCACTCTGCACGGTGAGCTCAATAAGTTGTTTCCTCGCCACCAATTGACTCTGGGTCAGCTGACCGCGAAGCTTGTACGTAATTTCCTTCTCCTTGTTTCTGGCGGCTGGTAGATCTCGCTCCACATACACCTTTTCTGTCTTATTAGAATGGAGCTTCATCCTCAGCTGAATAACAAACTCCTGCAGCTTTTGGACCCTCCTCTTGGTTTTCTCACTCGTCTGAATGCATTTCTGGGTTCTCAGGACAAGTCTATCAAGTTCTTTTGCTACTTTCTGCTGGAGCTCCAGAATGTCCTTCCTGCGGCGAGTCCTCTCACAAACAGCCATCATACCCTCCAGGACCAGAGCAGCTTTCCGGTCCACGTGATCACTCTCGGAAGATGCAATGCTTTCTATGTACAGTCTGTGGATTTCATTAATCACTTCTTGATGTTGTTGCTCCACAGTGCGCTTTGCATCTTCCAGATCAGCACTCTTCATCTTAGAGTGTCCCAGCATCTGCTTCCTCTCAGATTTGAAACTGGAGTTCGAGCGCTGCAGTCCGTCCTCCCACTGCTGCTTCAGAAGCATTAGCTGTTTTTCCTGCAGAGCCCTCAGATGCTCGATTTTCTGCAGGTGGACCCTGCGAGCTTCAGCCCACTGATGCTCCGCCCCCTTCAGGTCGCTCTGCAGACACTCGATGACATTGTCCTTGTCCTCCAGCTGCCTCTCAAACGTCTGCTTGAGGATGTAAATGTCTTTACGTAGCTCGGAGGCCCGACTCTGACGCAGAACCGATCTCCAGCATTCGTTGAGCTTCAGAAGGTTCACTGTTGTGTTTCTATCCGCCTTATGCAACTTGTCCTTCAGGGTCTGCTCCTTCTCGTGGGGCGTCTGCTCAACCTTCTTTACACCACGTTTACCTCCTACACCTCGCTTTGCTTTCTTAGGCATGATGTTTAATATCTGACTTGTACGTCAATGCTCTTTATCTTTCAGTGAAACCTGGATTTCTATGAAGCTGAAACACTTGGAAAGGTTCACTCATTTTTGAAAGAAAGAGTCTGCTCAGAGAGTTGCATGCTTTTTGAAAACAACCAAATAAGAGAAAAACCTTGAATCTAAATCTATCAAACGAAAAACTGATCAATTATATACATATTATAATTAAATAAATTATTTCTTCTTCCTTTTTGTCCAATCTATTGCTGCCCGGCAACCAATATCAAAGTGCAGTAATGCCTTTTAACATCAGATGTAAAAGACATCAAAGTAATAACAGTGGCTTTGAAGTAAAGGGAAAATTTAGCATTTAGGAATGAGGACAATTATTCAAGTCAAAGAAAAACTATTTGCTCAGCAAGAATGTCACAAATATAAATACATACATAAAGTACTATTGTTAATTGCAATGTAGCACTTGTGAAATACTGGACTAACCAGCATGGGGCAGATCTTTTTTATTGAAATAGAAGGCAGAGCATAAAGGCTCTGGATTTGCACTCAGAAGAGAGGAAATCGTCACTTACTCACTGTCTTCCCTTTAATTGTTTTATTTTTGGGAACAAATAACAATAACAAGGCACTCCATAGGAGTGATATGAGGGAAGACATACACAAACTGATTATTGACAGTATATAAGTTTAAATATAACCCGGGAGAAACAGCTGTATTGTATGCCACTACTTGAAGTTGGGGTTATGCGATTATGTGACAGTAATGGTTTACTTGAAGACATTAAACTGACACCATAGATCATGATATTCTGTAACAGAGACTGGGACAACATGTAGGGTCTAAAGGAACAGCATTAGGCTGGTTTAAGTCATACTTTCTAGATAGACTCCAATTTGTTAACTCCTCCATGCACACAAAAGTTACTCATGGAGTTCCGCAAGGTTCTATCCTTGGACCAATACATTTCACTTTTGATATGCCTTCTTTAGGCAACATCCAGCTGTACTAGCTAAAACTAGTCCATGCCTTTGTTATTATTGTGAGTCTTTAATTATCAGGATATCCCAGTAAGTCTGTGAAGAGCCTTCAGTTGGTCTTAAAAGCTACAGCATGAGTGCTGAGAAGAATACGAATAAATCATATTACTCCTGTCTCAGCTGCACTGCACTGGCTCCCTGTAAAATTCTAAATAGAATTTAAGATCCGCCTCCTTACATACAGAGCCCTTACCAATCACATCCCTAATATGTCCAAGAGCTAATAACACCGCATAATCCAAATAGATAACTTTTCTCCCAAAGCACAGGCTCTCCTGTTGTTCCTAGAGTAGAACGGGAGGTAGAACCATCAGCTGCAAGGCTCCTCTCCTGTGGAACCAGCTCCCACTCTGGGCTCAAGAGGCAGACACCATCTCTATATTAGATGTTAGACCTAAAATGTTCCACTTTGATAAAGCTTATGGTTAGGGCTGGATCAGGTGAGTCCTGAACCTTCCCTTAGTTATGCTGCTATAAATGTAGACTGCTGGCGGAATTCCCATCATGCACTGAGCTCTCTCTCTCTCAATGGCATGGTTTGATTTATGCAGCATGGTTCTCTAGCTTCTTCCTACATGCTCCAATCCCAATTAATCATATAAACACAAGTCCAGTGAAGTGCATCATCGGACACATAAACACAGAGTCCAGTAGCATTACAGTACTTGTTTCATTGATGTACTACTACTTCTGTGGTTGTGCCATTTTAATCATTCTTTAGTAAAAATGTCCAATGTCGATCTCCTAACTTCAGAGGTGAAAGATGAAATGAAATGAAAACTCTCACTTTTATATTGCTATAGCTCTTTTCAATGCTTCTAACTGTCTTGTCCCAAAATGAAAAACAGAAGTTTTTCCTAATAACATTAACAATTGCAGTGAGTGAGCATCTATAAAACAGAGACCACAGCACCAGGAACACTCAATAAGATACACTCATTATCAGTTGTTACTGATGTGGTCAAATGTCTGCCCCAAAATGGTTTATTGGCAGGAAATAAAGCAACAAAGTCTCTGCTCTTCTAAAAATGTGTAAAGTAACTCAGCACTGTTAATGAAGCCATCAATTAAACTAGGTTCTAAATTGGAATTACAGTGACTTCATAACCCTTTTGGAACTCATTAAAATGATTTGTGATGATATGTTTTTAGTTTTTTTTGGGATTGTAAAAGTTAATTTCCCTCAGTAGTGGCTCTTTCTCGTCTGTTAACTGCATCCTGCACCCTAACTTTAACCCACTTGGAAGGTACATCTGATGAAGAGTTGGGTTTGTGATCAAAAGATCCATAAAATACCGGGAGGTCCGGATGATTTTTTCATTCTAATTATTTTTATAGTTGTTTTTTTTCCAGTGTCCATAATTGATATGCTACGCTATCATTTTAGATTGTAAAAGACATTAAAAACTTAGATTACATATCAGAAAATAGCCTGCGATGTCCTGAAATTGATTTTAGCACAAAAAAAACATAAAACTTTGAATACATTTTCTCATACGCTTGAGTTTTCTGTCCCTCCGGTTAGCAGTGTGCAGTATACCTACACACCAGCACAATATAGCATTAAATTTGTCATGGAGCTACTCATGACAAATTGAAGAGCTGCATTGTTTAATTTAGAAGGCATGTGGACACTATTGATCTGGGCATTAGCAAGAAGAACTACTGCATTTCTCTTCCATCCTTTTTCGGTACATAGTTTGTACTACAATCTGGTTAATGTTCCAAAGATGATCAGCTGGTGACAACATTGGCTCCTGAGACTTATTAGAAAAATGAGATGCATTACACAGCAGATAATGGCTAGGATATGTTACACTAACAACATATGTTACATCTCCGGCATTTAGCTTAATGATCCTTCACAGTACTTATTTGTCAGTATGATCTATAGTAATTAATGGTACTGATCCAATTTAGTCATTCTTCTTCTACATCTGTCTCTCCCCTGAATGTGACTCATGCTGGAAGGTCTATGAGCACTGGCACCAGTTTGTTTGCATTTCCTCCCATCTCGTCCAAGAACAGTTGCCCTGGTGCATATACAGCCAAATGGAGATGAGACTTGATTTACCAGAGGTCATTTCATTTTTTAGCCAAACATTTTAATCACCAGGTTAACTGCCCTCCCCCCCTCTCTTTCATCGCTTTCTATCTTTCTAGTTTTCCTATTTCAATTTTGTTTTCCTTATGTGCTGAAGAGACAGGACACAGATTTGAATTGGTTGAATTGAATTTCTGATTGACTAACAGCTTTCCCAATGGATGAACATTAAAGTTTAACAATTAATTGGGTTTTAATTGAATGTTTTGCGATCTGTAGCACACTAATCATCTACTGACAAAGACACATCCAGCACTACAAAAAATTTAAAACTGAAATCTGAATCTCTTCTTAGATTAAGAACATAAATTAATATACTAATATATTGTTTTTATTTTCCAACAGTGGATTTATATTAGCCTAAAAAAATGACACAAGTAAACTATTTAAATACAGACAAATCCTGTGTGCAGATCCGAACAAAAAATGAAAGTATCCCACCAGCAATTAATGTGAGTATCAAAACCGTTGAGCTCCAACAGCGGCTGAAAACACACTGCTGCAGCAGATGACATGTTCATCAGTGTCTAACTGTTTCAGATTTTCAAAAATCTAAATTCTAAAAGTGGAAAAACATTTCTGCACTGTTATCGATCATTACATGTAAGGTCTACAATGTGAACCATGCTTCCCACAAAATAACTCAGCTGCTTCAGGGGCTGGATTTCTTCTTGGGCCATCTTATCTCTTCTGCTCTTTTGCAACGGAGTGAATTTTCTATTGAATGTACAATTAAATATTTTTCAACACTAACTAACGTAAGGCCTGCTCCTTGCTCTCTCCAAGACATTACACAGTATATTATCTGCAGATCCATTAGCCTAAAGGTACTTCATTTCCACTACAACATTACTGGAGTGATTTCTAAAGTAGATAAACTGTTGATAGGCCAAGATCTCAACAGTAATTACATCATGTTTTATAGTACATAATCCCTGAGAAAATGATGAGAAGCTGGATGAAAGTGAGCATCAATCAAGTGTAACAAACCCAATTATTGTCAGCCCTCTCTCCGTTTCCGTGCTGCTCACAACCATCACACATCTCCCCATGACTCAGCCCTGATATGGCAATTACAGCCGTGGAGAGTCTTCGCTAATAACTGCAATCCAATCACTTCACAGCACGTGCGTAAGGGAAGGAGGCACGAGATAAATAATGACAAACCTCCATTTACAAGATGAAGTTATTTTTACGCTTGACTCCTAAATAACAGAATCATAAATGGCTTTATCTGGCTCGCTGCTGCAAGTTTCCTCTCTACTGTCACTCCTCTCATATGGAGAAAACATACATACATGTACATAATGTTTTTGAGGAGTGTGTGCATGAACATGATCATACACAAGAGCACTGGAGGTTGGATAAATATACAAATGACCCCATGGTTCTTCCCTGACAAAGCTATTGAATTACTTGAAGTTTTTGGTCAATAAACAATGTATGAACCCCCTGGAGACTTGTCATCACTGTGAGGCCGATACTGCTCACAACTGCTCGGTCAATTGATCAAGCACTGGGGTCAAAAAGCAGCCCAGTTAAATTCTGTCTTAACTTGGAGCTGTTTTGTGAAGCTACTACGGTCAAGAAGGAGTTGATGCTTCACTTTTGAGACAAAATGGACATTAACGCATATGGTGCTTTGGTGAAAACTATAACAGACACTGACCATGTGTTAACAGATCAATTTATATCAGATCATAACAGTGCTGTAATAGATAGAACAGATGACACACGATCAATCTAACTCCCAGGCCACACCTGCTGCGGTTGCGCTGCAGAATGGATGCATGTTGCATATGTCTGCTGCAGGGGCGTTTCTAGGATTGAAAGAAAGGGGGGGCTTAGCCCCTAAGGACGCTGAATGTTTGGGCGCGCAGTGCGCGCCAATTTTTTTGAGGCTCATTTGGGGCTGCGGATATCCATGTTTCATACAGTTCATAGATTGGTTCAATCAGAAAGAGTGTGATTTTTCTCTGTATCTTTGCTTGCATTCATTCAGTATAAGATAACAGAAGAGACAATTTCAGGGTCATTGTGAAATTTGACAACACAAATATGAATTATAAATTATAAACAACAACATTCTATAGGCACTAATATTATTGTTTTAAAATACTAGAGATAGATATTAATGCAAAGAATAGAGAGCTGTCGATAGTTATTTCTTACATTTCAAATTTGCTCATTCACTCTCTTTCTCACTGGAGACATTTTCTAACAAAATAGCTAGCTAGCTAGCTTAGTGTTAAGATAGCTCATTACAATATTCCCTTTCATTTGCCTCAAGTAAACCTAAATTTAAGCAGGTAACAATCGTTAACAACTACAGATAGCCACATTCTGTAACTACCTGTACTTACAATTTCACTCCCTGCATCATTTACTATGAGCTAAACTCCTTGGCTGTAATCCTGCTGTCTTGATGAGAGACGTTACATGCATGAAGCTGTGCATCTTTCACTCTAGCAAATATTTCACTATAAAAACTTTAAAAAACATATCGGAAAAAATTGGCAAGGCCTCAAATCTCCAGAAGAGCAGCGTGACTTCAATGGCTGAGCTGCAACCAGTGTGCCACTTATCGGTTAACATAGGCACGAAAAGGAAAAGAAATCCGATCTGAAGCCAGTGGTCGTGTGCGAGTGAACAAACAAAACTACTAAGTAGACTCTGGGTATGAATGTTGTTCAAACGTGTCTACTTTGCCAGATAAGGATTATATACAGATGTCTAATGTGCTGTCCTAAAGTGTCTCACTGGCCTAATGTGTAATTTTAGCCAAATAAATTGTTAATACACAGATTCCAATCAAACATGAAGTTATGTTCGAATTTGGTGGTTTTTGGCACCAATGGCAGAGAGACAATAACACAATAAGCCCAATGAATTACTTGATGGAACCTTGATGGAAGCAGAGCTATAAACCAGAACAACTTATTGGATAATCAATCAGTTAATTTGCCCCACCAAGTCGTAGTCCTCCACAGTGCTGAAGTCCACTGGCAGTTTGGGACTGCAGTGCTTTGGGGTGCTCTACTTCAACCGAGTCGGTGAGCAGCAGTCCCAGAAAGAGCTCTTAAAAAATAGGACATTTCAGGCAAAGCACTGACGAAAGAGGAAGAGCTTAAAAATAATGACATCTTTGGAGGGAGTCTGTTATGGCTGAGAGCTGTTCCAGCCTTCTATAATTGGTCCCCACATAAAGCACCATTACAATTTGATTTGGCTTTAAACAGACATTTAAAGCTGCAACATTAATAAACACATTGTCAGCCAAAAACAGCAGCGAAAAGGTAACGGTCGTTCTTCTACAGACTTCATCATTCCCCCGAAATCCTGTTAGATAACAACAGTGAAGTGCACAGAGTGGGTTTATATTTATCAACTGGGTCAGTGCAAATTTTACACCAATGTAATGGAAATGTCGAGATTCTATGTATTTCTCTAGTGCAGATCAGATATTATTTTACTATTCTCTGAACTGCTGAACTGATATGACTAAAACAAAAAATCGGATGAAACCATATGTTTTACTCTTCAATGAAATACACTGAGGCCGAGAACACATTACGCAACTTTCCAGACCAGCAAAATGCTGTGTCACTACATGGCTTACTGACATGTGATCAGGAGTCTTGCAGTCATTATGAGTTCATGCCTCATCACCAACTGCCTTTAGGGGGGGGGGGCTTACACTATACAATATTTGACCAGGAGAAACCACTGACTGGTCCCCATCAGGATACCCCTCACCACTACGTGTACTTCACCACCCCATCCTGCGCTCTGATTGGCTGGAGGTGTAGCTGACTCCGGCAAGTTAGAAATCTGATCAGACTAAGTGACGAGTTAACTTGCAAAACTTGTCTGTGACTGACAAACATGGCTGAAAGTCTTAATGTCACTAATCACCTGATCAAATACCGGCCCCTCATTGGATAACAACACACTGCGAGTTGAATTAATAAACATTATGCACCTGTTCTCCATGGCTGTATTCAGTGGCCATGTTTGATACCAACGATGCAAATGGCAGTGAGCGAAGCCAACTTTAGCTTTTCATTTGGCTTAAACGAATCAAAAAACATTGAAAACCATAGATGTGAGATGCAGTTGAAAGCTCCATACAACTAGTAAGAGAACCTTTGAGTTTGATATTTTTACCCACTTAGTGTGGTGTTGGTTGCCATTATTCTAACACAGTACAACATTTTACTAAATAAAAGCTGCTAAACAGGAATAGACAAAGAAAATTGAACCATGGAGAGTGTTGCTACAATGGAAATTGAGCAATTGTTCAGAAAGATGAATAGAAAAACACATTACCAGTATGGTGGAGATGATCAGGGATCGATTGGAAAGGGAATCGGACACGTTGGTTGTCTTCCCCTTCTGGTTGTCGGTCATGTTGAGGCCACTTGGAGGATCCCAGGTACCAATCTGCAAAACAAAACAACCATTAGCTATGTTCCATATCCTTTGTGTTGCGAGGCCAGGTTACACCCGGAATACTTTGCCAGTCCATCACAGGTCGGACATGGAGACAAACAAACATCACCCTCATATTCATTTAGAGTTGCCAGATAACCTAACCTACATGTGTTTTGACTGTGGGAGAAAACCCACTCAGACACAAGGAGCCGATGAGAACCTCACACAGAAAAGCTCCAATCAACGAGTGGTGTCGGAGCCAAACCTTCTTGCTGTAAGGCAACACTGTAAACCACTAAACCACCATGTCGTCTTTAAAAAGCCCCATGTGGTCTTTTTATTTACCTGTTTTCAGGACAAATGGTTTTATGTCAAATTCTGACTCGTATAGAACCACAAATGCAAACAGACATAGCACGACCAGTTTCTTTACAACTACCTCATATTTAGGCAGAGCAACTCATATTAATGAGTAAAGGTAATCAAAGGATTTTATTTAAAAAGACCAATAACCAAAGTAATCAATAATTTGTATTTTTAAATGGAAGATTAATTGTCCTTCAAAAAATTTCAAAGGAAGTCAACATTAAATGCAATGTCAAGATTTGGGAGGATTATGGAGGATTAGGGAGGATTATGTACCAGTGGCTCTGCAAGCTTCTGTGATTTATGATTACCCTTAACACATTTTTGGCATTTATCCACAGATAAAAAATAGAGAAGACCAACATATTGAACAACACTGTGAGACCAAACCGTGCATTCAGTATCTATCAATGATTTATCGAAGGTTCCTAACTTTTTTTAATACCTGTATATGGTAACTATGGTAAATAATTGCAACTGAAACAACTGGTGGACTTTAGTGAACGTATATTGGTTTGGGTAATGCAAAGACATGGCTTTACAATAGGGTTCTAATGCAAAACTAACTGTGGTAAACTCCGAAATTCCACTTTCCTCTCTTCCCCTATGACGGACACACTGCTACCAGTATTGGTGATGGTCTGAAATTTTGAAAACCAAAGTTTTCCAATTTGAGTGGAGTCTATAGGAAACTCTAAGTACATTTTAAGGACCACCTGTACACCTGCTAATTTATCCAAACATCTGATCATGGGGCAGGAGCAGAATGCACAACATGATGAGGTACAGTTCAGCTTCAATTAATGTTCACATCGTCCATCAGAATGGAGAAGGTTGCCAGACTGGTTGGAGCTACAGTAACTCAGGTAACCACAATTTCCAACTGTGGTGCACAAACAAGCTTCTCAAAATTAACTCTGGAGTAGAGGGTTCAGCAACAGTAGAAAACCACATCAGGTTTCACAGCAGGAATCTGAGGTTACAGTGACATAGACACTCCAACACTGGGCAGTTGGAGACTGGAAAAAATAACCTGGTCTCATGGATCTGGATTTCTGCTGAGGCTGCAGATGGTGGCTTCACAATCTGGAATCAACTGCTTGAATTCATGAACCCAACCTGCTTTGGGTCAAAGGTTCAAGCTGATGGTGGAGTGCCGGTGAGGGGAATATTTCTGATCTCAGATTATGAGTCTCAGACTTGTTTCATAATCATGACAGTGAGTATAGCAAACTTCAGTAATTTCTCTTGTCAGAATAGGACATTAACATGAATGTGCAGCTGATAATTCAGCAAAAATTATAGGATGCTGTTATGTCATCATACAACAGAACTTCCAAAGAATGTTTCAAACATCTTATGGAATCACTGAGTAGATGAGGAACTCCCAGTCTTAGTGAGGCTTTTCTGTAATTGTATCATCATGGAAGATGTTCTCAGACGTCTACTCTGGACACGTAAAGAGAATAATGTGAAGCACCCCTAGGACACGGTTGACAGTGATGTGAACCCTTAACACCATCAGGGGGCACTTTCCTCTGGGTTACCGCAGGGAATAATGTTACAGATGATCTAGGATGTGGATTGGTCCCATGGCCTAGAGGAAGGGGGCATGCTTAGGAAGAAAGGAGGTAGAGGAGAATGGCGAGGCTATCAGATATTTCCTCAAGGCTTAACCTGTCTTCTTTCAGCTCCTCTCTTTTCACCAAAGCAAACCCCTCCTATCCAAGCCCCCTGCCCTAAGCATCACTAGAAGGGACCACAAACACTTCAACCTGCACCAACCACGGCTCCTCAGGGCTCCTCTGATACCCTGCGTGAGGGCTTGAGATAGGCTTTATAATTGCAAATCAACTTTGTAATTCAGGCTTCATGAGGCTGGAGGGCTTCTGAAGGTTTTTATATTAATAGGGTAAATTATTCATGGAGGTGCCGGCGCACACAACACCCAGCACCCGGGACAGAGGTCAGGAGCTGCTGAGAGGCAGGCTCCGGTGAGGATTCTGAAGTGTGAAGTGTAAGCAGTTGCATGTGAGAAATTAACTGCCGAAGACTGTCGAGATGCTATTCCAAGGAAAAAAGATATAAACCATAAATGCAACTATGTATAGGCTGTGAGTGCACTGAGCTAAATACCATGACAGGCCATGATGCATTCTGACTGTTATTAAAGGTAGGCCCTGATATTTTTTTCTTTGAAATGCTAATTCATATGGAGTTTGTACAATAGGAGATTTGGGCTACTGTAGCAAAAAACAAAACCATATCATCAGAACTAATCAAAAACTAAATCTCTCTCTTGCAAACCAAGAAACCACGGTTGCATCTTGCCCGATATGAAGAGATGCTGCACGCTAAAAGGTGCAGCATCAGCCCCTAAACTGTCAATTTAATAAGCCCAGTTTATCCTTATAATTATTTGACAGCATAGTTATTCCTTGGCATTAGTGACCCTTCCTTACACGAAACAATGCACCTTTTTTGGGATGTTGTAAGCAGACTGAGGTTAGCTTAAGGCTCATGTTAAGCTAGCAAGCCAAGAGAAGATGTGTTAATCAGGTTGACATTGAAAACTGGGCATTCAAATTTGAATGGAGAGGAAACTGGGCCTTAGTCCGACCTGTTTTTTCTAGGAAGACGAACAGCTGCCCCTTTCTGCGAGGTACCCTACTCGCTGCAGAGAAGCGCTGTCAGATGCTGTGCATGGAGTTCTTATCAGCGGTCTCAGTCGAGCCAATTACTTTTCCCAAGCCATCAAGAACACAGACAGCACAGATGTTGCCCAGATGTGCATCTATGCTAGATATTAAGATGGAAATGAATTGTGGACAGCGCTGCTCTCTCTTATTTTATTAGAGGGGCCCACCACTGGGGGACATTATATTAACAGAAGTGCAAGAGCTGTTTAGGCTGCATTCATTGTCATTTGAGAAGGTTAACCTAATCCTGCGCTGATGGGAAAGCTCAGAGGGCTGGTGTGCAGATTGAAGAAGCTCGCCCCTCAAATGCATTGCCTCATCCACCAGAGTGTCCTTTGCACTGGGCTAAGTGATGAGCTAAAGGGAGGTATGGATGAAGTGATGCGTGTCATTGATTTTGCCAGGGTTACGTCGAGAAACCAGCATTGCCTTTTCCGACAACTTGCGTCTGATTCAGATGAGGCCACCCACGATGACTTGCTGTTACAAAATGGTGTACGGCATTTCTCTGATTGAGTAAGAGTAGCGCACCAGTTGATCGCCTTGTCTTTGAGGAAGAGGAAAAGGTCTCGAGGATATGCAAGCCGGAATCATTCACAGGGAAGCTGGTCTTGTGAGAATCATGGCTCCTATAATTCAGAACACTAAAAACAAAAGGCACCGTGACAAGGGACTCGACCTCTACGTTTGAGGACAACTGTGTCCGAAGGGAAATCATTACTTTGGACTCTCACTGGCTGATCAGGTGGGGACTTGTACTAACTGGCGAAAAACCAAGTAGATTGCCAGCCATTGCTATCTAGCTTGAACGGAATTGTTTCTCAATAAAACCAGTTCAAAGTGTCACAGACGCATAGAGCTTCTGCAAATGAAGCACAGGTAATAGAGTGCATACAAATATCATCATCTGGCAAAGCATTGAGGCGTCCAATCGAATACAGGCAGAGCACATTCCTTGGAGGTGACTTGCAGCATTATTTTAAATTCTTCCTAATGATCATTGTGTCACTGTGATAACATCCCGACGTTTTGCAACCTTCACCATGGCTCCGATCAGCCTTCAAACTCACAGATCTATTATTCTTTCTAACCTTCCTCGATCATTTATCCTCTCGAAATCACAGACCTTCACTACAGTCCCTCGTTTTTCATTTCTGCTGTGTTCAGTATAAATGCCCTATAACTGTCAATGACTTTCATCTTTCTTTTATCCTGGAAAATCGCAGGCCTGTCCTCTACATCTGCCCTTATTCCGCACAGAGACAAGAGGGAGGAAAAAATGAGAGTTCCGAGTAAAATAAGAAAAAACAGCTTGACTTCCTGGCAAGCTTTGAAATCAGTCTGATTTGTCACACGGACACACAGAGCTGGAGTGGGTGCTGTTTGCTACAGTAGCTGGCTCTAACGTCTGTACCCTTCCATCTGTCAATTCACACAAAAACAAATCTGAAGCCGAACATCCCCTCGCATTAAGTCGGAGCACTTCATGAATAGCATAGGTGGACTATCAGATGGGAGTGCACACCACTATAGCCCTAGTGAGGAATATTTGTCAAATATGAATATATGACTGAATTGTGTCTCATGTTCATGGTTTGTTTTGACCCAATGAAGCCAAGATACTACTATAAATTCAACCTTTATTTGTCCGCTGTGAGCAAACTGAAAGTGTCTTTCTATTTCTGTGAAAAGTACGATTTAGCCTAACTTTTTCTCAAATTCAAATTTCCGTCATTTCAATTTTACATTTAGCCCGACCCACTGGCTGAGGGAACTCCTGTGTGTACCTCCGAGGTGAAGACACATGGCATGCATCAAGTTACTTTACTCTGTTTTCTTAACTTGACACCCGACTTGCTCAGCGTTCTACTCTGTACCACCACATGCCAGTTTGATCTTCTTGTACTCCTTGGACGGATGGATCCCATTTTATTTTAACGACAGTACATTGCTCTCATTGACGCTTTGTAGTTGCATCACAAATCTTGTTGTTATTTGTAGGACTGGCTGTACACAAACAATGAATAAATACATAACAAGTAGAACATTTGAAAAGAAAATATGGTGTGGTGCACTGTGACAGTCTAACCTTTCTTTATCTCAATTCTGTCACACTTCTGATGATCTGAAACCAAAATGAGAGCTCCTTTAAGGTCTGACACATTAGTTTGGGGTTTTAGGGCCAATGTCGAATGCTCATGAAGCCATTTTCATAAACAAACTACACTTGGTAGCAAGTTAATTGAACAAAAGGAGGCGTCAATGCATCTGATCCACTCTCAATAAATAACAACCACGTCAGTCTCCAAATTTCACAGTTTCTTTCAGGGAGAAGTCAATACCATTTAAAATCGACAAATATTGTCATCAATCTTAGCCATTAGGCAATAATGATGTGTAAGTGAGGAAGTAAGATGTCATGCTCATGTAGTTATTCAACATCTGATGCTAAAATTAAGTTAAATTAACTGTTCAAAATGTTTCTCCTTGCCAGAGTAAGATGAGAAGTTCAATGTTGGGACAGTGCAGGGTTAGCCTGACTTGGTCAAGTTTACACAGGCATATATTCTCACCTCTAAAGCTCAGAAATTAACACACTCCCCTTGTTTCTTTTAAATACAAATTAAACGAACAGTCAGGACTTCCAATATGGCTGCCTGAAAACAAACTCTATTGATGACCTGCAAGTACACCCACATGTTATTATATAGTGGCAGATTTGTTTGTGTGTATACTTTTGTGTGTTTTATTAAATCATCACATTGGCATGGCAGGTGGGCACATAAGTGCAAAACACACAAACACACACACACACACACACACATACGCACACACTTGCACATTAAAGACACAACCTTCTCAAGCCCCTCCTCCTTTAGACTGATGACATCCAGGTCAAAGTCTGTCCTCAAGCCATTGGTCCGGTTGAAATTGATTCTCCCAGTCAGGCCATCCCAGTGAGCCTAGAGACGTGAGAGAGACGAGAGAGGGAGAGAGGGAGCGAGCGAGAGAGAGAGAGAATGAGACATTAGACCATCAGCATCAACATCTCCACTTTCCAATATGCATTTGGTGACACCGTTTGAGGCAAAGCAGTCAAAGAGTTATGGCACACTCCATGTCTCCATCGTTCCTCTCTTTCACGCTCTGTTTCTGTTTGTACAGTCTTCCCTGCCATCAAGGTGCCTACACTTACTGTGGCTGCATTTGTAACAGTGGGAGGGCAATTACCCAATCTTTACAGATATTTAGGGTTGTGATAGGATACAATGTAGCATGAAAGTGGCTCAGAGCGGGAGAGGCTTTTTCTCAGGCACTGAAAATCATCCCAGTGCTGCTCGGGAAGCCTGGGAACTTCAGGGCCTTTAGTCAGATGAGTGGGAGTCACAGATCTGGAAGTTACTCACTCAGAACAGTCGACTGCACTAGAAAGCATTTGTCATACTACTTTGACTCTGTGTCTGAATATCTCTCTATTGATACCAGCGCAGTTCACAGACACAACGAAATGTGACTCCAGTCGGGACGGTTATATTACAAAGGACCTCCCGGGGGTTGGTTGAGGTGGGAAGAAGAGTGTCAGGGAATATCGGCCAGTGTTTTAAGGGACATATCATTGTGTAAATTTGTGCAGTCATTCTGTTAATCCAAGTCAGAAGGACCTAGACTGGAAATATAGTATGTGGATTTAAGTATCCAACCATCAAGTCACTGGCAGAATTTACTGTGGTCATTCATTGTCTCCATTGGATGAATCGAATACCAGTACTCTCAGCACCACCATACGATCCGAAATTTTGAAATTGTTTATCACACTCAATGACGGTCCTTGACTCCGCATGAGGAGGGGCCATTCTGTCCTTGAGGTCATCTACCATGGTGAAAATGAAACGAAGGCTTTTATTCATTTCACTCAGAGCCTCCTGTGGCACTCCAGTTCCCAATCGCAATGAAACAGCAGGTGAACTCATGTTATAGCAAAGAAAATATTGCCATGTGTCCTATGGCCGACTGTTAGGCCAACATTTATGGGTAGAGCTGTTTGTTGACTCGACCCCGAGAGCAACAGTAGCATGACTTATAAACTACATAGGGACAAATGCTGTGATGGAACAGCTGCAACACATTTTTAGTTTTTTATTTTAGTTTTACAAAACCTTTGAAAGCTTTTATCTAATGAAGGGTTGAGTTTCTGTGTGCAGTGAATGGTGCCTTTTACTCCAAATTAACTATTTTCTCTTTGTGGAAATCTACGTTTTATGAAAATACTATTTTATCAAAGACACAATGTGACCTTGACTTTAAAGGGGCTGACTTGAACAACTCGCAGCTCAATTCTCTTTGCCGACTATTTGTTTCCAACCACCTTCTGTTTAGCACCCACCAGTGATCCTCTGGCTCCAGTGCTGCAAACTAGGAGACGCAGGCTTTGATGGTGGTATTGGTCTTACCATGCATTTTAAATCAGAGGTTGTTGGAGCGAATACAACGGACTGCACGGACGGCTCTGTCTCTGCCTTTGACCTTTAGGTCCGTCTTCAGCTCCGCACCTCCTCAGTGTCCAAAGTCGAACCATCATGCCCGCCTCATCTGCATGATAATCTGTTATTTGTCTCGTCATATACTCATATACTAACCCTAACCCTCTTTGAGGAGATTATTATTGCCTTGTGCCAGTTAATCTTTATCTGCTTCTTGTTGAGTACAGACAGGTCTTCAGCAGTCTCTGCAGACTGTTTTTGGATGGACTGAGAACTCAATGCAGCGTCCTTTGGAAAATGAGGCAGAGACATTTCATGTTCTTCCTCCATCCTCAGAGGAGTCTTGTTTTCCGTCGCCTTTGCCTAGTGGGTTTCAGTTGACAGAGAAGTATGCACAGCTGCGTCTGTTTCCAGAGATGCAGAAGATGGAGTTGAGTATACAACTTGTAATTTTCTTGGCAGACTCGGCTTTGTTTTTCACTTCAAGTCTTAGGATATAATTCATATTGTTGACTGTAAAGTTTGAAGACTGTTCTTTTAGATGAAGTCCTCTAATGAGTATTCTGTCCATCAATTGTGTCCCGTTCTAAGATCGCTCTTATACAGGAAATAAGTGATGTCATCAGCTGAAGGCAGGATTCAGCCTGTCCTTGTAGATTTATTGTCTTCCAAGGGTTGACTGATCTGATGGTGTCTGTGCTGACTGGGATTTTTCCTTTTTCTGGCATTTTCACAACCATCTGTTCTTTATTTAGTGTGGATGCTGAAGCATGCACTCTCTTTTTAAAATCGTTATTTATTATATTATTTCATGCGCAGACTTATTCCAACCCTACCTACTGCCACAAACTTCAACTGATTTCATCTGTCCAAACATCAACATGTCCGGCTTGTTCAGGACATTTATGTGTACAACTTTATTAAGGACCTGGTAACATCCTCACATCGCTACTTCACCACTTCAACTTGATTGAGCTGATCAATTTTCAGCAGGAAATTGATTTTCTTATACTTTCATGAAAGATATAATGTTCAGTTTACAACAAACACTACCATCCACGGTGACTCTACATTTAAATGAAGACATATGTATAGAAGTTACTGTCATGTAGGTAGGATTTATTACAGGATTGCTGCATTAGTTATAGCTAGGTTTACCTAATTAGCTGTCTACTGAGCATACTCTCCAAATGCCATATGGATATTCTCACTGAAGCTCCAGTGCAATCGCAATTAGAGGAAATGTATGCACATTCCATTTTTCAACCACAGTCAAGGGACATTATCATATAAGTTCCTCTGTACAGTAAAGATCCTGTGGGGGAGAGAATTTCAGAGATAGTGTCACAGAAGCCTGTGTAGAGACTCGTCGTTCTGGATTAGCACAAGTGCCGCCAGTGACTTTTCTGCAACGTAGCCACTGAGCTAAACAGGGTTGTCTCATAAATGCTGGCGTCCTCCTGTGTGACTGTATAGGCTTAGAGATCCTCAAGTCAGAGGACAAAGAAAGCCTCAAAGCAGCAGATGGAGAGGCGATGGAATGAAGAGAGGGGAATGTGCGGAGGGTCAGGGAAGAAAAGATGAGATTTGCATGGTGAAAAACTGTCTGCTTAATATAGTTACATCCAAATCTTTGTGGGGGCTTATCAATCCTCCACCAATGTGGTTTAATTCTTTGCAGCCTTTTCATGATCTCTGTAAACTGAAAGGGGAACAGTAGTTTAGAGAGTCCTAAAAATAGATTGCGTAATATCCGGCGTTTCCGCAGATAGAACGCTCTGGATTAACGCTCGCCGCTTCACAAATGCAGCGAACTGTGGGGTAATTACACAGAAATTTAGATAATGTTGTGTTGATGGTTCTGCACAGCTGATTAATGTGGAAATTCAGAAGGTAGGCTCTACATGAGTGATTCCACATGGGGAGTATCTCTGCACATATACATGGGGGAAAAAAAACGACTTCCATGTCCATAAATACAGAGATAAATCATTTCAATTTATGCATAACTCCCTTCCTCCTGACCGCCTGAGTCTCATTTGCATTCCGTCGTGGTCCGCCTTCCTGTGAGCATGTGTTTCCTGTGTGAAGGTGCTGTGTATGTCGAGGGGGGGGGACGGGGGGGGGACAGAGTAGGGAGCAGATACAGGAGCATCTACCTCTTTGATGAGGGCCATGAAGCGGTTCCCGAAGCGCCAAGGCTTGTGTCGGTTGCACTGTAACGAGCTGACAGTGATCTGCTGAGACTGCTGCACAGCCACGGCCACCACGTGTACAGCATCGTACATCAGCGCGGCGTCCGTCTGCATAGGCAACACAGGGGGGGGGGGGGGGGGGGAAACAGAGCGTTATTAACATGGAATGCGGCGCACGACAAATCACTGCGGCCTGGCAGGAACGAAATCTGTCCAGAATCAGAGGAATATCAACACCATGAGGGCTCGGTCAACGCCTCATATCAAAGCACATACGTGTGGATCTACATCTTGTCATTCTGTGGACATAATGGCCATACATATTTGATGATTTCACTGTTGACACATATAATCCTCTGACAAGAGGCTGCCAAGCTTATAGCAGGAATCCTGATTTAATTCTGGATGGTAAAATAGTGTAATAAATCTCAACGACAAAATAAAAATGAATAACACCAAACATTTGCAGATTTACATAAATATGCATCTAAGATATAAAACCCATAATAAAAATATTAATAATGTATTTACAGACACTATATATCTACTGACTAACAAACACCACCAGGTAGGATGAGCAAACATTTTTCTAACTTCACCCTGCACCCCAGACTGTCTAAAAAAGCTCGGCACATAACGTCCAGCACACCAAGAAAAATAGTGCCGGTATATTGAGGAACTGTTCTAGGTGAAGTAGCTCCAGAGCATTAGCACAGGTATAGAAAACAGCCCATTCCAAAAAGGCAGAGCGTGCACTGCAGTAGTTACTAAAAATAAACGGCATAAAGTTCCCTATAAAAGATGAGTGAACGGTTGATAATTATTTACTTGGGTTTAAATGGAGCAATTCCTTCAAATACTTTTATCTTCTGAAAATCAACAGCCCTTAATAAGAGGTAAATTCCTTGTGCTAAAATATTACTTTATTAAATACTCAGCTCTACTTTACAGAACAAATCGCAGCAGCCAACTCTTCAAAGCAAGCCAGGACACTTTGTGCGTACAGTAAAGTGTGTACATTTAAATACATGCGCAGTATAGTGGATGCTATAGTGGTAGCTCAATGCTTAAGAAATCCATGTCTGTAATACTAGAACCACAGCATATGAAATGAAAAGCTATCATTTGTCAATAATGTTCTTATTTAGTACCCTGAAAGGAGACAAGGTTAAGCGAATTAAATAAACCCCTAAAAGGCTCTCAGGCTTGATATGCCCACACACCTTTTCCCCAGCCTGACTGTGTGCTATCAGAATTTACTGTCTCCATATATTAATATAATAAAGTCCTGACAGCACGCAGTCGGTCCAAAGAGGAGTGTCACTGAAACTAGAAGTGCCAGTCATCCACGCTTCACGAGAGAAGTCCATAGTTCTGCAGTTCATCAAAAAAAAAACAGGAAGACGAAAGAGAAAAATCTAATTAGTGTTTGTCTCGCTTGATTGAAAAGCAATCAAAACAGCTCTCAACAGTTGTTGCATGGAAATCATGTCCTAGGGTGCCTTGTGCTTTGGAAAGCATCCTCCTGCAAGAGAAAAGAAGGAATCACTCCTGAACCTGTTGTGTTTTTCCTTATTTGAGCCGTGATTGAACGTTGGAATAAGACTGCAGCTTAAGAGGCTGTTTGCCCATAATAACGTGGTGGAGACACTTCAGTGGCTATTTGACTTGCATCAGTGTGTGTGTGTGTGTGTGTGTGTGTGTGTGTGTGTGTGTGTGTGTGTGTGTGTGTGTGTGTGTGTGTGTGTGTGTGTGTGTGTGTGTGTGTGTGTGTGTGTGTGTGTGTGTGTATGTATATGCATGGGAGATGGCCAGAGATGTTTCAAAATGAATCACAGTCAATAGGTTTGCCTTCTTGAAATTCAGACGGGCTTCAGCGTGTGCCTGCAGGAGTGAGGTATTAATAATCAGTGCTTGTTGAAGGAAAGGCACTGTGAGAGTTTTTTGCAGAGCGGCTGTCACCTCGAGGTTGTTAAGCGTGCGCGTTCGTGGCTAGAACCAATACCTGGTTCCGTTCTGCAGACACAGGTGTCAAGCAGTGATAGGACGGACACGATCCGTTTGGTCTTCATAGTTATTAACGGAACAGTCGATGCAGCATTGGTTATAGATCTACTCATGCCACATGTTGGACCGTCAAGCATCTTGTGTGCAGGTGGAAATGTTTATGAACCGCATTAGAGAGTTGGGAACACCAAGATCATCCTTTGGCTCCTAAGAATAGTCACACGAATTATACGAATTTAGCAGTGGTGTAGGTGTAGATTGTAGCACTTAAGGGGCTGGTGTACGAGGAAAACTTAAATTGAGTAACCAAAACTGATTCATGTTCTGCGGAGCAAAACTGAATTTTGCTTAAAAGGTAACAACACAGCTATAAAAATTACGTTTTCATCTCCCGGAGGGCAATAGCTTGATTGATTTCATGGTAACTAACTAATTCAAATGTTATATTTATTGTGGCTGTTGGCCTTATGATTGGAGTAAGGATAGTCTCTAAAAATGTCAACTCATTAACAATCCTCTGAGGACTGTGATAACCCCTGTTGATGTGTGAACTCTCCTTCAGTGTAATCCTTGTATATTTGCTCACAGAGACAGGTAGAAATGTCTCAGTCATTGCAACAGTGAGGACTTGAAGAAAACAGATTCTAAAATGGGAGAAGCCATCGGACAAGCTGGATCCAAATGAGAAAACATTTAGGTTTCTTCTTTAAATCCATGTTTCCACAAACAAAACTATCAGTTGCTATAACATGTCTCCTGAGGGTGTTAAGTAGGTTGTTAAGTTATTACTTCCCAAAAATAACCGATAGCTGATATTTTTCATGTGACTTCAAGAGCTTCTTTTCAAGATGACAGTCTTTGACACTCGGTTCACAATCTGACTTTTGTCCAACACTCCTGTATGTGTCTGGGTGAAAAGGAGATCAGGTGACTGCCTGCTTCATGGCAGCCCGTCTTTCTCTCAGCGGGGGGAGCAGGCGCTGTCGCTCTATGATGTTCACACTGCCATCCATTCTCTCCCTTTTAAACCACACAGGCCCGCAGGGACCTCATAATAGCAATGTGACACCCTGTCAGTCAATCACAGCACTGATACTGTGAGCAGGGGGAAGCCAGCAGGATTAGCTGGGCAGTGGAAGTGAACTTGTATTCTCACCCACACAGCTGGGACTTGGCTGGCTTCACTTCATGATGATGAGGATGTGTATTTTGGGGGTTTAACAAAAGCCTAAGCCGACAAAAAGATATTCCAGCTGAAGCATTTCGGTCAATACAGTGTCAAAGTTAAGGAAGTATTTCATGAATTAAACACCCTCTTAATTAAAATGAGCATCCAATTGTGCTGGGTGGCGTGCGGAAGTGAATGGAGATGAGCGTGAGGCTTGCTGGAGGAGTTGTGGCAGCAGAGATCTGTGTGCCTTTCTCCTTCTCCCCCGGTGCAAGCCTCACAAGTACCCGTCAGGCAGACTCGCAAATGATCTAGCAACACCGACACTTCACTCTATAAACATCTCATTAAAATCAATTATGTCACTCCTGAATGAAATTAAAGCTAAACGCTTTAAAAGCTGCTTTTCCCTTGTGTCAGCCGATACGAACATTACCCCCGACGCTGTCTATTTCTCCAGCTTATTGTTGCCTCCACTCCCTCTCTACCTCTGTGTGTGGGTGTATTTGTGTGTCGTCCTCATCCCTCTCTCACACACACGCACACATGCACTAACCCACACACACATAACCCTAACCAGCTAATCAACTCTGCCACAGATTCAAAATGGTAAGAAATAGCGAGGCTGATATACAGCATGGCCTTTGTAAACTGTAACTTTGAACTGACGTGAGGATGAAGGTTCTGAAGACTGATAAACACCAGCACTGTGAATCTTAACAAGCCGGTGTCAGTGTTTTTGCACAAACATTCTCTTACTGTCACCTTTTCATTAAACATGGTAGGTTTCCAAGCCAAACAATTTGAATGATGCCAACATTCTCTTGTTTTCCTGCCAAGTCGTGTAAAGACTGAAAATAAACACAACTGTTCTGATGCTGTGACAGGTTTGTCTACATCGATAATTGTGTATTCAGGGAGACGAGTTAATAACAAATTAAGACAAAAAAGGCAAATTCCTCACGTATATTCCTACTTGCACACTTTATATGAAAAGCTTTTTATTATTGCTTTGTTGCTTGAGACTGTTCCTGTGGCCTCAAGCTATTTATTATTCTTGCTGGTGGAATCTTAATCATCTGAATTATCATATTTTCAATTTATTTCACCCGTTTCCGATATTTTTGCATATATAAATGTATGCAGAAAGTATAAATGGGCCCATAAAAACCCTCTACACATGCAGAAATTGTTTTGATCCTGTGTATAACTAACACAGGATTAACACTTGATTAATGATTATGAAATCTTATTGCTGTCCATGTTTTGGTCAGAATGGTGTCAGAGGTGTTGCAGGTAATAGATGTTCCAACATGTGGATCAAACAGAATGTGGTCGATGCTATCCCTTCTTTAAAGTCTGACATGGAAGACAGTGATGGATTTATTCTGAAGCTCCTCTCAGAAAACAGGACACGAGGCCGATAGCAGGTTTTCCACAGTCTTGAAAGAGAAAAAAAAAAGCATGAAGGAAGAGGTGGTGGGGGCGGAGGCTATCTTTAAGGCTGATTCCTAACGCGGTGAAGGGTGGAGCTCCGCTGGTCACGCAGAAACCTGCGGTCACACTGCTCTGGCTCTTTTGATTGAAACATAAACACCCTGAGAGATGAGGGCACGCTCAGGAACAAGTCGAGGAAAGCAGGCGAGAGTGTGTGTGTGTGTGTGTGTGTGAGGGAGATTTAACACCAGCCCTCTCTCCCTCTTGTCTCCTCTCTCCTACTTGGAGGGATTAAAAATTGAGCGTGTTTTGTTCTCTTTGGAATCTCTTAGAGGTCTTAGTCATGACTAGGTCACTCGGTGCCATCAGCTGTTCTTGCTATTCTCAGCACTGTACACACACAAGCTGCACTGATATCTCATAAATTATTTTATCCAGTGCATACCAGCATATTCTCTGGTGTCAGGAGGGACAGAGAGCCGGGCTGAGAGTGAGTCAGATACCTGCTCCTATCTCTTCTTCTCTCCTCAAATCCTAATTGAAGGACTAACTCACTGAGACTGCATATTTCTGAGTCATTTCACAGAAAATAATACTGACAACTGAAACAGGCATGCCGACTAACACAGGGCTGCATCCAGAACCAGACTTCAAGAACTAAATTAATTCCAATAAACCCACCAAATAACACTGCTTGATTAAAATCAATTCAAGCTTTATATGGGTAATTTAATTTAACTGTTTCATTGCAAAGAAAGAAACTGGTCATAAAAGCAAATAGAATAGTTTTGTTGTTTTGAATATGATGTGCCTTAATAGGGGGAAATTAAATAAGAGTACATCTTCAAGGGTTATCCTGTGATGCGTCTCAGAAGTCTCAGAGTTTCCTGTTCCATAATCTTTTCCGACTGATAGAGATAGTTTTAGCTCGAGTGATCCCTACAAAGGCCAGAGCTCAACTTATCCATCTAATTCAGGGCTACACTAAACACAAATAAATATACCGAAATACATCGGAGACACAGACCTGTGTCCCCAGTGCACCTATAAAACTGTGTTGGCTCCAAAATCTGCAGAGCTGAAGCCATAAAAACATGATGTAACTGAACCTACATGCTGAACTCCTGCCTCCACCATCAACAATCATCCCTGTAGCTCAGTTTAAAGAGCAATGCAGCGCCCTGTTTCAGCCCCAACAAGCCCCTGTTACATATTCATAAATATATGATCCAAACACAGAGCACATCCTGACCCTCCCGACCATCTCCCGACCATGTTTCATCCTTCTCCCCAAAACCAAAAAGCCTAAATAAATAAAATAAATATTTCCACAGCTACAGCTCATGCATCGCTCCATTTGTTTCAAACTACAACTGAAAATGAGAGTTACACATGTCACCATCCCTGTCGAAGTCTGGACGGGTGCGTGAGAATATTGTCATTGAGTTGTTGTTCAGCTCTGGAGGGAATCTTTAGGTGATGTGTAAACAGACAGTCACATCTCCTCCTTCACTGACTTTCCATTACACTTTTTTTTTCTCACTTTAATCACTACAAGACAAAAATTAGTTTTCTGTCAGACTCTTGCAAACAACTATGTAACAGATGCGTTGTAAATCACAAAATGACGTGGTATGCAAAATATTTCCTTTTAATATTATGAGACTGACAGGATGACAAACAAACCGATTAACAGGTTGATGCTGTTTGATCAATAAAAACCCACCTCGTGAATATACAGCACAGATGGTTCTGTGCAGCTATAGAGCAGATTCGAGCCCTGGCATGTACAAGTATGAGGATAAACAACATACAGTAAACACTAGAAGGACCAGTGTGGTGTGTATGAAAACAAACATGAGAGATTGAATGCTGCAAAGCTCTGGTGCTTGAAAGACCTTGAGCGTCGCCACTGAAAGGACGTGTGCACCCTGACAGCCACAAGAAAAGCATTCTCCTACACACGTTACACACTGAGGCTGTGCACACAGGGACGCTGATGGTTTAAAAAGGCTTTTAGTAAACATTTAAATAAGAATTAAAACCACAGGTTTCACATTTCTAGCTAAGAGACGCTTTGGAAGGGACTGCAATTAACTCCCCTGCACCAACTCTACAACAGTTATTTGTGATTTGTGTTGGAGGTATTTTTGAAGGAGGAATAGTAGGAGTGTGGATAACATGTGAAGTTTCACAGCTTAAGTGTGAAGTTTCGTAGTTTTTAAAGTTTCACAATAGCCGAGCTCTCACTTCTTTCATGAAAAACATCGACACGAGCAGTGGATGTGTAAAATGTTGCTGCAGGTCAGAGTAGTGTGAGAGCTCCTCCCACATTTAATCAGCATGTCTGATGATGTTAGTATGAAACCGGGCAGTGACACATGCTGTGATCACATACAGAGAAATCGAATATGAAATATCATAAATCAAGCCAGTAAATATGCTTGTGTCCTGGTTGACATGATAATTATTCATACCAGGCAGTTTACTTTATATTAGAACAATTCACGCTTAATATGTTTGTCCTTAATACGAAATAAAGGTACCAAAAATATTAAGCGAGTGCAAACCTCAGCTAAAAAGAAAGGGAGAAATAATTGTTACCATAAATATGCTAAATTGTCCTTTGCTTTCAGTTGGCTAATAATTTGACTTTTTTAAGGAAATGTTTCCTCTATTTATTGCATTTTCCAACTCAGTTTTGTTGTTTTATGAGAGCAGCACGTCTGTTTTACACAGCCACTGTTTTTTAGGAGTATCTCCTGTGATTTGATGGGACAATATTGACACATCTAAAGAAGATTGATGTGTATACTGTAAAAAATGAATCCATAATAATAAGTAAAGAAAGGGTATTTTTCAGAGCAGACATTTTGACAGGAAAAGTTAAAAAAAAGTAAAAGGCAACAAGACTGTTAAGAAAAATCTACAATATAATATTAGCAATATAGAGTCATGTAGCTATAAAAAAAACCTCAAAGATTCACTTGAGAGATGTGAGCTGTCATGTGCTTTGAAGAAAGACAGTTTTTTTCAGTTAGGGCCTCACATGTGATGTTCACAGGATCAGGCTGAAATGTGTTCTGGCTCCTTCAACAGTCTCTGGAGGCGATCTGGCACACTGATGTGCGTGTGCGTGCATGTGTGTGTGTGTGTGTGTGTGGGTGTGCATACACCAGCTCTGTGTCTACTTTAGCAACTGTCTAACTTTGAAATTCACTTGTGATTGCAACATGAATAAAATGCCTGGATTTACTGACAGCTGACTTGATTTTATTGTTTCTAGAAGTCGTTATTTTGCTTTTGTTGATAGTGAGAAAGAGAGAGAGGGGCCGATCCACTGGCTCTTCCCCTTGAGGTCACCATTACTGTTTTACTGGAGCTGGATTCACGCTGTAGTTGTGGCAGTGCTAACGGAAAGTAGTTGGTTGCTTAGTTACAGAAAATACTATGATCAAAGATCAGCGATGGTAAAAAGAAAGAGTAAGGATTTCTTAAGAGTTGGCGACTACCAACATGTTCTGCTGGTGACTGAATGTGGTTTATAAGGACCAATCAGGAAGCGATTGAAGATGACTTCATCATAGTTTCCAAAAGTCTTAATATCTGCCCCTGCAGAGCAAAACATTGCCCAGGGATTTTCAAGTGACTGGATTAAAGTGGACACCAGGCCTTAACAAGTTTTAAAATCAGTGTGCAATGTAAATGACTAATCTGTATTTTAATAGAAGAGGAGCTGTGACTGAGCTGCAGCCAGATGATGTGTACATTCTGCATGACCTATAACGATGACCATTCTGAATCAAGGTAATGCTGAACTTGCCTGTAGGAAAACCGATCATAGGCCTTCAAAGGCCTCTGTTTCCCCGTAAACAGAGACTTGGGCCTCCGGCTCAAGAAGATGAATCTAAAATGGGATCTTAAATAAATGTCTTTAGTTCAATGTCTATAACTCTCAAAACTAACAGTATTGTGTAGATACTTTATTTAATCTTTATTAAATAAAGTAATAATAATCTTTAGTCTAAATACAATTTTAAAGGTGCATTAATTCTGTACACATTGTAGACACTGACCCAACACACTGTAAATATCCAGAGTTATTATTCGCTTATTATAACTAATCAATGATAAAGATGCATCCCATTCCTCAGCCACATCCACATCACTTCCTTTCATCTAAGAAAGGCAATGCAGATGTTCACTTTATTTATAGCACAGAGTCACTTTCATTTTAAGGAGCTTGCCTTTTTATTCCAGGCGGACGACTTTTTTCATTTAACTCTTTTCTGGATTGCATTTAGATTGTTTTTTTAAGAGCTACATGTATAAACGACCACCAGTGACCACCTTAATGCTGCTATTGTGACCATAAAGATGCTTAATTGTGATGACACCATAGATTTATTTTCTGCACCTCACCAGTCATCAAAAGCTGATTGTACTGTACAAACCAGTCGCCACCAGACCAGCAGGTGAATCACCATGTGACAACCTTTAAAACTGCAACACAGACTCAGCAGTGGAACAACAGCAACCACACAATGCACAGCCATGGAACATGTGCACAATCAGCACCAGGAGGACACAGCGTGCAGAGCATGCAATAAAATCACTCAACACAATTCGACTGCGGCAATAAACACAAATAAGCCTGAGACTGCAACAATGCAACAGCAGAAGAATCAGAGCTCTGCATAACAACTGCTTCGATTAACTAACTCAAAGTGAATGTGTATAAGGAGAGGACACAAGAGATACTAAAATGAAATCACGTTAGCACATTAATGATGCTGGAACACCTTTTACTACCTTTTATGAGCTCATACAGTTTATGGGAAATTAACTCTTTAGTTTCACATTAGCACAAGCAGTGGTGTGGTACACAGGTGTAGTAAAGACTGTCAGAAGAGCCATTTCGATGTTAGTTATTAAAGTGTATATTAATATGCTCAGCTACCAAATAACCAGTGTGTAGTTGCAAGGTTTGAAAAGCTTATATTTAGTTTTGAGCAAAGAGAAAACGATTAGGAAATTAACTGAGCATTATTTTAACCCAAAAAATAATCCCTAAACAGTATTAAATTGTGAAGCTAACCGAATCCAAAACCAAGGCTGATTCATATTATAGAACTAAAATCTGTAGTTTGGATGTTTTGGGAATTATTTTCTTTCTGCTGATGGAGCCATCAGTTCGGAGGGAAACACAATGTTCGATATTTGGTTGTTTCATTTTGAGGACTTAAAGCATAAAGTCATCACGCTGTCAATCAATTCACAACAAGAACTGGACCTCGCTCCCTGTGTTACTGGAGCCAATAGACTCGCACTGGGAACAAGCTCATATTTGCCTGACATTACTGAGGATTGAGTTCTCAAAAGTATACAATGACCAGTGGCAATTATAAGTTATGTTTTTGTTAATAATTAAAAGTGTAGTTTTGAATCTCTGGATGTTTAGAAAGTCTTGTGACATGGTGAAGTAAAAGTTACTTTGAGTAAAGGTTAGTTGTTGCATTTTCTGTTCAACTGGCCTTAAAGAGAAAAGTTAATATGCAAGGCAACCAAAACTTTGTATTTTTCTAAAATATCTAAAATAATATATTAAGTCATAAATAGTGTATGATGTTAAGATCTATTCGGAAAGTGTGTACTATTATGCAGTATGCTGTAACAATTACTAACTGCTGGCTGTGTTAATAATGTTATACAGAGCATTACAATTAGTATTGATCACCATATTTCTCTGTGTTTAAAATGAATGTATGCAGCCATGACCCAGATACACGTATCTGCATACATCCATTTGATATATTTATCTTATTTTCCATGTTCATCCCCAAAAATAAACTGAAGCAGAGAAAAACAGAGTCTGATCCTCCTCTCCGACGTCGGCAGTAACGCCATTAAAGAGATGACAGTGACAGTGAGAGAGAGAAGAAAGAGCATGTCACTTATTCCCTCCATTAGTTTCATTAGTGCAGGAGGATGAGGCAGATTAAGACCGCAGCGGGTTGGATGATGATGCGATTTGGCAGGGTTATCTGTTATTCCAGGCCCGGACATTTTGGCGCCTCTGGTTTGGCTGGGTTATAATGTGATGTGATGCCCGGGCCCTCGGGGGCTGCACTGCTGTTGCTACCAGCCTCTCTGATTAAAATCTGCTCTCACCAGCCAGCCTCAGTCTGGATGCCCTCGTGCTCCCCTCTCATTTCCATCCAATACTGTGCAGCTTTCACTTCCCATCCCGCATGATGTCACAGAGAGGGGCCGTGGACTTTAGGAGGCCAGGATGGGCCAGACGTCTCACAAGCCCACACCCGCGTGTTGTTGAGGAGGTGAGATAAAAAGAGAAAGCTGTTTGAATCATAATAAATAAATAAAGTGTTTCTGAACCGATGGCTGTAAAATGCACATCGTTATCTTTTATCTGAAGGAAAGAATGGTCCAGGTCATGGTGTTAAATTACTGACATCCAAGCCTGTGAGAGTTATAATACGGTTGTTCTCATATAATATTAATAAGGCATCAAAGCCGATGGACCTATCATGTGGTTTGCATAACCATAATCCTCTCTGATTTCAAATCACTGTTTTGTCAAGTGGATTTGACACGAGTACACATCATGTTATCTATGACTCCGATTCAAATTATCACTTTGAGTAAACATATACTTATACATACATGTGACATAACACACAATACACTGCATGTGCTTTGTTCCCCTGTACTGATTATTGTGTGCAAACTGAAAGCTATCTGATAAGTAGCAGCTGCAATCCGTCATAAAAACAATCTTATATGTCAATTATTGGAAAAATTACAAACATAAAAGTAAAAGCTCTATGGATAAGTTCCTGTATATCATACAATGATATTGGAGGTATATTTACAGAGAGGATATACAGATGACATAACCTCAGTGTCATAAATGGGAGGTACGGCCCTAAGCACAGTGATGGTCGAGGCAGTGAAGTAACAGAACTCTACACTAGAATCATTTCAGTTGCTTTTTCCAGTCATCCCTCTTCAAGCTACACTTCAGTTTGGGTTAAAACGGCTGACTACACCAACAGTGTGACGGCTCATGATTTACATACGTAACTGGGACCTGAGGCGTATCTCGCAGGCTTCAAGTGCTCTACTGGGGTCTGCTGGCTGCTGCGACACATTTTAGCCCACAGCAACGACAATGTCTAAATGCATCCGGTGCAGACGGAGGAGTGAGGCTGCAGCTGCTGCTGCACAGCTGATGTGCGGATTTTGTTGCTTTGCAGGATTTACAAGGTCTCAGAGTGCCGGTGCAATTTTCAAGGAACATTTTTGGGAGATACGCATATTTGCTTTCCTGCCGAGAGTTTGATGAGTAGATTCATATCACAGCAAATAATGAGAAAAAACATTCAGCTGAGACTTCAGAGATTTACTGGTCCCTGTCAAAAATACACCGGTGTATAACCCTCCATAACACTGCACTGTGGATGGAACTTTCTGTGATGATTTGTGTAAACAGACTAAATATAACAAGATAATTTGAGCGCTTTGCAAGTGTTAAGTGGATTTTGTTACTGTTAGCTGTTGGCTGGCGGGCAGTTTTTTTTGGGGGGGGGGGGCTCATTTTCTTTGTTCACTCCAAGTGTTACTTTGTCCATTCCTGCTGTCCTTAATGACATCAGAGTGCACCTGAAGCCTGCGTGGCACTCTACAAACGTACATTCCTATGCACCAGAAATCCAAGCTCTTCAGCAAATAAAGGCCATTAAGCACAGCAGCAGAAAAAGGTCAAAAACTTGTCATTAATGTTTACAGACTGAGACTAATGCAAATCTCTGTGCTACTTTTGCACATGGTAAAACATGTTTTGAATATCACATTTATAGTGATATTTTAGGTGAGTCACACACACATACACACGGATTGTACGTGATTGGAATCAGTTTGGGTTTAGGGCAGTTCGACATGCTGACCAGAGGACCTTCTGATTAGTTGATGACCCCTACTATACCTACTGAGCCACAACTCCTCCTTTGAATATGACCTTTAACAACAGAATCCGACATTTTAGTTTCTCCAAAAAGTAAGAGACATTTGGAAACCGCATTTAAACCAGCATGAAACATTCAAATCTTACACGGCAGAACTCATATCTAATCAAGCTCAAATGAAGCATATTTATGGGTTTTAATGAATGACTAAATCTTCTTTGACTATAAGCTTCACTATTCCAGAGAGCTGAAGTCCGTTCCAGCTCTGTAGCGGCTACGGAGGCAAATGGAAGGTGAGGGGCTGTGGGAGGTTATCAGAAGGTCACTGTGGCTGGAATCATTGAAATGTATCCTGAGACCAAACTGGGGAAAGCGCTGTGGGTGTTGAGCCACACAAGGTTACACCACTACAGTCTCCCTGAGCAGTCTCACCAGATAATGAGACAAGACGAATGCCACTAATTGGGGCTTGAATAGATGGTCTCTGCCTATTGGACAACTTCATGTATTCAAGGTTAGTCCACTTTTCTCACTGTGGAAACTTGACTCAGCCCCTGTCTTTTGTGCACACAACTCATTCCTGCAGCCGTCATGATACCTATGATAAAAGTTGATGTGTGGAGCTTGGGGGCGAGGGTGAGCGGTTCACTTACTGTCCAGTTCAGTGTTGAAATGGGACAGACAATGATTTAAGGCACACTGAATGCGGTATGATGCCCAGTGCCTCTTGGTGTTTTATCGCACGCTCAGCCCAAAATGCCGCACTGATGAGACAGGTCAGAGGAGAACAGAGAGGCTGGTACAAGCCGATGCACAGAGCCATATCTCAGCCCAAAGTCACCCAACAGAAGCTAAAGGGACACGCAGTACTATCAGCTATAGGACCATGAAGCCAGAGTGGGCAAATTATCCTAAGAAGTGGATTAAAAGGTAAATGGATGGTTCCCACTCTGGTGAATCTTTGCTAATGCCGAGGCAAGTTGGATCATCTTACGCATCATGATATGGGGTCACGCCTACCCAGCTTGGTGCCATTTAAATGAACCCGGACTTTATTGAAAGCTTCACAATAAATAAGCACTTTTTTAATACAGCCGTTTCTTAGAAGTAACTATTGAGCTAAACCTGTCAGTGTGGATAAGGTGTCCTTCAGCTGGTAAGGACAGGCAGCCTTAACTGGTGTTTGAATATGAACATGTTCTATTGTCCTGTTTAAACGTCTACATTTCAAAAGCAGTTAAAGACACAGTAAAAAAGATGTCATCAGTGTCAGATGAGCGCTGTTAGATTCCGCAAGTTTACATGTGTCCGGTAAAAAGGTAAAGGCTACGGAGGGAACTGTTGATCGGATCTCAATCTGGGCTTTAAAGTTAGAGCTGACTCTGTGTCACTGCCTTGCATCAGAGTTAAAAATATCCAGCTCAACATGGAGAGTCAGGACTTCATAGGTCCCTGTATGCTAGTCGGTAATAAGAGGCTGAATTTATAGTCACAACGAGGGAGTTCAAAGTCGGAGTTATGTCCTAAATCATTGTTTTGCGTCTCTTTACAACATGACATGGCAGCTGTATTTCTTATTTGTAATTGTTTAGGGCCCACTTGTAAAACTACAGGCACCACTAAGCTCCACTCGTCTCCACAAGCAGGACTCTAAGCTCTGTTGTGTGAAATCATTACTTTACTCTTGGGTGACATTTTTTGTGAATGAAAGCGCCCGACGAATGGAGCTGAAACAAGCAGCCTGACATAGAAACTTTGAGAAAAGTTCAAACCTCACAAACATGCACGTCCTCTAGTGCTGGTGGTATTCATTGAGATAAAATGGAGGATTAGGGCAATTCAGAGAGATTGATGAATGTTATGTGGAGCGATGGTACCTAGCAGTATAAAATGGAAGATTTAGGATAACATCCTCGCACTGTTCTTTTATGAGACTGGTTGTCATTGCTCAGAGATCAAACTGTTGCTCCAAACTGCCCATAGTATCATGACAATAAAGGAGATGTGACAGACTGAAGTGGAACCCTAATGGCCACTTATATGCTGTTGACTCAGCAAGAGATCATTGAGACACAAATTATTCAAAAGGCTTTGATGACTGCAGTGTGACGGCAAAAGCACATTTACACCTGGTTAGCATGTGCCGGCTGCAGTGTACTTCATTCAGGCTAACTAGAATAAAGTTTTATAGATCAAATAGGATTTAGTTTCAAACCAGAACATAATATAGATATCACCCGTCAGGAACTGGCACACTATCAGCTTGCAAAGCAAACATTAAACCTGTTTTGAAATGAAAAGAGCAGATTGTGAGATGGGAGCAGAGTGGACTGCCTCCGGGCTGTTGTTGATTTCTGCAACTCTGCCCGCGGCTAAGATTCCAGATGGGTTTCACTCTCTTTAACTACACTCAACTCAAATGTTTTCTCCAAAATAATTCCCATGGCAACCATTTTTCCCCCCATTCAACGTTTGGTGTCAGTGACCGGTCCCTTTACCTCTTAAACTAAAAGCAATTTTGCGTCTGGGAGATATAATGGTGAGTGAAAGAAATGAGCAGAAACAAAAGAAAAGAAAGGCAAATGGGGGGGGGAGACATTCACATCACTCGTTATGCTGTCGAATTGTGTCACGATAATGTGCCTCAATATGAGAGGAAATTGACTGTGTAAAACCAAATCATCACTGTGGCACGGCTTTCTTTTGTAATGACAATATGTGTCTCCACATTCCCATCAGCGTGCGTGCCCCTAAAACGATGCCAGGAAATGAGTCCTGAAGATGACTGCTGGCTGCCACTGAGAGTGATAGAGAGGACAAGCAGGGGATCACCACAGGACCACAATGTGCAGAGCAGGGCTGGGCGGGACCATTTGTATTGGATTATTCGGGACACAAAAGGCAAGGGCTCGCGGGATTCAAGGCCTGGTGGTGAAAATGGCAAATTACAAGATCACATCAGTTGCATGCCTGGACACATTACTGTTGAACAAGCTGAAACATCAATAGTTAAGAGGCTCAGGCTGAAAGATGAACCTAGTTCTGTCGTACAGCTACCGCATCAATGCAGGCCAACAGTCATAAGATGTAATTAGTCTACAGTATTAAAACATCAAAATTATACGACACTAAATATATACACTGTTCGGTTCATTGGTGAAATCTGCACGTAGGTTGTGATGAGAGGTTCTGTTGTCAGGACTTCTCTACGTTGAGCTGCTAGTCACATGTCAACCTGTCACACAATCATTGCTGCTTGGTTTTGATGAAGGTGATGAACATGAATTTCAGCCAAGGCTCTTCTGCATTTGGGTGCAAATCAAATGTAAAATTATACTTAATATTGTTTGGTGTTACATATTATATATCTGTACAGTGGAAACCATATTTTTCGTAGGTGGTCATTTGCCCAACATAAACAAAGAAGTGCTGGTGTGTACCATAAATAAACTTGTGTTTGTCCTTGGGTTTTACTATAATATTATCACGCTCAGTCAAGGGAGAAATAAATACAAGAAACATGTCCTCATATATTGTCTGCATTTCCACGACTGGTGCTGATGAATGACTCACCCTATCCAGAAGTAAAAGCAAAACAAGCAGCAGTGAATATTAAAACCAAATACAAAGTGAGTCAGGGACATAAAACCAAACATAACTGAGAGCATTTCATATCTGATAGCAGACTTTCACACCGCCACGGGCAAACACTAACATCTATCCTCATGAGGACGCTTGACTGTCCACATTAATTCACAGTCCCCTGCAGTGACGCTGCTTACATAGCCTCAGCCCTTTGTTCAGCCTGAACTGAATCCTAACCTCAATACAGCTGCCTGAAGAAGGGAGGCTTGGCCGAGTGCTGTCATTTTGCAGAATTTCCAAAATTTGAGTTCCGCAACTCTGATTTTTTATTTTTCTTTGACATCAGCGATGGTCGCTGCTTTCAAGTTCACTTAAATAGAACATGATGTGGTTCCATTTTGGTGTGGTAATAATTTAAAATTACTTTTAGATACTATGGAAAAATAATTAAAAAGAACTGAAATGAATTACTGCAAAATGCAGAGTCATCTTTACTGCACAATGTATTATTTAGAAATTGAACACATATTCCAACGATGTTTGAAGTGGATACATAACTCCATGAAAGCCACACATGAAAAAATCAACTATCCCCTACACCCAAAACATTTTGTAGAAAAGATATAGAAAAAATGTAGAATGGACCATAAAATATTTCAAAACCCAGCAGCACAATAACACACAACAATAAATAAGAGATTACAGCCCCAGAAGCACAATGATCCGGCTGTAAGACGACGCTGAAGACTGGTGCTGCAATATCATATCTTCTTGGACTGCATCCTCACCTCAGAGGAACAGATCTCTCCCTGCTTATATTAATTAGCAATGCCTAATAGATTTTAATTATTCCTCTGTTCATCATCTTCACTCATTCTCCTTCGCCGCGAGATTACTACAACTGGTGATATGCTATTATTTTTCTAATCCATTTTTCCATAAAGCGCACAGTGAGAATGTCCCACTCACCTCTCCTCAAGCAATTTTTTGGGTTGTCGGAACAATCACATGATTAAATAGAGACAATGATGCAAGTTTCAATTCACAAATTGGAAAAGCTAATCCTCTGCTTAAGATTTCCAGAGGGGGAGGGAGATTGAAGAATTGCAGAGGGAGCATGTTGGGGAAATTGTGCTGTAGGAACTTTTTGCAGGCTTGTGGAAGCATGTATATAAATTCAACAGTTTATTAGGTACACCTTGAAATTAATAATTCATTGTGCATTAGGTGTGTGTTATTTTACCTACCCTAAAATACCACAAATGGCACGGACAAAAGGGCAGCATTAATTGCAGGACTGCTGGTCTGGACTGCATTTGTGTTAGCCTGGTGTTCCTAATAAACTGCACACTGAGTACATCCGTGAGGGCCGGAGCAAATAAAGGCAGATGTAAGTGCAGGTGGAGAGTGAATGGATGTGTGATGGCACACTCGTATTTAAATCAAACCCACCCCATTTTTCATTTGCAGTCATTTAAATGGTGATTTATAGAGGACGTGTAGCCGTGCGTGACATTTAGGAAAGGCCTGTCTTTCCTCGCCCAGGCTGTGTTTCATCAAACTAACCAACCCACTTCCTCCACATGTAATTAGAGAGCCTTTTAATTAGAGCTGAGCCGAAGGATGGCTTGTTATCTGTCAAGTCTGCAGAGCGCCACCTCCATGCAGCCGTTCACGAGCAGCCCAGAGCCGACTGGAACCACCAGATGAGCAGGAGAGAGATGGAGAAAGGGTTTAAAAAACCGCTATGCAAACATTTCCATCTGCATTCACCCAATTCTGTCTCAAATTGTGTGTGATGAAAGGAGAAATGTTCCTCACTGCACCGGGCTACAAGATAGGATTACATGGAATAGACATGTTTTAACTTTCAGTTGCAGACAGCAGAGTTACATGTTTATAAAAAGATAATAGGGAAATGAAATCCTTGGATCCCTTGGGTCAGACAAGGTTTGTATTTCAAGGTAATTAAATCCAAATGCAATATTGATGCTGTAAATAGTGCTAAATGATGATGCATGTACATCCATCCATTTTACATATCAGTTTTTCTGGTGGAGTGAACGCTTTTTCACACAGCTCTCAAACAGCCCCGGGTCACTGCTGTGCTGATGTTCTCTCCCCACGTCTGGAAATTTTTTGAACTTTTTAAGGACGAGTGCTACAACAGATCGAGGAAGCTAAAACAAATGTCTGCACTACTCTTGCACAAACCTTGATGGACTACCTGCCATCAACTTGAAGGTCAGTGACTCACAGTCCATCGTAGGCCAACATATCTCCAGCACCAGACTAGCACTTAGTGAAGTGCTCCATTAAGAATTCTAGTGCTGGAGAGAGAATTTAGTCAAGATCATATCGCCACTGTCACAAAAGAAAGAAACTACTTCCACCAAGGCCAAACAATCACATATATGTCAGATTTTTACATCAAACATTAAAAATTTCCAGAGCAGAATTTTTGAAAAACGTGAAAGTGAGTGACTAAACATTCTTTGAAAAGCCTCTTTTCACTGGATCTACACTACAGTTGAATGGATTCTTCCCTGGCCAATTCCCCATTCATCCAACAATTCTGGTGAAAACCGTCAGGTGCTTGTTGCATGATCTTGCTGACGGATAAATAGTGAAAACATCACCTCCTCAGTGGAGGCAAAAAAAAGAATGAAAAATTACTGAAAACGTCCACGTCCATTTCTACGTAATCTTGAAGTGTGTAAATACTGTCACGGTTTTGTCTTGAGTGTTTATTTTCCGCCTCTTTATGAGAGTGTTTCCAGTTTAATTATTTCCTCCTTGTGTTTCTTGATTATCCCTGTGTTTATGTTGTTTATGAGTTGTGTCTGTGTATCATGTTTGCCCACTCCCTGTGTTCTGTTTCCTCTTTTATTTTGTAGTTTCTGCTCCCAGTGTGCTTTCCTTCTTCATTTCCTGTCTTTGTGATTGCCTGCACCGGTCCTCATGTGTTCCACCTGTGTTCCACCTGTGTCCAATTGCCCCTGCCTTCCCTGTCTGTATATAAGTCTCTGTGCTTCCCCTTGTCGGTTCCTTGTCGTTATAGCCTGTCTCACTGCCTGTCGTTATGTTTTTCCTATGCCTTGTCTCCTGTGCTCGCCTCCTCTGAATCTTCTCTGTAAGTTCCTGGTGTTTTCCCCTGTGCTCTTAGTTGCTTTTTCAGTCTAGACTTTTCTGTGAGATTCCTCTGTTTGTTGTTTTTTCTCTGGACATTTTCCTATTAAAAGGACACCTTCTGTTTAAACTCTGCATCCTGGGTCCATCTGCTTAAACAAACCTGACACAAAACAATGTCATATTCTCCTGGCCTACCTGCAACCCCAAAAGATTTCAACATCAAAACAAATGAAAAACCTTAACCTTACCAAAACATCCAAACTACAGCAGGTGGGTAGATCTGTGCAGACGGGGTCCTACACTGATAGTCTGCAGTGTGAAGAACCAACAGAAGTACGGCCCTGTGTATGAACTGTCACTCCAATGCCCTCCCACTCTCCCGGTGGTTTCTTTATGAAACCCTTTGTGAGCTACAAGTTTCTGATCTCTCTGAAGCTGGCATGGTCATTAGTGATCAATACGCATTAGATATAACTCATGGTAATGCTTGCAATAACAACTTGTAACATCCCGGGGAACTGTTTCACAGAAAAAAGCAGCAAAAATCTCGGATCACTTAAGAAAATGTCAGGCAGATGTCAACGACAGGAAACTCATTACTAAGAATCTCAGCATGACTCCCTAAAGTCACCCGATTCAATCAATTTATTTCAGCAGCATGCGGTTCCAGGCAGCAGGGAGTTGCTATTATCATAAAAACTAAAATCCCACTCATCATAAAACCATTGTAGCTGACCTGCACGGGCAGTACATTCACATAAGTGCCTCAATTTCCAAAAGCATTGCTAATCTTAAAGGTCCAAACAACAGAGGGTCCGCCTTTTTCACTCGTGTTTTTCTCATTTTCAAACATTGTTGACAATCTTATCTTAATTGGCTTGAACAACCTCCTTGACTTGAACTGTATATCAAGCACATCTGATAAAAAAATTACAACTTTAAAACAATACATGTTGGAATTTGGCCTTGACAATAAGTAGCAGATAACAATTTTTGATAAACAAGGAAATCATCCCTCCCCAAGTCACTCTGCAGGGGAGTAGTGTTGATTTGTGAATCACATCCCTCACTAGCTCACCAACACTGACATTGAACTGGCTTTGCTCCAACTAAAATTAGAGCAAACCCACCCCACCGCAGTAGAAACGCGGTAGTTACCCCATCAGTAAACCATCCTGTATAAATGGGATTCGTAAAAGGGCAAATCTTATCAAATAACATGAACTAATTATTCAGTTTAATGAAACTGTTAAACAAAAAACCTAAACAATTGTGTCATTAGATTTCTGGTAAATCATTGATAAGATATGGACATACCTATTACTTACTTAGCAGAATAACATTCATCAAATAAGACAACTCTTCACTATGTCCACCATCCGACTGGGCTTTCCAAATTATGCTAATGAATTATAATCCATCTCCAAATATACTCATCAAACCTCTCACGAATAGAAACACAAACAATAAGACACATGCTCTCCATACTACTTCAAATTGCTACACCCCATGCTTTAATAAAACAGTAATCCAAGGATTCCTATTCTCAGCTATTTATTTAACAACCGGTAACACCAGAGCCACACTCATCCAATTGACTGCCAGCATGAAAGCAATGAACTTACACTGGAAGATCAGGGACACGCCAAACATTACTCATGTGTTCAACCTCCTCACGGAGCCCATCTTAGCAGACTCAGTGGAGACATGTTCATTTCACAGTAACCCCCCAGAGACGCCATGAAACAGATGACGGGCTGATGTTGGACTCTGCATGCTGATGTGTGTCCAGTAAAAACAATAAACCATGGAGGCAAACCATGGAGGATAATTGATTGGCGTTTACATCAGCCAATGGTACTGAATGTGCAACTCATCCCCGACAGTGACCGAAGCAGATCAATGGGGAAAGTCATGACAACGGCCTGATCCCTGTTGTCAGAGACTCCTCACCAGCACTTCTGCCTTCGTCTGTGGACTGAACCAATGAATCAGACGTCGCAGTTCCCTGTCTGCCAGTCAGTAACTGGCAGGATTTAAAGTCAGGGGAAGAAGTAAAACATTCAAGAAAAGCTTCCTCTTTGAACACAATATCAGGAAAAAAAACTGATATCAGTTTATAATAAGGGTATCGTATTTTCTTTTTTAAACCATTTTTGGCATATACTAAGACAAATTCAAATCATTGAGACATGAAGATTGTTTACTGTTAAACGTTTTTTTCAAACTATTTTACAGCTGTAATATTAATCTATACATGCTTTTATATATGTATATCCGTGTATTTGAGACGGGCGCTCACCTCAATAAATAACCCAGTGGTATGCATGTCTGAAAATATACCACAATATTGATTCAAATGAAAAATCATTTAGATTTGTGTCGTCGGCACTTAATGTGTTTTCCGGAGTTTGAGCTCATTTTACAAAGTGACATGATGTTGCCGGGATGATCCAGCAGCAGCCTCCAAAGCAGAGGGAGCTCACAGCTTCTCCCTGATGAAGCCATTTAGCAGAGCTGATGGAACAGCTTCCTTCTGTCACTGCGAACTAAGCAGAAGGCATAAGGAGGGAGGTGAGAGAGAGAGGGAAACAATTAGCCTAGGGGTCCTGGGGATCATAAGTAATAATTTGAGTGAAATTAAGTGGCAGGTTTAACAAGCAGGGATAATTTCACTTTTCTGTTCTTCCCGGGGGAAATCTGGCCTTTAATTGAGTTAACACTTTTTGTTTGGTAAACACTCCTGAAGCAGGCCAAGTCTGCCGCTGTGTCTCATTACCGACACTGAGAATTGGTGTCAGTGCCCAACCATCTCCTACTACCTCTCCGTCTGGACTGCCTTCTCCTCCTCATCCCACACTCCCACTCCCTCAGGTGCTTAGCTGCATTTGTTCAGTGTTGGTGTTTCTAGACGTCTTTTATTAGGAAATCAGCCTCTTAATGAGCAGGAAAGAAAACAAACAATAGTTGGCCCTTTAGAAAATAACTTGGGACATTTTTACATACACACCATATGTTTCTACAATTATCAGCTGACGCAACACTAGTAATTCTAGAAGTTATATCATTTATAGCGCTGTCATGAAATCTTTTACATTTGTGACAAACCATCTGTAGCTGGATTCATCCTCCGGGCACCATAAACACAACACGTCAACAGCTTTTAACATTTTCACAGTGTTAGAGAGATTTCAGAATGGACCACAGTGGTTGACTATGAAAGATGACCATCCCCATAGCCATGTTGAAAGAGAGTGAAATGTTAGCATAACAGACACAGATTTGTTGGAAGATAATGTCTCAGATGAAAAGCTTCAGTATCAGATACTTTGTGGTTAAGATGATGATGATAAAATAAAGCAGCAGTGTCATCCTTTAAAACAAATCCAAGAGTAAAGGTAATCTAAGTTCCAGTGTAGGTCTAATATTATCTGCAAGAGAAGAATTTACCTACTTCAGTTAAGAAGAAGAATATATCTTTTGTGTTCAAAAGACTTGGGCACAGTTGAGGGGGCTCAACCTCCTGATAATCTGCTTTGTAATTATTCTAAAATTAACAAATGTTAAAGTTGCCTGGAAACATAAGTGAAAAATCCCAGAGCTGCATGAGTCCTGTTGCAGAATCCTAATCGGTGCAAACAAGTGCTTCACAGCCCCTTCAGTCAGGCCCTCTTCAAACCGGTGGCAAATCCCAAGTACAAAAACACGAGTACAAAGGAACGTCGGATGTGTCTGACACGTTTGCTTCTCAATTTCCTCTTTCCCTCTAATGCATCACCGCTTTCCTGCCTGATCACCCCCCGCCGCCCCACCAAGCGTAGGGAGGAATACAGAAAACATCTGTTGACCGTGCCTCCCGTTGAGTCCATTGTGGTCCATTATTGGAGCTACAGAGAGAGGTGTGGGTGGTATATTGTTGTTATTTGGACACCATCCACCCCCACCTCAAAACCCAATTTCCAGCCTGAACCCAGGGTCCTGCGGGGTGTCTCATATTGTGTGGGAAGCCTCTGTGGCGGGGATATTGAGCAGTACAGTAGGTGAACAATGGGAGGCATGCGTAGTAGGTTATGTGCGTTTGTGTGGGGGGAGGATGGGTGGAAGGGGTTGTTATTGTGAAACAGAAGGAAAGCAGTGGCGGCGTCACAGTGCCAGGCAGGACCCAGGATAACAGGGAACTCAATGGAGTGTTAAATGGGAAATCGTCTGTTTTCAGCCACAGATTTTATGTCTTTGCTGCTCTCAGTCTGCTACTCCCCCCTCTTGCCCCCCCCCCCCCCCCCCCCCCCCCCCTCTGTCTTTTTACCTCTTTTTGTCCAACTGATTTTTTATTTTTTTTATTTTCCTCCCCATGATCCCTCCATTCTGTCGTCTGCCTCATCGTGGTCCCTGCAGGCCCTCAGGTTATCTCACATACCGTGGGCAGTTTTCCGCCTCATGTTCACAATGAGCCCATTTGGGTTCACAGTGTCAGTCCATGGGCCCTCACAGCGTCTCTCAGCAGGACATCTCCATTAGCAACTTGACAAGACCACTGGAGGGAACTTAGAAAATACCCCTCCACCTCCACTGCCACCCAGACCTCGTCGTCCATCTCCATCTCCCTGCCCAGATACTCTCATCCATTTACAGCCTCAGTTAATGGCTTAACTCATCAAGCGTTATGGCTCTGAAAGGGGATGAGCTGATTGAAAAACACTCCGGATTTGTCATTGTTTTTTATGTTTATTTTTTTATTTTTTAACACAGTGTTAAATTTAGCAGACGGACGTTAAGTTGGACCCATTCTCCTGCTCGAAGCGCTTGAATAAGTGTGTGATTCAGTCAGAGCTGGCAGCACCATTATCCTTTCAGAAGAGTTAATTGATCCCCCATACTCTCTCTTTGCTCTGAGGGGAGTGGAGGGAAAGAAAGTCCAACATTTGGGTCTGGGGTGAGATGAGGAAGTGCCAATGGTAGAAATGTATTCGCTCAAATAGCTGAGGAAAAGAAAGCAAAGGAAATCATTTGAAAAGACGACATATTTAGAATTTAGAAGGATGAACTCACTAAAGGATGAAGCTGGCATTGAGCGTGTGTATCTAAAAGGCTGATGTATCTTAAATTTGAAGTTACATTTGCCAAAATCACTGAACCTTTTGCAAAAATGAAATTATGCATTGTTGTCATATTTCTGGGAACCGATGTATGGTGAGTAGGATGTGTACTGAAAGATGCAGGGTCCTAGAAAAATTGTATGAGAGAAATTATGCAATAGTGATTCATTAGTCAGCTACAGCTTCTAGCATATAGTCAATACTGTCTCCTTTTATAAAATAAACTTTTAATATGGTAATCACCTGCACTGCACAAGTAGAATAACAGTTTTAATAGACATGTTTTCTGCATGTGGATTTGACAGTCAGATGTATTTATTTACTGAGTGTCCATATACAAAGAGGTTACGACTCAGCATTTTCCAACTCACAGATCTAAATTGACAAGTCACGACTCTCTATGCATACTATCTTTTCTTCATCATATCCATTTTTTAAACATACATCATCAATGTCATGTTCTGCCCCACCGAAGATGATTCAAAGCCTCATGCCACGAGAGTCAAAGTCACTGGACAAGATGTCTACTCCTGTACAATCTAAATACTATCCTTGCAGTTTATTACCTTGTAGTGAACAAGTTGATAGCACCACATGAGATATGTCTCACATGTTGCCGATGCTACCCTACAGAGCTATAAAAACTGCTCACTTCTTTGCGTCAATTCCTTATTGAATGATTGCTGACAGCGAACATTGACCCGTTAATGTACTAAAGTGCCTGAACTGAGAATCATTGTATCCTGTGTCTGACTTAATCTTCCTCACAGTGAAGAACCTTCTCCACGACTCCTTAAAGATCTTTGACCATAGATAGAATAGCAGACCGACGCACAAATCAGAATCTTGTATCGCTGTTACATAAATCTTCTGGTATTTTTCGCTGAAAAGCCTGTGAAAGTAAAGCCCAGCTCAGGCTAAATTACCACACAGACTTATTTGTTTCTATGAGATTCAAGACTCATACCACTTATCCAACAAATCTTGCTTCCACTGTCATTGAACCTGACTTAAGTTTGACTTTACCCTCACAAGAATCCCTGCAGAGACGAAACACATTTATATCAGCCTGTTTTTTATTCAACAGGCAATGAAGTAATGTACTTGGCTGGATTAAAAAAACAAAACCAATCCAAAAACGAGAAATGGTGATGACAGACCATAATAACAACTCTACACCCCGTGTGGAAACTTCATTGTGACCTTCCTTATTGTGCATGCAGCAGACAGAATGTCCACAAGGTCCGACTCCAGTCCCCAAAGCGAAAGGAGTATTTATCTGCTTAAACAGCCTCTGTAAACCTGTGAGGGAGCCGTTGGATAAGAGTCTCACACAGTGGAGGGATGAATAGCATTGAAAAGGGAACAAGCCAGCAGAACACCTGGCTTTCTTGATGTCAGTTTTGATTTTAAATGGTAAAAAAAGCAGCAGGCCCCAGGCCGTCGAGCTGCCTTTGTGCTGAAGAATGTCAGAGCATCTTCAGGTCTGTGTCTGATTCAATCAAAGTGTCTGATCTGTCCCCTGACAATGCACCGCAGCTCGAGTGGGGCCTTTGTTAGTCAGTGGTTATGTTATGAACTGCATCAGGGTAAGAGCTGAAATTCAGTTTTTTATTCTTAGGTTAAATGATTCACTGCATTTCCCAAGTCCTATCCTCTACACCACATATCCACAGAGCAGGGCTACTGCATTGATGATACATCTATCTATTTTTTTTTATGTTACTCTTAATAACCTGAGAACTGAACAAGGTGCAAGTGCCTCAAAGGTCATCTTCCTAGTACTGGAGACTTTGGAGTGTATGACTTTTACTCCAGCTTTACACAAACTTTTACTTCATGACTATTTTTATAATTGCCACTAGTTTGGAATTGACTACAGTTGACCTTCACAGAGGAAAGTAGAGAGAAAAACTAGGGGAGAGAAACTCCACCTTCTTATTTTAAAAGATTCAATTTGAGCTAAACTCTGAAGTTGGCTCCACCAAACCAAACTGCAACCGAAAATGATGACTTATGAAAACGAAGACGTCTTCAGACACCTACTTTTACAACTTTTTTTTTTATTAAATTTTTTATCAAGAAAATAATGAAGGCAATCAACTAAGTGTAAAAAGTGAATATTAAAATGTTGTTTCGCATAGGACCCCAACCTCATTGCCCATTGAGTCCTACACTACTTTTTTTTACCATTTAAACATTTGTCTATACCCTTACCCGTCTTCCAAAATGCTTTCTGCTAAAAAGCAGCGTTTGATGAACGCATGAATGCAGCAGATGTTTAGAACAGCACTCACTGTATGGCGGTTATATAAACAGCACATTGACACTATATGCAACTTCCTGTACCCAGGTTTTTAACAAAAACGCAGCTAGTGAAGGTGAAACAACAAGATTCAAGTTCCGTAGAAGTGAAATTAAAGAAAAACAGCCAAATAGTTTTATTTGATCTCCCTTAAACCAACACAAATGAGTTTTAAGTCTTTAAGGGAGCTTTGCTAATTAAAAAGATTCCTTCTCTGTCTGGAATACTAATGCTAAGGCCTTGAACGGACCGTATACATGACTATGAGCAGAGCTCTGCCATATTGCTTTAATAGCACAATCCACTGTCGCGTGACTAAGGCACACTGTCAGGACGACTAATAGTCTTAACACTCAAGTGAATCTGATGAGTTTTTACCAGCAAGCAGATAATGAGCATGGAAAGGAATCTGCTGTGAGGATCCCTAGAGAACTACTTTGTACGTCTTGCAAACTTCCCCAGCCTGGGTGGGATCAGGATGTTGTCAGTAATGTGCAATGTAAAATGAAAGAAGTTTAGGATTAGCTGTAGGGTTTAATATGGCCAGTGTGCTGCTGAATCAGGGTGAAACAATATACTGTGGAGTACAGAGGCAATCATTTGATATGCTGCCAACAGTGACCGAAGGCCAGGGTAAACATGGCGCTGCGCAGCACAGCATCCATTCATCAGCTTCCAAGGCTTCAGAGCTGGTGGACACGGAGACTCCATCGAGTGGGAACCTGGTTGGCACGAAAACACTGCCAATATGTGAACTGAGCATATTCCTCAAGTTTATTTATTTTCTTAATTACGACGCAACACCACCGACACTCCTCCAACCTCTACCACTGTGAGTCAGCAACCTCTGATCCGCTGCACCTGTAGCTCGGTCAGACACACTGAAGGTAACAGATCTGATGAAGTGTATATATATCATTACAGATCCTACAGTTAAAAGACAAGTCACCTGGCTTTATGATTCTGTCATCCATTATCTTATCTGGTGCTACGCTAAAAGCAACACAATATATTATACTATATATATTGTATAAACTGCAAAAATGACACTAGAAATTTCTCCCAGAGCCTTTTTTAAAGTTTGGTTTAAGGCCTTTAGGAGATTTTAGGTGCTTCTCGAGTGGCCAAACACTAAAGGGGGATTTTGCAGTTGTGTATTGTGCTGGAAAGCTTGCAATTATATTATTACATTGTAATTTTTCCAACAACATTGCTTAACGGAGAGCAGACTATCCAACATAGCTGCCAAAAACGAGATGCTAAACTGATGCTCTGCTTGAATGCTCCCTCATCATTAACCCACTCCTGAATTCCAACATGCTGCTGTACAAACTATCACGATTGAATGACTGATTGAATATAATTGTGGTTAATGGGTTTAAACTGATACTTATGTGCAACTGTTAATCAATGATGGCCAAGAGTGATGTTTTTCCTTTTACATTAAGCATTGTAACTAAACTGTAATTGCTAGCTTCATATTAGATTTGTCTAATTCCCCCTTTAAAACCCACATGAAGCTATTTTTCACTGCATCAGTTTTCACAACATTCTAACCTAAGATGCTATTTGAAATCTAAACTTAATTGAACGACACGTATTTTCTCTGAAACAATTAAGTGTATTTGATGTGTTTGTGTGTGTGACCATGATGTATCATTCCACAGGTTCTCAAACTTTTAAAGTTGTGACCAGTTCAACTCAAGTGTGTTTTTCCCTTCAAATAAAATGGGCTCTGAATAAATGAGAGTTTAACTTTGCATAACCTTGTTTTTTCCCTCTTGTTTAGCGACTCATAATCCTTAAGATTAGTCCGGCAACTCCTTGTGTGTCTTTAAGGTTGGTATGAAACCAGGGCATCAGACCATAACCAGCATTTTACATAATGTAAAAAAAAAAATAAAAAAAAATAAAGTCTTGTCAAAGAGAAGAAAGAATCAGACGATGGCGATTCAAAAATGGCAAAACTGTAAACTTCAACCTTGTCTTTGCTGTGGAGAGCCACTTGTCTCCCACAGTCCTCTGGGCTCACAAAACCCTTGGCTGACACTAAGTGGCTCTCTGGGTTAACTCTGGGCTACTGGAGTCACTGCTCCTCGCCCTCGAGAGGGCTGCCAAGCATCTCCAGCCACTGGAAATGTAATGCCAGCTGCTGGAATAATGTCCCAGCTACATGTCACTGCCAAATTTCTTCCCCGGCATGTGGACAATACCAGAGCCAGATCCAAGTCTGTGAGCCAGAGAGGGGATGACAGGGAGATGGCTTGATGCACACAGAGAAGCAGATGGAATAAACTAAGCCGAGAGAAGCCTCGTCTAAGAGGGGGAGAAGGGCACAGATTGTGGGGCCGCAGCCAAAATATGAAATAACCAAATATTAGCCTCCCGCTAATGAGAAATCCTTCAAACAGTCCGAACCCTAGACAAAGGCTCTGGAAGCATTTCAAAGCCATAGCACCAGCCTCAGCCGGGCATATCCCACAATGCAACATGAGTGCTGCGTCCCTTGGACAACAGTTAGGCCACAGAGGGAAGCATGATCTGGGTATCAAACAGACATGCAGGCAGATTTGTGTTCTCTGAGCTGATTGTTTGTAGTGGGTGTGTGATTTGATGGGTCCATAAGCCCCCCCCCCCCCCCCCCTGCCCTTCCAAACCTCAACTCTGCCCAAGGGTCAGCACCCAGGTTCCCACCCACCCTCCAAACAAACCTTCCCCCCGCCCCTCTGACTTACTCGACACTTAAATCAGTACAGGCCATGTTTCCCAGACTGTTCTGCCACTCAACTGGGTCTCCACTGAGACGGCATGACTGACAGGCTGGAACAGGAACAGGCCAGATAAAGGCGAAACACCCTTCTCTCAATCTCTCCACCAGCCTCGTCCTATTCCAGTTCACAAATCGACTCCCAACAACCAACTCACTCACACACAAACACACTCACATATATAGGGTTGCAAAATTCCAGGAATATGCAAAGCTGGAAACTTTCCATGGGAATATAGGGGAATTAACTGAAATTAACGGGAATAAACTGGAAATTGTGTGGGAAATTTATACTAACTGTATTTACCTTGTCATATACAGACATAAATATAAACATTTTGTTTTGTCATAGGCTGATTTGAGCCCTGAGGAAACTTTCGGCACTTGACTATATGCTTCTGCATCTTTGTGTCATTCTTAACATAGGTCTTTGCACAGTATTTTCAAATGTACACAGCCTTTCCTTCTTCATTGGCTGGGGTGAAATGTCTCCATACATGAGAGAGTGCACGTGGCATTGTTCTGTAGAATTAGATGAGAAAAAAGCTTGTAAAAAAACCCTAAACCAATGCCAGAGATAAAAAAAAATTGGCCAATTGGAATCGTTTTTTAAAAATATTTTACAATTGATGGATAAATGAATAGAAATAGGCTAGAAGAACAGAGGAAAAACCCTCAATCAGCATGCTTATATATTTCCCCCAGTTATATCATTGAAACTTACCTGACTAGTCCTGCACACTACAGCAGGCCTCAATAGCCCAGCTGTAGTGTGCAGGATGCTGGCAATTATCTGTGCATGTGATGGAGAAATGCATAGTGAAGGGGTTGAAATTCAACGTGCAGCGTGTGCTGCATTCCATAAAGTTTTTTTTTTTTTTTCAAAATTCCCAAAATTCCTGAGCTGAATATTCCCATGGAAAGTTTCCCGAAAGTTTCCGGTAATTTACCGCCCCTTTGCAACCCTACACATATATCTCAAAACAAAGACTTGTGCAACAAAAGCATAAACATAATCCACAAAAGACACCGACTCCATTTACACCTGACATCCAAAAATCTCATCTTGAATCCAGATTGTAACTGAATGCATTTACACCCCTGGTATTAATGTGTGTATCTGGTGTCCACACTGAGATCTAACAGAGATCAAATCACTCCTCATCTCATTTGTACAGGTTTAAAAAAACAAGCAGTAACAAAGAGTTGGAAGAAGAATGGAAGATGAGGGTATCCATCCCTGAAGTTCACTCATCTTCACTCTGTCCACATGAATGGATAAAGTGATGATTGAGTTGAGGACCTCATGTGTTAACTGTCTAACGGCTGCTATAATGGTGTGCCAGACACACACAAAGTAGATGACTAAGACATTTTCATTGTAGACATTTTACTAAATAAATGATCATCGTTGGATTAATCAGTTTATTAAATGATTATCAGATAGCAATAATACGTGCAAAATGTTTATCCAAAATTTTAAGAACTGGGTTTGTCGAATCCTTTTTTAGCTTGGAAGTAACAGACTCAAACAGATTCATGGTCCTCTTGCTGGTCTTCATCCTGTGGTTTTCAGCCACAACTCATGGCCTTTATAGACAGATGGAGTTTGTATAATGTGCTGTAAGTGTGGATTGTAGATTAGTCAAAGGAGGATTAATTCATATTTGTGTGTACGCATAAACATATAAACGACATTGTTATGTCACAAATGGCATCCAATGCTTGATTAAAATTACTTAAATATATACTTAGTAGTTGCACTGGCAGCCACATAATAATATCAAAGTGCTATTTCCCATACATTCCCACTTGTATCCTTTTCCCACCATAATCCATGAGTGGTGCTCAGATCAATCCTGGAATATGCCTGATGTCTGAGTGACATTTTTTATAACTCTGTTTTGATCTGACTTTAAAATGGTATCTGTCAAAAAGGAAATAGCTTTCCATCACGGCCCCATTTAAAATGTAGCCACAGGTAAAGCACATTTATGGTAATATGGAAATAGAAATGATTCAGCGGCGGGGCTGTGGCTCTGAATACCAACTGTGTTTCGCGGCTGCAACAAACAAAGAGACGACCTTGATGACTGAAAGGTCAGAACGTCTGCGTGGACCGGGCTGAAAGTTAACATCGCCGCCTTCCAACTTATGACAAGAAGATAAACGCAGGAATTACAGTCGGGCCTGAGTGTTTTTTTGAACTTGTTTCAATTTTGCAGTGCACACAATGAATCAGACAGCAGCTGAGGCAATTAACAAGGACAGACATTATGGTAATGAGAGCGTGGAGCTTGTAAGGTCACCCTCGTTGCGCATGTAAAGCCACGACTCAGGGCAGGGATTCTCCGTCACCTGAGTCACCGACGGCAGCATAAAAGGATGAGGTGCAGAATTGGCTTACCCAATCTGTCACACACAGGCATGTGCTAGAAAGGAGGAAATCTCTGGGCCAGACTGCACGGGCTCATTTAATTGTCTCCCTGATTTGGTGGAGTGACACCGGATGCTGAGTTTACAGCTTCAGTGGGAAAGGATGCAGCTGGGTGGTGTGCAGGATGGGAACAAATAAATAGTCAGGCAGATAAGCAAGGGAGGGAATGAAGTGGTAAAATAAATGAGTGATATAAAGAATCGATGCGCTGCACCTCGATGGAAAAGGCTGCTGATTACAAATATCAGACAGCATACAATCTTCAGCTTTGTGGCATGTAGAAAAATAAAAAACTAATTGGACCACAAGTTACAATTGATTATATCATCTAATTATTTCCAAGGACAATGATAAAAATTCTCATTTGCCACGAAAACCTATTTCTTTTGAACATACCATTGATTCTTCCTCACTAAGTCGTTTTGATACTTTCCCTCATCTATGGTTTACACAAGCCTCGATGCTTATGTCCTTGTGGATGTTTTTATATTTAATATAATAATGCAATGTCATAGTGACATAGTTGAATAATGCATTTTCAAATTCTCATAAATATAACCAGAGGTCCCTGTGTCTGCATCAATCGTGGACATATTTATTTTTTTAAGTGTCTCTTTTAGTCCAGATCCTTGTTGATCTTGACATTTGATCTTTTACTGATCAGCTCCAAAAGTTAAATAACACGGAAAATATATTCCCAATGAATTTTGTGAAAGTTCACCCAAGCACATGCACACACAGGAGGGCAGGGGGAATATAATGAATCATTTCAGAAACTACACTTTCACAATAAATGTGCTGTTGACTTATTCCCTGTTTTATTCTTTTTTTGAGTTTTGACTAAAAATGCACTGCATCATGTATGTGTAAGTGACATCACCTGTTAATGATGCAGAGACGTGACAATTCATAGGTGCAGCCACATTCCAGTGAAAAGACAAAGGATGATGAACTGGATTTTTGAAGGGAATAAAAAATACTGTTTCATGCTTTGATTGGGATCTTTATTAGAACACAATTTATTGATGCATCCTCTGTCAATGTGGATGATGGAACTCGTTTCAGTCTCTGAACAGCGGACCTGCCAGAACCACTGATATAGGGATTAGTAAATTAGTGCAGGAGGAAGTGATTTCAGACACAGCCTGTAGTAAATACTGTGCTGGCTAACTAATCGTAATTAACAACAAAGCCACTGTGGAGCAGTTAATGCAACAGCAAAGCAGTGTTATATAATCAAGGAAACACGGTAACACAACTCTATCAGAGTCAGCAGTGTCAGGTTGGTTTGTAAATGGTCCACCACTGACAGAAAAACGCCCAGCGAACAAATCAAGTGATCACAGCGCTTCCAATAAACTTGATGTTTTTACTCTTATTTTCTGCTGGCGTCAATGTTTGAGTGCACTGGGTATTTATCGTAGAAAAAAGTGCAATTTGCAAGATTACGCTATGCGAGGAAGTGACATCTTTCAACTTAGCTTTTACTGTCATCATAAACTCTACAGATACCTCAGCTCTAAACTTATGATTATTACTGAGACATGTGGACATGCTGGTTGGGAGATGATCGAAACAGGTTCAAAGGAAAGTAATTCAGAGTGTAAAAATCGTTAAAGGGAAGATGTTCAAAGACTGGACTAAAATACACATTGAGTATGGACATGAATATAATCAGTCTCTATGAAGAGGCATATTTCAGAGAAAAATGAAAACTGAAGGCAATTAAAACAATAAGATATAGTTCTTTAAAGCGGTAAGAACTCTCCTTTTCAGAGGGCAGATATCTGCATCATGTCCTGACAAATACAGAATTTAAGTAATTGTATTTTCTAAGATTACATAAATGTCACTGACCGATATAAATGTCTGATTCCATTTTCTGTTTCCGATGTGTGAACTGTTAACACTGCAGATTTAACTACTGAGAGTGAAGCATTTAGCCAAGGTGCTGAGAGCCGAAGCAGTGCGAGGAGGTGAAGTCGCTGGACTGCTCACTCAGGGCAATCTGTCATGATCTGCCGGGCCATAAGTTACAGCACATCAGCAGTTCACCACTTAAGCACACACAACCGTAAATACAGCACACAAATGAAGCCGTTAATCAAAGGTTTATGGAACCTTTCACCATGTCAATATGCATTAGCTGCTGACTGATTGCCATTTGTCTAATTAATCAGTCCCCACCTTCAAACTCATATGCCATTAATTCCCTGATGAGCAGGGTCACAGCACACTCCTCGCACATAAATCTTTTTCCTGTCACTGATCCAAAAATAAACCGCCTCGCCTGATGAGTCTCTCCAGCACAGCGTGGAGTCGCGGAGACGAATGCGAACACAAAGACTATTTTCATTTTGCCTCGTTGCTTCCGCTTCGTGCAGACTTGAGACATCAACTCCAGGACTCCGCGTCGCAGCTCGAGTCGCTATAAAGGCGCTCCCGGAGCTTTTTGTGTTTTGAAACCATTTCGGTCTCAAGTGGGAAACGGTATTGATTCCGGCCGCAAACCCAACAAAAGGGGCTTAGACGGAGTAACACCCACTCTCCGATATCAATCCAGGAACATGACTCGGCAATATCTCGCCGTTTTTAGCAAAAGAAAAGGAAAGAAAAAGGATTCTGTTATTCCTCAGCGGTAAGCCACTGTTTTCAATCAGCAGCCAACATTTGGCCACAGCCGGCGCCGGGGCTATACAACTGGAGTCAGACTAAGCGGCTGCAACATTTAACACCTCAACATTTCCGGGATTAAAAACACAAGTGCAGATTTTACTTCTGCCTTCCCTTCACCCACTCTGTCTTTCTTCTTCTCCTTTTCATTCATCCCCCTCATCTCATTTCTCCCCCCTCCTCTTCTTCTCCTTCTTATTCCCTGTCTCTGGTGGGTTGATATTTTTTTGGCAGGGTTCCCAGATAAGAGATTGGTATGAAAGCTGCGTGGAGGAACAGTTATTACAGGCAGTGTGCTCTGATCACAGACGTTTCAGATCACAGCCAAAGAGACTCTTCTTATCACACCCAGGGGCTCACAGCTCGGGGCACCGAGGTTTTCTATTTGACTCCCACAGATGACTGGGAAGTTACAGTAAGAGAAGTCACTGCATATTCACCTGAACAAGTCTATCACGTCAAGAACAACACTTGATATCTTAAGTGACTTAACATAAAAAAAACTGTCACCCAGCGGGGAAACAGTGGAGGACAATCCCTTTGATATTGTAGTTTTTGGTCAATTGTGGAAAATAATGCATGTGTTGTGCAAGTGTCTGAACTAAACCAAGCCTTAAGGAGGAAACCACAATTTTTAAGCATCTCTGCATTTCACAGAAAAGAAAAACATTGTTTTTTGCCAAACCATAAATATACACCGAGAGCATAGAACACAAAGCCCCTCCATTTTAATGCTCCACATATATTTTCCTTCCTCTGCATGTTTACACCTCATATAAACCAAACGCTGCTGCTGTAGAGGACATGGTAGCCAGCTCACACCACTACTGCATATTCTATCGTCTTGTGGTTTATAACTGGTAACACATACTCTGCACAACATCAACATCAAACCTTTTCTGTCTGTATTTTCTGAAAAGCAAAAGGGACACAATTTTTGTGTGTGTTTTCTGAGAACCCATGAAATATGGACATACAAGGCACACTTGAGTACACAAGTATTTGCTTTAAGAAACTGGAAAGAACATGAACTACATGAACTTTCCTTGATGAACATGTAATCGGTCAGTGTGAGTTTGCTGAGGAGATAAACATCAAGCCCAGAAGCAAAGAGTTTAAAGTAAATAGCAGCTGAAAGACGGACACAGGGATCAAACCCTTCATTCATTTGTCAATGAGACTCACGGTCATGAAGCCGTCCAGTAGACCAGAGTCAGGTTTCGGGGGGGCCTGCAGTCGCTCCATGGACCATTTCTCGATGATGGAGGCCACTTGGCTATTCTCAGTGTTGAGGATCCTGAAGCCCGTCATGTTCACACCACTGAATCGGTAAGGCTCCACATCCAGCGCAAACAGATCCTAGAGAAGAGGACCACACATTCAAGACAGAGCACACAGACTGTTTTTCACAATGACTTATTAACGGCAAAGTTCCTAAGTCAGTTAAACAAACACAGAAAGAGAGAGATTCAAAAAGACCTATGAGACAAACTGATCTGAAAATATGGGCTATACAAATATAATTTGATTGGTTGATTGAAATAACCCTACAAGTCATACAATCATATTCAATGACAAGAGTCTGAAAAACAATGATTACTGAATAACAAGTCTGCTTTGAAGCCTTTTCAGACCTTTGGAGAGAGCAAGTCTAGCAGCTCCCTGCCAGGTCCAGCCTCTGTGCTATTGGCTTACATCCTGAACTGAACCCTACTTTCGATACAACTGCAGAGTGGAAGGTGTTATTAGACATGGGGCCTGGCAGAGGAAGTGAATGAACCTTGGTGATTCAAGAAAGAAAATCAACATCCAACAAGGTTCAACTGAGGTTCATTTTACTGAGATTACAGCGTCAATGTATTTGTGATTTTTTCAAATGAATAAAAGTTGACAGTGTGATGATCACCATCAGAAACTAGGTTACTGATCAAACCTTCCATACTGCATCAGAAAAGAAAAAAAGAACAGTAACACAAGGTAGGCTAGGTGAACAGTAAAGAGAAATCTGGCAGCAAAAGGGCTGACATATGTGGCCTCAGTATGGCTGGGATGTTCACTCTGCTGGGAGAATTAGGCTGTCAGCACTGGACTCTGTGTGCCAAACAACCGTAGGGAATGACAAGACACCCCTCGGTCTGTTCCTGCCTCCCCGGCCTTATTCCTGGTTGTGTTTTACTGTTCATCTTCTGTAATTATCTCGTTCAAACTGTGCCAGGTTGAATGGCTGCGGAGAGGAACATTTAGATGTCTTGTTTCAAAAATAAAGAAATTATCCCCTTTTGAACCATGAAATGCACATTTTCAAAAGGAACTTGACATTTAAAATGTAAAGGACGGGGGAGGCAGAACAGAGAGCGTTTTTGAGCCCATGCGAGAAGCCTCTGAGAATGAGTGGGATGGTGCTTCAATATGAGTTTGATATATGTATATATATATATGTGTATATATATATATATATATAAAATGTTTGGATTCACATTTTAAACTTCACTTTACTATGTGGACAGGAAAGGGGAATTTATCATGAGGTAACAAGCAAGTCCCTTATACAGCCAAATAAATAATACTGTCTCGAACATAGGTAAAAAAAATGTGACATGTCTTATAGAATAATTGCTGATTACGTTACTTCCATGCTGTTACAACTAAAACTATATGAAGCCAAAGAAAAGCTGTCATAATGTCATTAAGCATAATGCATTCAGTTCTTTGGCTCTGGTGAACATATTAAGTCGAGAATAAGGAATGATCCAAAGAAATAAATATAAAAGAAACAACCCAGAAAATGAAGATTGAAGAGCAGCGTTATCTCATTTGGGGGAATGTAACAAATCTTGCGAGATATGGGGATATGGAAGTCTGTGTTAGACCTGATGACAAAGTGAGTTTGCAGCACAGGCTCCTTTCTCTACTCACCAGTGTGGTGAAGATATAGTGATAGTACTCTGTCATCATCCCCATGGCAAGAGCCTAAGAAAGAAAGTGGAAATAAAAGAGGCAGAGAGAGATTAAGATATGGAGACATTTATAAATGAATAGGGACGCAGACACACTATTTTGTCATATTTTACACACGTGCATATACATTTTTCTGTTAGTCTGTATTGCTGGGTTATGTGAGGAGGAATATTCTGCTTTCACTTATGCAGCCAGGCTCAGAGGCAAGACTCAAACACACCAGCATTACAAAAATAGCTGAGTAAAGCAAGAGGTTCATCTCAGTCTCTATTATACTGTACAGTTTAATATATGAGGAAAAGTACAAAGGATATTGCATGATTTGTAGAAATGGGGCAACTGGGTCATTTGTTCAAAAACATACAGTATGGAAGTCACAAGAGGTCAATTGTGCACATTCTACCAACGTGGATTTGAGTTTGGGAGGATTAAACAGCATCTGGCCTTGGAATACCTTTGCATCCCTCATGAATAGCTGAAACACATGGATGGGGGCCTGAAAACTAGGCTATTTCTCCTTTTGCCCAAACACAGATCCAGATTTATGGCGAAAGAATGGACGGACAATGCATTTGGTTTGCCAGTTTAACAGTCTGTAAATAGTTTCAAAGCTTAACAGAGCCCCCTGAGCCATATGCACATCAGAATGGAGTCTGGACACAGAGCAAGAATCTATTTTAAGGTTGATTAGATGAATACATTTGGATATGAATATCTGAGATCTGCCTTGTTCATGTTCAGAATGAGTCCGACTTTACTCATGTGTCTGAAATTGCCACTCTTCTTCTGAAGTCTGGTAAATTTGCTGATAGGAATCATTCACACCATTACCAAGGTAATCTGTCTCTAAATGAACATCCCTGAAATGAGATTCTAACGTAGAATCACCTTGCTCTGTATTATTCTATCATCATTTAGACTTTGTGTGCGTGCTGGCTATCTGCCAGCCCATTTCAGCTGTATGTAGCTATATAGTGGTGCCAAGAGTTCTGTCGTGCTGAGACTTGCTAAACCAAACTATAGGAATCATGGATTAGGACTGTGCAGAGGATCATTACACTGGCATGGGTGATAATGGCTGGCATCAGGTGGGGAAACCTTCAGTTAGTCGACAGCCATCCATCTGAAGACCAGCCCACTCAGTGGAGACTCACATGGTGTCATTGCCTAGACCTTGTGATGACTGATGACAGCTGGAACCCTTGAGGAGTTAATGTATATTTCCAATTTTGTGATTTTAAAGGAAAACAAGTCTTATACATTATCAAGCTTTTAGAATTTGACATATCTTTCAACTGTTCATCTTATTCTCCTCACACTTATCCTGTTAAGGCCCATAGGAAGAACGGTGTCAATAGAAAATAAAAGCTATAATCATCATTTCCACAGGCCAAGAAAACAGCCCATTCCAAAAAGGTATTATGTTCAAAACAACTGAACAAGTGACTCCAATTTCTCAGGACCACACATAATCAAATAGTTACGCGAAATGGAAAATATACAAAAGAGGGAGTGATTGACTCTAAATGAAAGTATAGTGAGTCAGTTTTAGCCTAGCTTCCAAAACCTTCAAGAGGATAGGGTGATGAGAAAACTCTAAAGGTGTGTCTAGATTTGTATCAAATGTTCAACTGCTATAGTTTGCTAGACTGTGAAGTATGTTTTCATTAACAGCAAACACCAGATGTCCAAACTGCCCTAATGATACCTATAAACCATACCATGCCACTGTTAGTGGATCATTTCTGCTCTAGATTTATTTTGGAAAAGTTGGCATTCAAGCAACTTCTTCCAGTGTTGAGCATGTACACACAATTCATTGTTTATCCCTCATGTGGGCATTTCCCACCAACTTTTCAGCCTCACTGTTTATGTTATAAATTTTTATTTGAATCTGAACTTTTGTTTAGAGTGTGGAACCTGTGTATAAATAGCATGTAAATATTTTCCAAATTTTTATTTTGTTTTCCCGTGCTAGTCTTGTGCAGCATATGTTTGGTCAATCTCTGTGCTATAAACATTGTTTACATTGATATCAGTCTTCTCACTTGACTGTCTTGTTGTCATCATGTTGTTTTCGCTTTATTTTGGAAAACGGTTTGGCTAACAGCTGATGAAGAGTAAAGGACCTTTTAATTTACTGGTGAATCACGTAATGAGAATATCTGGGCAGGACAGTTAAGTCTTTCATTATCTTCCATTAGCAGAGTTTCTCTCTGATATTATTAATAAATTGAGTCCTTGACCTTCCATAGAATCTACCATTTAGTCATTGATTAAAGACGCTGCAAGAGTGACAGAGTCTCATTTTAATATTTGATAAATCCTTTAAGCAGCAGAGACATGAAGGCTTGCTAATTGAGTTACTCATTACAAAGATGTCCTTTTACGTAAGATGGCATTGTTCAGCCGCATGATAAAAACATTGAATAGAATTGAGAAACAAAAAAAAGGTCTTTTTTTAATCCAATTTCCAAAGATAATAAAACAACATTAAATGTTTTACTACCACGAGGAACATGCCTGGATTGGAAGCTATAACGTCTTTGGTCTCCGGTGATGGACGCTAACTCTGCGATTAATGGTGTTATTATCTTAAAATGCAAAACAATGTTATGCTGTGATCTTAATATCAGTAAATGTGTCATTATCACAGGATGAAAGGCTTCTGTGTTCCATGGTCCGTCCAAAAGGATTCCAACATGTAGAGGAAGAGATGTCCTATAGAGGACAGGGCGTAACTGACAGGAGCACATTGTGACTGCTACATTTCTTATACAAGGAAATTGGATAATTAGGTTGTGATACCACATAGACATGTTTGTTACCCTGAGATAATGAGATGATAGAGCTGTAATTTATACATAATTGTGTGTTGTGATCCAAGCTTCTCTGTTTTGATCACCGGTCCAGCACATGAGCATGATATTCTCTCCCTGCAATACTGTTGCTCCTCGCTACGTTTATAAAGCAATTTTAAACAGCCATTGGTTGTATTTTATCATCAAAGGACTAAAATGCACAGAGCAGGTTTTATAGATCAGTTCAATTTGACTTTTTTCTGTCCAATTCATTTCAAAGAGAAGGTGAGCTCACACTTTTGCAGATTGCTGATATAATTTAAATATCATGTGTATGGCCAAGAGTGATCATATAATTAATAATTTGTTATCACTGCTTCTTGTCAGGATTGAACACAAGCTGAGTTAATACATGTGTTGTGTATCAGCCAATTTAAACACGCATTCTTAAAAATGTGTCCTCAAATAAACAGTGAAATGTGGGGTTTGATCGGAAAAAAGAAAATGATGTTGGTATGAAACGAGCCCAGACACTTACATTTTACTTTGTGCCACTTTGTGCTGGGTGTAGGACTAGGCCCTAATAAGGCCAGTTATATTTAGCAGTGGTTGACAGTGTGAGAGCAGATTGTTAGTTCACCGAAAAGATTAGCATGCTAACAAGACTTTAGAAATATTACTAGCTGCCATGTAACAGTATTTGATAGACCGAAATTATGTTATAAATGTGTCTGCAGCATAGGCTCCTGTTTGGTATTTTTATTAGTGGAGAAACAAATGTCCAGTATGAGCAACTTAAGATGGCGAAGGCTGTCCTGTTGTTTTACCAGATTTTGTTTTACTTTATTTTATATGATTACTTGAATGTGATGTTAAGTTAATCAACTCCACTAAGCTTTATTGTGCACAACAGAACAAAGAAGGGTGTGTTGTTTGTGGTTTTAATAGAGATAAGTTTCATAGCAGGAAGATATGAAAATGGAATTCAACCTCTACAGTTATTCTTAATATTGTTATGTAGAAAAATACTTCACAATTGATGATTTTACTGGGATGCTTTCAATTATCTCAACTGAATTTGTCTTGTTATTATGGGTGTTTTCAACACATACATTATGTTATAGACAACAATGCCATTGACTTCTGTACTTTAGTTATGTTTGATCAGATTCAACATGTGGAACAGCCAACTCATAATAGAAGGCCATCTAGATACTTGTTAATAGGTATAAACATTTGAAGTGTTGAATGTTGTTATTCCAGATCATTTCTGTAAATTAGTTTATCTGTTAAAGAGGATATCTTTAGATCTGAAATGGTGAAAAAAAAGTACATGAATGAGGAAATTTTTTACAGAAGCCATACAATCCGACAGTGTCCCATCTTCAAAACATGTTGATCTCCAGAATATCTCTAAATCTACCAGTACTGACTGTAAATGGAAGCACCAGATTTACTTATAAATCTATTAAGAATAATAACACACTGAGTTTGCATCCTTCTTAAAAAGCTAGTTTCAACTAATTACTGCAGACTTCCAAAAGTAACTGTTAATTTTAACTGTTAAAAACTGAATTTAAATCCCATTAATGACCTTGAGCTTCTTTAAAAAAAATTCAGAGAAGCCTGATGCAATAACTCAAGCATCATAGTTTAAAACTCTCAAATCTGGCGTTCCTCCAAAGGCTTTGGAAACTGAAGTTAGTAAGCCCCTCCTCAGCAGGAGCAGTCTTTGAGTCAGCTGCTAAACTGAATAACATGTGGTTTATACCAAATTAACCATTCAGATGATTTATCAAACTAAGGTAGGTACGTTATGATATTTTTTGTAATGCTAAACTATCTCTTCAATAACTGTCAGTCAGGATTCCAGCCCCGATAAAGCACTGAGGCTGACTAAATAAAGCTGCTTCATGACATTATCTTAAACATTGACTCAATTTAAGTCTTTGGCTGTTGTTAGGTCATGGTGTCAAAAGTGGCTATAAAGTTTTTTTTTGTTTGCAATGATTATGAAACTGGGTGGGACTCTTTGGCATTTAAATTGGTTCTGGTCATATTTCAATGACAGAAAATACTTTGTCTCTATTGTCAATCCAAGCAGATTGTAATAACCTGACACAAGGGTCCATGTACGGACCTCTCTTATTTAGCCTCTTTATGCCTCCTTTAGCCACATTATACAAAACAATATGGTCCCTTTCATTGTGTTAGTGCATGGAATCAAATCACTTCTGCAACTAAGAGGAGCGGAGACCAAGTAATTGTCTTTGGAGCTCAGATAGAAAGACAGAATTAACTTTTCAGAACCCTTCTTACAGATAAATATAGATGTAAATACAATACTATATCTGCCAATAACCCTTGTTATGTATGCTTATAGTCATTTAGAATGTTGTGAAACATACAGTCCTCAGTTTTCTTATGTATAACAAAGAGTTAATATGTAAATACAAATGTGGGCAAAAGTCAACTGTTGCCCACATGTATGAAAGCCAGAGAGGAATGTATCAAAAATCAGGATTTGGCTCCTACTAGAGGTTGGATCCAAGCCCATTGGGATGGGCTCACACAACAAATTAAAATGTTTGATCTCGGGTTTTGTTCAGTTATGTCGGCCAAACAGATCCAGCACAAAACAATGCATTTTTAATGAATCATACAAGTGTGTTATTAGGATAAGTAGGCAAACTGTGACTATGGTAACATTACATTACAATACATGTCATTTGGCTGATGCGTTTGTCCAAAGCGTCTTACAATTAGTACACTCAACATTTATGAGGAGCCATTTAGGGGTTCAGTATCTTGCCAAGGACACTTCGGCATGCAGATGGGGAAGAATGGGGTTTGAACCGGCAACCTTCTTGTTGGAGAACGACCACTCTACCCCCCAGACCACGTGACAGTGCTTCAGTTTACATTAACTCCATCAGCGAAAGGTTGGATTAGGACAGAAATATGTGGCCTAAACTGCAATCTAATGAGTTTAATGACATCAAATCACACACAGACAGTGACACTAATATAACTTCATGTCATATGATTTCAGCAAGGTTTCCAAACCCCTGCATGCACACGTCTTACTAACAAATATCACTGTAAAGCCTGTCTATTCAGACCATTACAAAGGGTTTTGCTGTAAGAAATCACAGTGTGTACCGCTACACCTCCAAACATGTGCAAACACACCTGCTTCAGGATCCCAGCAGCCATCTCATGGCCGCAGTCAAAGATGATGTGGAACTCCTTCCCCCTCTTCATCTCCTTTAAGAGCGGCTTGGCGTCCTTAGTGTCTGCAGGCAGCTGTCGAATCTTTAACCGGATGTTGTACCGGGACGGCGCCTTTATAAGTTCTTGCAACCGAATAAGACCTGAGGAGAAACACACAAAGGAAAATACTGTAATTCGATACTTTTTTTTGCCTCGAGTCATTGCTATTTGAAAAATGAGCCCGCTGCATCAATACAGTCCTGCTTCCATGAGGGCAATACATTTCACCTGAGAAAATGTCAAGATAAACTGTGTGCGTTGACCACTCCTGATACATGTGGCAAAGTTGGAGCTTTAAAGTAGAGTGAGGATACGAGGCCTGCAGTGATGTATATTGGTTTTCACTTAATTTTTAACAAAATTCACTTTTCTAATAAAGTCTCACCTTCCCGCTCCAACTATTCTGTATCCTAAACAGAAAATCTGTCTGCGTGTCTTTCCATGTCCTTTTTCCCCCCTTTCTCCTTCTTACCCAAATTGAACCTAAACAATCTGTAACGCACTGCTCAGTGTCAGCGGACCTTGATCCTACCAAAGTAATGTTCTCAATAATACAATCGAACTGAGACATATATCAATACTGCACATTACCTGACATTCATCATACATGATATTGATTCTGTGCTCACTATCGATCCCTCTCTTCCTCTATGTGCTGCTCACTGCTGTGTGTAGGCTACGTGGGAAGTCAACCTTGCTGTGGGAAATTGACAGGGACATCAGCTGAAGCACAAACATCTTAATTTTGACAGATAAGCTTCTGCTGTGATATCCAAGTATTTCTCCCCTCAGCAGCTGATCAATCATGTTTGTGTTCCAGCTGAAGAATATGCAAATGTCAGATGCCGGCGGGGCCAGACATTTATGTAGAATGGATTTTGCGGGGTGGTGCATTTTTTTTTCCTGATGCAAGCTTTTTCCCGTTGAAATGGTTATTTTTCAACATATCCCATGATTTTGTTTGCTTGATGAATGAATGTTTTCTGTAGATTGTTAAATGAACTGTCGGCACATCTGACTGTCCTCTGTAGACAACAGCATCAGTCTGTTGTTCAAATACCTCAGCTCAACATTTGTTTACTTGACAGAACCCAGACTGATGTCAGAAGCAGTGGTGGAAATGCTAATGGGGGATGTCAGGCCGGGTGTTTGGTTGGAGAAGGCGCGCAACATAAAAGACAAATGCTGATTTCTTCTTCCAATGACCATAATGTAATGCGTTATCCATTTGTGGTGATGGATCAGAAAAGAGCTGTCATCATTCCATAACCATCATTTGCATTTCATAATGCACCATGCTTCTTTCCCATGGCCCTCAGAGCCACACAACCCCCACCAGCCTATTTACAGCCAAATTAAGTGAAAAGTTATGATCACCTTCTCAGTCACCCAGAACAAAAACTTGACAGGGTCCTGCCAGTTTACCGAACAATATTAGAATAAACAAATGAGCATAATCAAATGTGCTATTACACTAAATCTGTTCATTTAAAAAGAGCTTATTGTTAAACTGCACAAAGCCAAACCCCCCAAAAATATAAATGGTTGTGTGCATTTAATGAAACATGTGAACCTGATGTTGACGTGGGCCGATCTTTTTTGCTGGAAACTTCTAGTCTAGGTTTGCGTTTAGTCTAAAAACAGTAAATGAGTTGTATGATGTGTAAATATGAATATTTGGTGGCAAATGTGTTTGAATAGACATCAGCAGAGTTAAACCGGGGTTTGAACTTGTAACCTTAGAATAATACTTAAGTTATGACCTCAATGACATAACTGCCAGATCAAAGGGGTTTACAGTACACTTTATTTCCATTCACTCACTCATACAGTGCATATATGGGCAGCTCTTGGGGTTCAGTATCCTGTCCAAGGACACTTAGCCATGCAGATGGGAGAGACTGGGATCAAACCACTGACCTTCTCGACCCCCTCAGCCACAGCCTCAGCCGTTGTTTGCCACCTCCAACTTAATTTTCTAACTACTTTAAATACTATTTAATCATTTTTTTTTTTATTTACACTTAGTAGAACTTCTTAAAACAATACACAAGATAGTAATAACTGAACTATATTTACGTGATTCTGCTCATGATTAATTTGAAAACCGATCACGAGTATATCAAACCAGTGTTTATCTCGAGTGAATTCCCACTGGCTGGACCAGATGCTATTTTAAACATTAGCCAAGTCTGAGTCCTTACATCTACAAACACATACATCAGTCTAAACCAGCGCAGCAGTCTCCTGTGTCTCTGCCCACAGCCCACCGTCCCCAGCTGTTTGGTCCGTGGCATTATTTGCTTACTTCCTGCTTCCAGATGAGTGCACAGCACTGTGGGAAACCAGCCTGCAGTCTGCTGGAGTGTCGGCATCGAGGCGCTGGTGTTCATTAAATCAAACACTCCGTTGCACATTGATGATGATATCCGCAGAGTGTTGACCTGTGAGACACTGGCAGTGATACGTTTTCCATTGGATGACAAAGTAACTCCTCAGCTGTGCCTCGGAACATGTCAGCTGGACACAGAGACAGTTCTCTCTCCGTTATAAACAAACCAGCCTCCAGAGGCTTCACGTTGTGTCCCAGAGCTCGAGCTGGGCCAACTTTGTCTCTAAATGTTTATGTCCACGTCGAAAAAAATTGTAATTGATGCATGTGGCAGACGGCCAAACATGCTTCACAGTGAAACAGAAAAAAATCAAAACCAATAAAACAAAAGCAAGTCAAACAAATGGATTGTTGGAACCTTTTAACAGGTATCCACACATTGCAAGTCCAAAGGGTGAGAGTTTCAACGACTGTGGTGCTACAAACAAAAGCACAGTGTCATTGATTTCATAACAAATAGTCTTTCTTTTTACTTATTTAAAACTCTTCCAGCATGACACGTCTCATTTTGATAGATCATTTTCAAGGTTTACGAAGTTTTTATGAGACTTTAAATCCATTTCAGTATTTATTTGTAAAAGGACTTTACTTACTTGTCACAGAGATAATTCTGTTGTCCTGATGAGATTTATTTTGCTTTTACATAGATCAATTTAATGATTGATGTTGAGGGTTCCTCATTTCATTTAAAGCTCTCACATTTCCACAAAGACAACAGAGTAAATTAACTTCCTGTCCACAAAGGTAGCAGAAAGGCTGTGTAAGAAGCATCCGTTATTATTTAACTGGCAGTCCGATCTATTATTTAGTTATCGATTTATTTTGACAAATGTACACGTTTTGGCACATTTCCTTCCACTGTCTGTCTAGACAAAGAGCCAGAGGTTTGAGGACAACAATCTCGAAGACGCAAGAGAATCAATAATGAAAAAAATTTAGTTTGTATATTTTACATTAGTAACTCATCTCAGCGCTTGAACTTAAGCTGTACAACTTCAATGATATTAACTTTATGTCAGTTCATGTTATTTTAAGAGTTTTGAAGAAAAAACTGGCATATTTTCTTCAGAAAGTCTTTCACAAGTCTTTCCAGTCGGTGGCATCTTATTTGCAGAACATAACAGATGGACGGACACTTGGACAGATGGACCCATGCTGATCCAGTTAGTCAGTCCCATGATATCACTGGTGTGGCCACCATGTCTGACAAATTCTTGTCATGCCCAGGAAGAGCTTTTTCCAACGGAGTTCACACTTTTTGGGACCTAGAGAGACGAACTGAATTTTACCTGACATAATTTGCTTGTAAACAAGAGAGCCGGTCTGTCTGACATGAGTCCAAATTCCCATGAATGGTTGATGATGCATGAGCTGTCTGAGGAGAAAATCTGCCTCCGATGCCGGAGCAGCAATCTCTGTTTTACGGTTAGTTAGTCAACATCGATGAAAGCAGCAGATCCGAGTGCTACTCACTCCTACCTGTCCGAGCACCTCTCCACCTCTTCCTCTCACTCTTGAAACATCTCTCCTTCTATTCCGCACGAGTGTCAGTGCTGATCAGTATTGACAGTGCTTAATGTGCAGCGACTGTTCCAGGATCCATATTTAACTCTGCATGAATATTTTATTCCCTCTAAGCGTTTATTACGCTGCTGTCTGGGAGTCTCCTGAGTGTAAAACAGTTCACAGCCTGCCTGTGATAAATATCCCTGCGTGGGAACAGCCCCTCAAGCTTCCAGCTCCCTCTTGAGTGTATCGCTGGTGACAAGGGAAAAGAGGAGAAGCCCGGTAAAAGGAACTTTTACTGGGCTTCTCAATCACTATCTGCCGCATGGACGTTTAAGTGATTCCCCCAGATGGCCAATGCACATGCATTGCATGATGGGAGCAATGGTTGAGGAGTCATTGAGCTGTAGACTCCTGGGGTCAAGGTTAATGGGATCCTCGCCACATCAGATGGCTTATTTATGTTCAATTAAATGCATGGAACATGGAGAAATATTAAAGCAGGCCCACAGTCTAAGAGCCGTTCAAGAGTGTGGAGGCCAAACATGCAGGCTGCTGTTCCCTCACTATGAATAGACCTGCGGGTTTAAATGTGGGCCAGTCACCACAGGAATAATTGTCTTTGTTATGAGCTACATCGGAGTTCTTCGGGCTTTAAATCACTTGTGCTGGTAAAGAGCCCATTCTCAAACACAAAAGAGTTTTTCTGCAGTTAACTCTGACTTTCACATATTTACTCGCGGTGCAGGAGATATAAAAAGTTGTTCTTCTGCCACAAAATGAGTTCAAAGTAATTAGTCTGGAAATGAGAGCAAATATCTTAAGTAGTAACAAATCAAACGTGTATTAATATGGGTGGAGCACAAAACAACTAGGCCGTCTCAGTGGACCCATTCTCCTCTTCATACATCCATTCTCACACATTAATTAATTCAACCAGAAACTGAACACATGCATCTACAGTGGTTAGAAGGTTCTTTTCCATGTTCAAGCATTTAATACAGTATATCTGATAAAAGGAATCCAAGCACATATCATCCATCCCTTTCTTTCAACTTATTTTAGAATTGTTCAATTTACTTTGGAATTGTAATTTTTCAGCGCAAGATTTATGGAAACTGAAATACTTGCATCAAATCCACATATTTATAAGTGTAATATAGTTTATTCTTTTAATGTATTATGACTCGCACCAGCCAACTAAAAGCAGCAGGAGCTCCTTCTCAGTGACCTTGTACTATGTTAGGTGGATGACAAATAAAATTGTACTTTCTTGATTCGTGTTGTTCTGGGTTTGTACCCTCATGGTTGTGTGCACTTATTGTAAGTCACTTTGGATAAAAGTGTCAGCTAAATCAAAATGTAATGTAATGTCATAGTATGCACTGTTCACCTGGAGATGAATGCATTAAATACATTAATTAATAAAATACAAAGACATCTGCTCTTTTTGCAAATAGCTAACTCAGCACTGTTGGTTCCTACATGTTCTCCTCAGACAGTTAACGGCTTCATGGGTCATCTTCAGAGTAGAGAAACATTAATGTCAGATTACAGTTCTAGTTAATGGTTTGCAACTGGACATTGCATTCTCCCATCTCCAGTTCTCATTTTCAGTCTGTCCTAATATTCTGTTGACGTCCCCACCTCTTCTCTAACTGTTGATTAGCTCACTTCAGTCCATCTGTTTGGATGTGATGTTATTATTCATGTTGATGCCAGGAACCAGAAACATTTGTAGAAGAGTTTGGTCACTGATGGAGGTTGCTTTTCAATTCTAAATTGCGTAATGGCCTTTGGGTGTTTCTACTGACACAACTGTAATTGGTTTTGTTAGTGACTAAGTAGGTTTTCTAATGGGAAGCAACTGAAAAATAGTCGGACTGGACAATACTATCCAAATGACCACACAGTCAAACTAACAAAAACATGAGACAATGGTATGAGTACAGGAAGCATCACGGCTGCTATTAGCATTCCAGCCCTGCAACAGTGGGATTATCTTGCTGAATAGAGAAGAGTCACTGAACCCTTCTCTAAACAGGCTGTTGAGTGGTAGTGGAGCGTATGATGGGACTGGGACTGCTGGTGTGGATGCATGCACGCACGCATGCATGCACACAAACACACACACCTGGAATTGAAATAGATTTAAGGAGTGGTCTCTCGACTCAATCTGAAGCCCACTAAGAGGACTGGGACACGTTGGTAGAATACATATACAATCTTTAACAAGGGACAAGGCTTATTCTTTTGTCTTATTATGCTATAAATATGGTAAATATTCAAATAGACAATGCTTCCATTAACCTCAACTAGTGGTAAGCTTTGAGCTGTTATTCCTAATTTTCCATAAATGTAATGTTTCTCCTTGTTTAATTGCTGTTGAAGCTACTAAAGTGTTACAGTACGATTCCTCTCCCCATAGTGTTTAATGAAGTACTGCTAAAATGTAGGTAATAGTATTATTTACCCTTTCTTAAATAAAAGAACGTGTTACAACTTCTCTTTTACCGTCCTCCCCTACTGATAAGAAATCCAACAATCACATCTCCTGATTCATTTTGTAATTGCTGTGCATGTGTCACCAAGCAGAAAGCAAACCTAGATGGTGAATGACATGTCACTGATCGAGCAACAAGTCACTTCATGCACATATAGCCTGCTGTTGCATACAATGCTGAATTTTATTGCAAAAATTATTCGTTATTCTAACGACTCTGTTGCTGCAATGTAGACAACTATCGGCAGATGCTATGGTGTGATGGCAAAGTTTCTATATCAGGATAAATAGTATTTAGTATTTATAGCCTTGTTTTTCAAATGCTCACTGTCTGGCAGTGGAAATCAGCCTAGATGCAGGTACAGGATGTGAGCTAGAGACTTCATGCTGGCAGTGAATATACTCCAATCAATACTGCTCTTTAAAATAACAAACAAAAGGATCGTGGGGGGGAAGACGTGTGAGAGGATAAGAGAGTGCATTCAAAGGAATATGTTATTACGTGTTATATAGGTCAATCAGTGTTGCCTGCTCAATTGTTAGATTGCTAAATTAATCAGGAATATTTTTAAACTACTTTTGTATTTTTCCCTTCAAGGTGCAAGAATCCATAAAACACCCTGTCTGACCATACACGTGATTTTATCTGCTTTCAGCTGAGAAACCAAGAGTGAAGCTCGTCTTTATCAAACATAATACAATTATCCTACTTTATTTGCAATACCTAACTGACAGCAGTATAGATTTACAATGTAGTGATGGCACAGATGGATGTTTTTTCCCATCAATTACATCAATCCAATAAGCAAAGATCTGCTTTTCAAAGAACATTTCTTATATTCCCCTCCACACATCCTCAGTTGGGCTTGGCATGATGGTTCCAGTCCACATGTCTCCTGATGCTCTCTGCTAAGCCGAAGCTGTATATGAGGACGGTTGTGGATTATCCCAGAAGGTATATTCATAGAAAATTTGAGAAATACTAGGTCTGTAAACATTAGTTTGTTCATTTATTTGTTTCACATTTACAGGGGCAGATTGCAAAGCAGGGTGGAATCAATCCGACTCAGAAATGTTAAGTGGTACAGAAAACAGCTTCTTCTCAGTGGGTCTGGGGCAACGAGCCAGCTGGACCGGAAGTATGCCTCCCTCAAGTCCTTCCTGTCTTTGCCAAACAGAAGGTTATTCCCTTTTTTGGATTTGATTACATTACGATTTTAAAGCCAGCTACATGAAACATTATTTTATTTTAATCACTTTTTAAAGTTATTTACATTTACAATTATCTAACATCTGGCACAGCTGGCCATTAGGAGGCATTTGAGTGAGGTACAAGTTTACCGAAACATGGTTGTTAGTGAAACAATAAATTGGAGTTTACAATACTATCTTTCTTGGTAAATAAAGGTAAATGACAATAGGCAACTTACCCATGGCAATTTATTTTTCCTGGTCCTGATAGCCCCCTTCAACTCAACCCTTCCTATATCTGTTTAGGGTGCCACTTGATGCATCAGCAATGTGCTTCCAGCTTTAGGTCTACATAACATGTCCTAAAGGCTCCAATATCAAAGAACTCTGTTTTCTTTATGTTAGAGATGGACCCCGTGAAAGGTTGTGTAACAAATGTAATGTCCCCCTCACGGACTGACACTAATCGGCCCCTTAAGGGGAATGCACTGTGGAAGTTTCACACCGAAAACCCAACACAGTCCAGGGTTACACAAACATCAGGGGAGCACTCTCCCATTATCCCAGCCATTGTTGCCCTTACTTGCTCTTTGATCATCATTGTAAGTATGGAACTGAGATTTAGGTGTAAAAAAAAAAAAAACATATCACCCTATTCACTATAATTACACTCACACTAATCTACCCACAGTTCTGTTCGCACCACCACACATTATTTTCCGTTTCACTTCGAAATGAATAAAAACTCACTAATGGATGTTTACTGAAGGTATAATTGCATTTTTGAATGCAACAGTGATTTTAAGCGGGAGTCACAACTGGAAGGGATATGTTGCTATTATTTAATCTGATGCGAGTGTGATAAAAAAGTTATTATAACATGAATTCCATAAGTACACCAATTCACGTAATAGTTACTACTGATACTCGGTTGATGTACTTCGTTGCTGTTATACGTTGTGTTAAGCTACTGTCACTGAAAGTCTAAAACTGAAACATAACCTTACAGACCAATGATCCATTTCCCAGATAGGGACTTAAACAGTTTCTCTATTAGCACAGCTGGGGAAAAAGATGCATTCCAATCCTGGCCTTTAGTCTTTAGGGTTGATTAAGATCCAACGTTTTTCTGTTAGAAATTCGTAGACTTTGACAGGTTTAGAAACAAAGACACTGTACTCCACTGTAAAGTGATATTGTGAAAAGTCACGGTGCTTTGGTAATGCATTCTAAAACAAGGGCAAGCTAGAGGAGATATTCAAAAAACAGACAAAACTAGTGGCCATTTGTCTGTGTTCATCAACATAAATCTGTTGAACTAATGTGAACAACATAAGTGTAATTACTCTCTATATTAATTAGGAGTGAGTTGTGAATCTTGTCATGAGGGCATACAGTATTTTTGCCTTGGCTTCTGCAGAATACAATATGACTCTACTGCTTGTACTACTCTGACTATACTTACCAGAATCAGCCAACGGCTAATACGACAACTGCTGTTCCAACAATAGTGCTATACAACTACTGGCATTGCCGTCAATTATACTTTTTCTACTGCTACTAATTTTACGAGCAACAGTGCCTCATCTTTGCCACTATTTCTCTTAGTTTGACGCCTCTAAGCTTCTAATTCCCATTAATATCCCACCAGGATTTAACAAAGAGCAGACAAGCCCACCCTCTAAATACCAGCTTAGCTTGTCAGACATGGCTCTTAATCATTTTCATGCATCTCTCAAATGACCACTTTGGCATTACACCATGCAGTCATCCATATTACTTGTAGTGGACATGCTGTCAGGCTGACCTTTCATCAAGTGCCACAGTCCCCACCACAATAAGAATTAAAGCAGGTGATGGATTATGGACTGTGGAAGTTTTGAAGAAAGCATATGGCAAAAAGGAAACTGCATTCCCAGTGCATTATGATGTCAGAACTTCAAATATAGTTTCTTAGGCTTAGAAATCGAGTGAGAATAAAGTAGTTTGGAAAATTTAAAATGACTCTGAGCTGAGTCGCAGTGAATGGAGATAGGATTTGCTAGCGGTAACACCCTGTTTTCGTTCCTCTGCCACCTCAGGGATGTTTCCAGGAGTTTGCTGCCATAGATCCAGAGTTTAAACAGAAGGTTTGTCGAGGTTGATATTCAGTCCGATGTCTGTATGATTTGCGAGCAAGTAGTATATATTGAATATTTCCACCAGCTTTTGTTGACCTTTCCTTTAGCGCAGCCAACGGGCCAAAGCCTCCACACCAAAGAAATACCCAAACATCATTGGCAGATTACTTAGATATCCTAAAACACATTTATGCTCCTCTAGGTCATCGTTCCATCTCAACTTAACATTCACTAAATATGTTCACCTCTCCCTGCAGAGAGTGTGTTGCGATTGCCCCACTACAAGGAGGTTTCTTAGAACAGAAGTTCACTTTCATCCAGTATCACAGTGAAATTTTACTTCATGACTTGTCTTTTAAGGAGAAAGACAAAACATCATACAGGGTGACAACAGAAGTCATTGAGGGTATATATATATGCCATAAAAAAAGGTATGATTATGCTTGTTCTTTTTCAATGGTTTGTTTTTAGACCCTCATTTGCAATGGAGGGAATCAAATTCATAATAACCTTTTTAAATTCTCAAACAACAAATGACTTCCCATTTGTGTGTGTCACTCTGTTTCGACAGGACGTTCAACAGTGGCAAACCTCCCTTTATTGTTCATTTATTCAGCTGCTTCAACAGCTGCTTATCGACTCCATTTATTTAGCCAAACTTCTATTTTCCTTGTTATTACAGATTACATAATTCGTACCATTGAACATTCTTTGAATTATAAGGAGGTTAAATACCAGTGAGAAATAGAACATTTCAAAATGAAATGATCATTTGGCCACTTGGTTTTACACATTTTGTTGACATAAAAGCAATCATATTTAAGTATATTGTGACTAAGTAAATATAAATGTATTCATATTCTTTCTTGAAATCCTTCAAGGCTGCTTAAACCTCACATTCTCAGAAAAAGTGAGGCTACTCTTTGGAGTCCACACTGACATGTCCAGTCAGACTGCCATGGCAAAGCGGATAAGTCGTTTTTGTGAAGCTTAAACTAGTATAATTTCTTGAAAAAAAAAAAGATTATTAAAAAGGTTTCTGATAAATTCTTGATCGATTAAATGCTTATTCGTTTTAGCCGTACTTTAATTGGGTGTAATGATGAACTGTCTAGAAACTGAGGAATAACCTAATCTGAAACACAAAAGCAACAGCCATGGCTGCCACGATGGGAGACTATTATATTTGGTCACACACAAGTGGAGAAATGTTTAGGCTCCATACTGTGAACAGCCGAGAGAAGCAGTTCTTCCCGAGCGGGTGTTTTATTGTGTGGAGGCTTGTTCTCCCTTATGGCCTAATCAAACTTTGTAGCAGCAGCGGTAGTCGTGGTAGCAGCACTAGTGTTCCAGGTAGTTGTGTGGATGTTATGGCTGGCTGGGAGAGCTATAACACATGCTGCTGCCATCTCAGTTTTGCCATTATGAAGTTGAGCTGTTAGAAGAGTGCCATTATGGTTATTGATTTGCTTGTTTGCTCCCCGCTTGGTGGAGAAACAGCATAAAGAGAGAGGTTGTTTCCCCTTTGTTTTCCATTCCTGAAAAACAGACAGGGTTTAGGACGGGGGGGCGGGGGGGTCAAAGGAAGAACAACCCATGATATTTATACGGTAATATAAATATTCTGCGGCAGAGACTTTGCCCAGGACGACAGGCAGAGTGCTTTTTGTCCAGAAACAAGAACATTCTAATGAAATGGAATCCTGCCTGCACCTCTTCTAGGACTTAATTTACATCAGATTTCTGTCTCCACCATCAACACTATCCATCCTCGCCATCAGGTCAGCAGTGCAAATGGCCACAATGAAAATTAGAGGCTGTTTGTAGGTCGAGCCGGACTCATTTCCTGTCGCGAGACAGAAAATCCAGCCACTATTAACCCTATAGTGAAGCAGCTATGTCCACATCACAGCTTAATTAACAGAGGTGAGGGGATCAGTGACAGTTGATCCCTCGCTAAAGCTGCCTTAACGACATACAATGAAAAGACCAGCACATACACACACATGCACTGCAGGCGTGCACACATACTCTTCTACAGAAAGTGGCTCACTCAAATACCACCAGTCAATTTACTATATCTGGAAAAAAAAGAACTGGTTTTACAGTGGGTTCTCTCATTCATTTACAAATGTGCATACTTACACATTTAAAGCTTTTTAGTTTGGTTAGCAGGTTTCTGGCACAATTCCATCGATAAGGCAGGAAGGGGAATGTCATGAGGAACAATATACAAATACAATAAATCAAACCGTAGCGCCAGGATAAGAGCAAACGTCACCACTCCTCTCATCCCTGCATCTCCCGGCTCTGCGACACTCCAGCCAGCCTTTTGCCTGCATTCTTGTCATGTTCGATGTTTCAGCCAATGCTGGAATCGGGAGCTTGCCGGCCTGTGAGTCAGCCATACATGGTGTGAGGAGGAGAAGTCGACCAGAAGCACAGACAGCCACGAGCTCCCACCCCCAAACGTTGGCTCTCTGACTGTTGGAGGAACTTTAGAGGGGAGATATCTCTGCACTGCTGCCAAGATGTTCAATGAGTCTGGGTCTCAGAGGCCTTTGACAACACCTCTCCACATTAAGACACAGTGGAGCTTGTTCTTTGCCATTTCAGTAAGGTTAGGCATGTGTATCGTGGATGTAGATGTGATGTGGAGGAGGAAGTATTTGTAAAAGTATCATTACCACAAAATAAAAACGCAACAAAACGAGCCTTCAATGCCGCAAGAGGAAGCTCTGTGAAATGTAATAAAAGTGAAATGTCAGGGGATATAAATGACCAGTTTGAAAAGACCATGTTGTCTGGGCTGAGGCTATCCCTGAAGAAACCAAGATCCTGTTCACACTTGGCATTAATAAGTGTCCTGGGTCCGATTGTAGGAAGTTTGTGAACACAGCCTAAGATCAGGACTTGTGGAAGGTAACAGGTGGGATTTATCACACCCGAGTGTACCAGTGTGACGAATGTGATGGAAATATCTAGTGCTGGAATGGGGTTGAGGAGACTCCGATTTCTAAAGCAGAAGAACTTAATTCATGCTCAATTTATCGAAGAAAAGAAAGATGAGCAATTCAAATTAAATATTTAATGAAACACAATTCTAAAGGCTGTCGTGCACAGGGTGTATTTATATGCATGGCCCAGACTCTCTGTCTGACTCTAAGAGACAAATTGACCATGAGACACAGCGACGCTGCCTGTTGCCCTTCACCATATACGCAAGATCATAGCTTTCCTTGTGAATTACTGCTGATTGTAAATTACATTTGAGTGCAGGTTAAGCACAGAGACCAAAAAAAGACTGAATACAAAAAAACTAAAGAAAAAAAGACTGGGCCAATATGTTTTATGCTAGGACACGAAAATCAGTCAATACTCATCATCATCATCATTATTATTTACACGTGTGCTTTCCCCACTGCAAAATGTCTTACATGAACCTGCGGCCCAGCCACACAGGTGTCTTCACTTTGCATGGTTAGGGTTAGGGTTAGTGGTTGAGGTTAGAGGCTTGAGTGGTCTATCAGAATAGAAAAGTGTAAAAAAAAATGCAGTCGATTTTCCATTCAACCAGAGCACACAGATTAGGTTAGGGGAGAGCGGGGTAATGTGGGACATTTTTTACATTTGCTCCCCTCTAGGTGAGCTAAACTGATGTATCAGTAAAATGTACATATTTCCCATTAATTCAGGATGTTTTCTAGCAATGGAAATGATCAGAATGTCTTAAGGACAAAGGGCAGTGAAAATACGATTGTTTTAAAAAAGTGGACTGTCTCACTTTACCCCGGCTACGGGCTAAAGCATTTGTCCCACTTCACCCCGAAGCCACAATTTTAGAAAAACATCTCTTATCAATTCCGGCTAATCTTCAGCTAGCATCAATCACATGGTTTTATATGTTGGAAGTTCATCAACATGTATGATATAATTTTTTCTACCTGAATCAATTTGTTTTGATACAACAGTTGATTAAGTTCAAAGCAAGAAAATGTACTTTTACATGCAATAACACATTTTTGTGAAAAAACATACTTTCCACAGCACCATCACCAACTTATCCTTCATTGAGAGGGGGAAGGGGAGGGGCTTGAAAACCTAATAGTCACATGACCACAAATGTGTTACGTTGCCTAGATACAGGGGGTGTTTCACATCACCCGATGTCCCACATTACCCCGCTCTCCCCTACATGTGTGCAGATGTGCAGTCTGAATGTAACAGATTAGGTCAAATTCAACAAAAACACTTAGCTACAACAGATGTAGTGTAGAAGAAGTGGTCAATTTTTTGCATTTACAGAGCAAACAAACTGTTTGCTGAAAAGATCCATCACACTGTAGTGTTTAAGTGATGAAGACTGCCACCGTCATTCCACACAGTTTAACTGAAGTTGCTAAATTAGGTTAAATGGGCTCCTGGTCAGCTGCATCACATGCAGTACTGTTTCCTGTGGATTCCTTCTTTGTAAATCCTCCGTGGGAAAAGACTGTCTCTTACACTAACAAAGAAAATTACAATTTAAGGAAACCGATACCAGAATACAAATCTATTGCCTAATAAAAATATGGCGTCAAATTACAGATTTGACGTTTACTTAGTCCATGCAGAGGTTGCCTCCAGTCCCTGCTGATGGTGCTCAGCCTTAAGAAGGAGGTCATGAACTGCTCCATTGTAGATTGCTATTGGTCGATTTTCTTCATAATTTGGTCAAATGCTTGTTTGTAATCCAGCAAATGTAAACACGACTGATTATCTGGCCTGAATGTTAAACACAGTGAACACACACAGCAGCTCGGTGAGCAAGGCCACATTGGTCCCAGTGTGTGTGTTGGATGGAGCTCAGGGAAGCCTGACAGCGTGTCTGCAGGCTGGCACACACCCTGACCCCTGGCATATGGTGCATGTACCCAGCCTGCTGGTTTATTTGTCGCCTGTTGACCTGGACTGTAATAATAGCAAGGTTTAAACAAGGACTCTTTCCCTGGCTAACAAGAAAACCATGTCTACTGCTGCCACAAACTGTCTCACTTTAATGAAGTATGGAACATTTTTAGATGGCAACAATATTCAGCTTTAAATGGGCAGGAAAACTCAGTCTTCCACTATATATTAGTATGGGTCAGGTATAAAACTGAAATGTGCAAAACATTGATCTTTTCTTCCAGATTTTTTTGCTCCATGAAAAATGAAGGTCAGACCTCTGGTACTTCAGTTAGGCCTTCATCCTTATAAGTAGGCTATTTTAGAACAAACTAAGGAAACATTTTACCTAGTTATCATCAAGTTACATTATCACTCCGAGCTTTTTACCAAGCTGTCAAAGGCATGCTAACTGACAGCGTTGCTATGTTACTTGAGGGTGCATTTTTACACACAGGCTTTAATTACAAACAATGCCAGGGTGATTTAGAACTGCGTTCTCTCCCTGCCAGGGTTTCTCCTGGGATCTCCAAGGCCATGTAGGAACAACAGCTTGAACACCTTACCTGTACCCTGTTCACCATGTATGGGCTGCTCCACCCCTTAAATTGTCCCTAACGTGGCCATACCTCCAACCCTTTGAAATCACTATAAAAAATTATAAATATACACTATACAAGCTTAAACATTTTACTAACTTCTAACTGATGTCTTTTACCATGAAATTCCGACACTTGGTAGTTTCTGGTAAATGTTACACTTGTATACATTCTCCTTTAGCTCATCGTTGTTTTTCATCAACTTGATATTTACCTGCTAACAAATAGTTGCTAAGAGTGGGTTTCCGGAACTGTCTGTTGTGACTGAAAGTTATGCTGCCAGGGCAGTTATAGAGTAGACAGCAAAACAATATTGATTAATATTGACGTGCAAGCAATTGGCTTGAAAAAGGCAAGAGTTGTTTTATAGTCTAATTTGGTTGTCCTTTCTATATTACTATATTAAGTAAATCAAAATAAAGCATCCAAATTTTGACCTTAATAAATTCAAATCAGCAGAATACTGCAGAAAATGACGGTTAAAATATTTTAGAAAGATATCCTGATTTATACAGTTTGAAACAGCGATGAGGACTAAAAACCAATAACTTCCTGGTGACATTAAGAGAGGACGGCTGGACCGGAACAAAGAGAGAACTATCACTAAAAGTAGTTGTGGACTTACCAGTGCTATCGTCATAAACCACCGTGACCGTCTTCCACTTAAAGAAGTGGACCAGGTCTAGGATGGCCCGACTGAGAGAGGAGAAATCTGGGAAGAGGCTGACGTAGAAGATATCTCTATTGTCCGACACCTGGTGCTTCCACTTGGTCTGGATGTGGGGCACCCCCAGGGCATTGCAAATGGACTGGACTGCGTTGGCAGAGGAACTGTGTGAGGGACCGAAGATGGCTGCCACCCCCAAAGAAAGCTGGTCACAGGCTAGAGAGGGAAACATTAGTTACTGGTTATTTATGCACTACACACATACCGTATATAGTAGAATATATTTTTTTTCACTTCATCTGAATTTAAATTGGACACTTGAAATTCTTCATTTTTTTACTATTGTCAACAAATCTGACGTGCAGAGTGAAACCATCTATGAAAGAATCCTCTTTGACAAAAGTATATCACACTGTTGATACACAAAGGCATTTAGTGTGTTTGATGACTTGTAAGTAGCTGCCTTTGCTTTGACATTAGCTGTAATGAAATCCCCTGTTATAGTGCCATGATGTCACTCAGAAGACGTGGAGGAATATTGGTTTGCCAAGAGCTCTGACCTCAACCCCACTCGACACCTTCAGGATGAACACATGTAGCGAAAGTGCCAGGCCTCATCAGGCACCATCAATGATGCTCACTAATGCTCTGCTCTCGTGGCCAAATTGGATATATCCACTGATATTGATTACACAATCTCTATTGCATTACATTTTCACAACAACATTAAAAGATGTGACCCAGATCAATTTTAGCTTGCTGTCATGGAACTGCACGCATAAGGACGTACAAAACAGCCGCACAGCTTAGCGTTAGCTCGGAACCTGTACACTAATCAACTCATTTGCTACGAGAGACTTGGTTAAATCGCTGGGACATAATATAATGGCGCGTAATTGATAAGAGACTTGAAATGTCAGTCGGATGCCCACACGAAACTGCTAGATTATAGCACTTTATTGGCTGTCTCTGGGGGCCAAACAGGTCTTTGAATTACTGCCGCTGAGTCATTACCTGGAACCAATCAATTCTCTCTGTTTATATTTGAAGTGCTCATCCGTTCCTCCCATTGCCTGATTGTAATTGTCACAATCTGAGCCACCGCAGCTCGCAATCCTCAAACGGGGAGGGGGAGTACATTTACAATGCAAAACAACTCCAGTGTATGTGCACAGATAGAGACACACATTTTGAATATATACACACAGAGAGAGAGCAAGGATGAGCATGCCAACACCGGAGGCAAGTCTGTGATTCAGAAACCCATAAATACCTTTCCTGGAGGCCTCGAAGCTGTCATAGATGTTTATCCTTTGGATGTCGTAGGTGAGCGTCGTGTTTGGCAGTAGGGTTCTGTTCCTGTTGATTGTGTTTAAAGCAAATTTAAAGGCTAGCTCCTCAGCACCTGATGGGCCGCTTTCAATGGACTCAAATATCCCACCTGTCGAAGAAGGAGAGACAGCAGATCAGTAACGGGTCAGGATTAAACTGTTACTGCTTCCACAGTGGTAGTCATTTCAATCACAGAAAAATTGTTTATACTCAGAAAAGAGTGGTGATCAAAAACAGGCGAGAGGCAGGCAACAGTCACAAATCCCAAATCACAAGCAAATGTCTTCTATCTCTTAAAAACACTGGTACGTCTGCACACATAACAACCTGAGGAGCAGGGCAGATTAATAAAAAAGGGTTTCTCAGCAGGAAGAGGAGGGATGGGAAACTAATCAGGTGGTGTCTAGTGGTGAAGTAACAAAGAACTAGGAACTGCAAAGACAGGACCTGTTAACGATGTCAAAATGAAACAGGATGTTGCAGCCAAAAGTTTTGTACAGAGGGTTCACTCTGTCACTTTTTCCACAGTGTCGTCAAACTCTCGTAAAAGTTCAGAAGTCAGCGCTCGGACTCTCGTGATCATCACAGCCTTTTCAAAGATTTTAAAACCAAAGCAACAAATATGACAACACCAACATGAAGGTGCTATGTTACTTTGATTTGGCTATTACACAAAGAATGAATACTAGAGGTGGTCAGCGCATGAACAATGAGAACTGACTATACTGGATCATCATTGACACTGAGATGCTCAGGAGCTTTTATCTGCGGAGATCCTCACCAGTGACTGACAGCTCGACTCTGATCGTTAATGACTTCCCCATTAAAGGCTTATATATATATACGACAATCAATCTGATCATTCCATCGCAAATAATAAGCCACTGAGCTGTTAACCTTACATACAGTGTTTTTAGAGGCCAGACTGGACTATTAACTAAACATTCTGCTGAAAGAAGGGAGTCAGAATCGGGCCGTGTTAACAATGATGCCTTGACTCTCTGTTGTAGCTCCTGAGGACGTAGGTGAACTCAACCGATTGAAATCAGCATGATTCACAATTTCCGCCTCTGATAAACATTAACCCAATAGGTCACTGTCTACTCTCTATACTTTCTGCACAGACGTTCTCTTTTCATTCAAAGATGTCAGCCCAGGAAGATGCACCACTCGGATTGATTTATTGATCGTCATTTATTAGCACTCTTCTGAGCGGTGCATCTGTTAAAGGAAATCCATGTTCAAGTAAGTGACGTTTACTGGGTTGAGGGTAATAAAGTAAGAGCTCAAACCATGCTCTTAAAGTCTGATGAAACTATGGCTCTAATCACACTCAATGCAGCTCCACTTTACCCAAGGTGCACTTTATTAGAATGTATGGTTGGACCATAGTTGTGATGGGTGAGGAGCTGCTGTCTCTGTTCATATTTGCTGCAAGTTTTATTTTACTGAAGTGATTTAACTGCAATCTAAAGGGTGCAGCTTCCAAAACATGTTGTAAATCACTATTTTTTAAATTGGTTTATATTTTTCAAGGACACACAGGGCAATCACCACTGTCACTCATCCAACTCCAAGGCAAAATCACAGGTTTGAAGTTGCATCTTATTCTGTATCTAAAACACTTGAATCCTTAGGGAGATGTGCTCAACTGCACAAGGAGCTTTACAATTGTTGGGAGCTAACAACCATGAAAACTCTCAAACAAGCAGTAGCTCATCTCAGCACTCCTCCTGCACAGCTCAAGTATGTGCTGCCGCTCCGTCAGATGTGTTCCTTCTTTCTGTTTATAAGGAGTGTCTTTTAATTTCCGTGTATGATGTAGAATTACGGATGTGTACCAACAATGGATATCGGGTATATTCATATTATTGAAAATAATAAATAATCCTGCTCAATTTGACTGTACTCACTCACACTCACTTTCAAAGTGTTTTATTAGACTCCTCTCCATTTTTTGTGCAGGTTATTTATTCATTTACTTTGTATTTCAGTTAATCACTTTTGTACTGACGATTCAACATGGAGGGTTTTATGTCCATCCGAGCTTTGGAAGCACTCCAACGCTGTCTATATAGAAAACTGCATATGCTAAAAGGACTAAGCGAGCTTTTAATATCCTGACACTGTATATCAATGACCCATTAGCCTCATGATAGCAAAAGCAAACCGGATCCAGGGAGAATTCAATTACAATAATGTGTCCGGTATGAACCACTGTAAAGCATTTCCTTCAGAAAGCCGGGGGAGTGTGTTTAAAAGTGCAGGCCTTCCAAAGCTACAGCCCTCCAGTGAATACTTCTGACAGCCAGCAGACGAATGGACAGAGACGAGGCCCTGAGAGCAGGCGAATGGGGGAGGGGCAGCTTCTGAGATCAATGTCCCCTGATTGGCCGACGAATCAATCAATGAAGCCCTTGCGGAGCAGTGGAGAGCAGTGGTCGAGGATTTAAGTGTTTTATTTGGGTTAGCCCTATGGCCTGGCACTGCCGGCTCAGTGTCAGTCAGGCACAGACCAGACCCTGAGCTTTATTTACTCCAACGACACCCACTCTAGTGTAGGACCCTCTTTTAGTCCAGATGTAATCCATACACGCTACTGCACAAGTACTGCAGGCTCCTTCTGTCAGAAACCATTACCACAAGAAGCTGATTCTGATCAATGCTCACTTACAGTGATTCCACAAGTGGGCTCTTTAAATATGCTCTTTTTAAAAGGGGAATTTATTTAGTCTGTGTGCTGGAGCTTAAAGCAAATATCAACAGAGGGACCTCTGACAGCAGCAGCACTGTCGAGAAGTTTGTACTTTCATTAGTATTCATCTCATGGGAGAACCCTATTTTGCATGTCATAATGAGTTTGAATGAATTAATAAGCATCAGTTAAGCGGGATGTACTATAATTGGAAAGCTGAGTGCTTGGAATGGGTCCGTTCACACCCGAGAAGCGGCATTCCCCCTGCTGAGAATCTCTACGGTTCCGCCAGAGGGAACCTGGCCTGTAAATATGGAGATGAATCGCTGAAGAACGTTGAATTAGTGAATTAGAAAGGTGACTGTCTAAGCAGGTGAGTTTGAATATGAATACACTTCGAGACTAATGAGAAAACGTTCTTGTCTGCATGGACGGGGAGATATGGAAATCAAGCTGAATAAGCGAGATGTGCTTGGAAGCAGAGAGAAAGAATATCCTCCAGTTTAGTTTGTTGCCTTCAATCTGCTACAGCAACTTCACGGCACGTTCAAGCCACACTGTGTAGGATGTTTGTGATAAAATCCTGCTTTGCAATCTATGTCGTACTGTAGAATTCAAATAAATTGATAGATTTGAGGCGTTCATGTTGTGCGATGAATACCTGTTGGTACCTTTCCGACTCCCAGCTTGGCTTTGTGTCGGTGTTTGTTATTGTGATAGTTAATTGAGTTAGCATCTTCATCTTTCCTCACATCCAACACTCCACACTTCACTGCTGATTGCTGACTCATTATGTTTGAGCTTGCGTGTGTCTAGTTGAGCTTAATGAATGTCTTGTTTAGTAAAGGGGTTGCCATGTGGACCTCCTTTCATTGTTATGCTCCTAACTGAGCCAGACATATCAGAAGTTAATATAAAATGGCATAAAGCCATATTGTAAGCACACAACAGGCGTTAGCATGTGTACCGCTCCTACATTTTGTACATGCAGCAAAAATAAACAACTGCACAACTGGCCGGTGCACTCTACTGTATTTCCTGTTGTATTCTGATTGGCCTGTTTGTAGCAACAGTCGCACTGTGCGGATTTGATAGTTCATTTTCTGACACTGTAAGAAGTTTGCCGCAGACGGTCGAATGAATGAGTGAATTTGTTACCAACAAGTCGCATGTTGACGCTCAACATATCTTGTGTCTATCTATGTTCACTGTCACTGTGTTTAATTTCTTCTCATGATATATATAATCATAACAGCAGAGGTTTTTAAAGCACTTGATTTGGTTCTATAAAGAAAAGTGTCGCATTGAAATGCTTAAAAGCAACGTCAAGACATTATTCTACATTTTAAGCCCAAACCACATTTTCTTAATGTAACCTGAAGGGTTCTGTGTGTGGAGTTTAGTGACCTCTAATGGTGACTGTGCAGATTGCAACAGATCCCCCTCAGTGCTGTAGGTCAGACCTTTGTCCAAAGTAGATTTGTAGTCAGAATGTAATCACATGTGGATTTGGCTTTGAGAGTGAAAGTCCTGTGTCCAACCAGAAAAGTTTATCATTTCTAAATGCAATACAACACTGTAGCACACCTGATTAAAAACAAACCACTGACTATAATACAACCAATTCCGTTACAGCTCACATCGAATGCATCCTGTTGTCTCTCATATCTCTCTTTTTTCTGTAATAACATGAACAGATGATATATGTAAAGAGGTTCAGGATACAGGAGCACTTCAGAAGTTACTCTTGTGTTTGTACGTGGGTGAATAAACTTTTCTGAGGTAACGGTGCTTAAAAGGGAAGCAGCCTGACCCAGAGACAGAGATCAGTCAAGAGCGAAAATCAATCGGCACTTCATCAATCTGATGAAATGCCAGTGGACACGCAGTGACCACAGCACTCTGAGTTGTCACCAGCAGGCAGAGTATCTGAAAAATGAAACATAAACAATGGAAACGTTGCCTCTGGGATTGATCAGAGAGAATACTTAAGCAATAAGCCACTTAGAGGCTGAGCATCTCAGTGATTCTGAAAGGCTAAGAGGTGTTGTTAGGCATGAGGCCAAGCTGAGGGAAACATTCTTAACTGTTTAAAAATCAGGACAGAAACCAAGCAACTTATGTCTGTGATAAAACACATGATTTTACAGTGATGCACAAGAGCTTTCTGCTTTAGTCACCTATAATTTCGCAGAATTTGGCTTGATTATTGGCAGAAGTGTAACGTAAATTGATAATTATGCATGTGTTGCAAGTTTCCAGATTCCCTTAATTTACTGTCACTGATACAATTATTCATATTTCTCCAATGGATTATGTTTTTTTTTTGCAGATACAGAATCTTCAGAAGACTACTCATTTTTGCAAGTGAGATCTTGGGGTAGCTACATTTTTTTTTTAAAGGTGACAAAAGAAAAGGGCTGTTAAGTGACAGCAGTCTCCAAAGAAGCCAAAGTCGATATTTTATGACAATGATATTTGACTTTATGTGGCAAACAATTTTATCATACAAAGCTATCCTATATATATATATATATATATATATATATATATATATATATATATATATATATATATATATATATATATATATATATATATATATATATATATATATATATATATATATATATATATAGTTTAGATGGTTTTAATCTAGCATAATCACTCATCATATCATAATCAAATTTCTCACCCATCTGTAGTCCAAACCAAGTTCATGGGAAACCTGCCTGTCTCTTTTTGATGACAAGTTGTCCTCTGACCCTGTTGTATCCGTCTCCCAGTCAAGGATACAGCAGTAAAATCGGACCTGGAAACCCTCACAGATGTCCCATAATTTGGCACGCCCTTCAAGCACCTCCACTGGCTACCTGTGGCCACCCAGATCTCACTAATGTTTGTCTGCAGCATTTCCTCCCTGCATACAAGGCTATCACAGTCCTGGCTGTACGTGTGTGTGATTCCCCGATTGAGGAACGAGCCACACATGCTCAATGCAAATCAGAGCAGGGCTGTCCTTCTTATCTTTGAGAACCTCTTCAAGACTCATCAATTTTGAAAACACCTCCTCTTTTCACACCTCTAACATCCTAACATAGCTAACTAGCCCTTAACTTAATGTGCTCTTATGATGCACTTCTTCACCTAATCTCCTGCACTTTGTCTTACTGAACAGATCCTGCTCTCACTTCTCACTTCTCATCTCACGTCTCTTCGTCTCCTTCAAATTTAATCAGGCTTGATACATAATTTGTCAGCATGTGGTGCGATACATCTGTCAAACAAATGTGTTCAAGTGCTACACATGCACACTCATTATGTAACAAGAATAGAAACAAACTCTGTACATTCAACAGCATAACTGTAGCCTTCTACAAGACCATTAAATACCCCTCTAAAGGTATCTCAATAAAAAGTCAATATTATAACCATTATGAAAGATATGTTTTAGGCCTGCTGTCAGAGTCTGCATTACTTTCAGCCTGGTTTACCTAATGAACTGCCAACGAAGAGCATATCCTGGAAGGACAGAGTCATATGTCCTCTAAAAAACCTTGGAATTTAAATGATTAGTTGTGGTTCCGATAGCAGCATTGAAGTCTGTGTAATCATCACAGCCCTGAACAGCAGTCAGAGCTCGCCAGGGGGGTATTGACATTAGTCTCTATTGTGCTGTTCCAGGAGCATTTCATGTTATACAAAACAGTACGACATTCTTTTGTACATGAGACACACAATGAATCCCTGGGATCAACTGAGAGTTAAACATATTTCTATTACCAAGTGCTCAAATACATTCAATTACATGCTATGAAAAAAATCCCGTACATGCAGGAAAATCCAGCATAGTAATGGCTTTTATTTAAGTCTTAATTTATTGATTTTAGGAAGCATATGGATGCACAGAGCGTCTGTCCAGTCTATCTTTAATCCAGACGTGAGAACAGCAAAATAAAAAAACACAAAGTACAGCTGATTGTATCTTGGGAGTATTTGACCGGATGATGGCCCTCGATGAAAGGTCTGGTAATCAAAATGTAATGTCTGTAGGCAACTCTTAACTTTATTTTAGCATATTTCAGTGCAGTCCAACGTGTAGCTAGCGAGTCGTCTTACTCTGGAATAAATCTAACAGGCTTAGCTATCATTCCCATCAACAGTACGGCAAAAACGACTTTTAATATGCAAATACAAAAGGTGAATTTTTTCACGTTTTGATTTTCTTGCCACAATCTTCGAGTTGTTGTTTGTCATAATCCTCCACTTATAAATTCCCTACCTGAACTCTACCCGAGGACTCAGTCTTTCCAGTGCCATTGAAACTTGGAAAGTCACAGTGACCCATGATGTAATCTAATCAATAAAACACATCAGACACATGAAATTATTACTATCCCTGCAACACAACCTGCCCTAGTCGAAGAGATACAAGGAACATAGGGCAATATTTACTGACCGTATATCACCAGTACAACCGGTTTAATGTACAAACTGATAACCGAGGCTTTTTCATTGACTGTAACCAGCAAATTTGTTGTACAAGCCATGTAGTTTCAACATAGAATACAATCAATTCCCTTTCATACAGTTGAAAGGAAAAAAAATTGTATGAAGTTGACAAAAATATGAACTGCAAATAAATATAACACAAGTAGACAAAAGTAAAACACAACCAAATACAGAAATGCACTGCAAATCTGTGAACCTGCCTGGGACATATTTGTTCACTGCTTTAGGGGGGGGGAACACACACACACACACACACACACACACCCACACACACACATATGCACGGACACCTGTACAATTAGCTCACTTGAACACTTCTGTATTTCTTAGTTGAACCAGCATTAGGTCAGTTTCATCAATCAATACTCAAACAGAAGTATTTTAGAAATTAAAATTCTCTCCAAATCACACCTATTTTTCCTGGCACTAAAATGGTAATTCGTGTGCATCCTATTTTTTCTATGAATTTGTGAAAATGATTCCAAGAGCCAGACTTTCACAGGAACCATTCTGAATACCCTGGTTGCCCTTTGAATACAAAGATAACTTCTTTCACACGTCAGCCCAATCTCGGTGCATGAAGTGAAAAGGAACCACATCTAATCCTGTCTCCCTACGCTTTGACTTAACTCTGTGCCCTGAGAGGCGATAGGCTGGTCTTTCCCACCGTCGCTCTGGAAGGCCCCCGCCAACCTCCAGGTATCATCCATCTCAATTTCCCCTCTCCCGAAAAAAGACGGAAATTAATAGTAAATCCTGTTTCAGCTCATTATTCCTGCTGAGCGAAAATAATTTATGAGGAAAAATCGGCTGGCTTCCCCGAGCACATACACACACCAACCCACCAGCCCGCAGCCCTCACAGCCCCTGTCTGTTGTTGACAGTTTGATGGCGATCAGTGTCAGAATACGAGGGCTGCAGAACACGAAGCGTAGCATGACGAGCTCCGAGTGCATGTTCCATCTTTATCACAGCTGACACTCTGCTGCAGTGGACAGGGTTTGGAGAGGGAGGGTGCAGGAAGAGACCAGATGGAGCCAATAAAGGAAAAAAAGACACGCAACGGAAATGGCGGGTGTATGAATGTGACTGGAATAATGTCGGCAACAATGAGGGAAAAAAGAGGGCAGTGATTTTCAAGATAAACCAAGACTCAACAAGGACACAAAAGGAAACTTGGAGACTGGAGGAGAGACGCTGAGCCGTCCTCTCAGCCAAACAGCTGTGTTGCACCAGGTGCACCACTCACGGCTGTATGCTCTGACACAGAAATTGACCTGATCTCCACAATTCAGAAAGAAAAGACGGTTCGAACCTCATTCTCATTCGTAAATGTCTTCAAGGAGACATTGTCCAAAAGTGCCTGCTGTGATACCATAATCCCCCAATCAGAATAAGCAATGAAAACTTTCCCCTTTATATATGATTGGACAACAATAGTTCTGTTGGACTGACTTAAGGTATGTCTGTCTTTCACACAATGAGCCCTCCCAGATTACATTGATGACAAATTATGACATAGGAGGAAGAAGCTAGTCTGAATAAAACCTTTCAGAGGCCAATATTCTCCAATCAAAAGGCTTCTGAAGGGTTCAACAGTGTAGACGTCCATGAGTCTCCTCCTCTCAGTATTAAAACATTATCCTATGTTTGTGTTGTTATATTTACTGCAGTGGTTGGGACTGATTTCAGTAGCACCTATGTTAGGAATGGAGGAATCCTAAGAAACCCACAGGAGAAGTCTTCACACTCACTGCAGTTCCTTTCAGCTTAATGATTTCCACATGCTTGGCCTTACCTTTTCAGACAGGTGATCATTGTATTCCTATAATTGTCATTTGACACTGACCAACATTAACAGTTGATCTATTACAACCTGTATCAAAGCATAACCCATAGCAGGAGGCCAAGATAGAAATGCAGGATCACAACCAACAACTATGGCATTGTGAAGCTTGTCACAAAGGCTAGGCAATAATGTGTTTCATCAAAGTATATATATATATATATATATAAACATATGATATCCATATAATACACAGGTATGAGCAACATAGACAGTGGCGTAGGGCACAAATACATGAGGAGAGCATGGAGAAAAGAGAAATCATTTTTTTCTCAGGCCAAGATGTATTTTTCTTTCTCATCGGAAGTGTATTTTCCAATCGATAGTAAGAGATGCAGATATATGAGCCTCAATTATTTTAATAACAATATAATACTGTTGCCTGTAATGAGCCAGTTTAGGTTGTGAAGGGCAAGTCAGCCAGAGAACGTTTCATGGCATTGTGTCCTCAGACAAAATTGAATTGATTTGAATTGTGCATATCCTGTACAGTCACTTATGAATTTGTATAACAGAGAGATGGCCACTGGTCTGTTTGTGGAGAACAGCTTGTTCCTTTTTCATTGTAGATCCACAGCAGAGGGCTTTATACACTTCAGGGTTTTGTCTGCGGCAGTTGTGTTTGATTTCTAAGGGAAAGATTGAAGACCGTTTTACACAGTGAACCACATTAAAATGTCAACCAAGTAGTTGTATTTGTTCGTCGCTCTATTCGGCTCTCACCTACTTCTTTTACCCGCTTCCTGTGCTTTGTTTTTCATCTTTGGCCTGTCACTCATCAGTTTCTGGTTCATCTTTATCTGACATCATGTGAGCACAGATTATTGCAACAGATACAAGTACATAATATGTAGTTTTCCTCTCTTTCTCATAAGAGAAAAATCTCAAGGAGTGCACTTTCACAAATGTCAGTGCTTCCCAGCCATTGTCAGGCACTCGCGGACACACAAAATGTCAGCCTCTCTCCTCAGTCGCAGCCCTTGTGAACTACTCACATCTGGAAATGTCAATGAGCAAAACCACAATAGGAGGGAGCATATTCTTGGATGGCAGAAGGCACAGCGTATTCCAATCCACTACAAAGATGTACTGCAGAGTCCTGGTCGCCCAATGCAGAGAAACTCATCCTCTGTGCTGCCGCAAACCTGTGACCCTCATCAGCACCTACACACGGTACAAGTCAAACCCATTTATATGATAAGTTTGGCCTCCTCATGAGGAAATGCATTAAAGGTGAAACATGTGTTGCGATCAATACTTGGCCAAATTTAGAGAACAAATGAGAGATTGGATTCCTCTCCTCCCAGTGACATTGTAAACCCTTCCACTGTCACTATCCATTTTCATTTGGATAATTTTTCATCATCGATCTTAGCGGGCGATGCAGTATCAAGCTGAAGTTGTAGTTACACGGCACTCGCGGTGGTTGACAGATCTTTGTTGGAGTCTCCCTGTTATACAGGTTTAATGAATAACAAGCAGCCAATGACAAATTAGATCATGTCAGACACACCCTGTACATCCTTTCACATTTATGAGTTATGTTTATTTTTCAAACTATATCGCTATATAGTTTGAGAAATCTATCTATGCGCTATGGTACTGTGAAAAGTCTGTGCATGTCCCGTAACTCTGGGACTATCCCAATCATTTACACAAACTGCTGCTAGAAGGCGCTAATAGGTTGAATGATTTATTAAGTGAACAACAGTTGCCATATCGTTCTCAATTAATATCATACTTCCGGGCAATGACTGTATATAAAGATGGAAAACACGTCTCCTCTTCCTCCCAATGTTAAAAAATGATGCCAAAATATCATGGATAAGGGTGCTGCCATCTAAGTAGTAGTAGAAGTAGTAAGCAGGTGTGGAACTGCCACATCGAGGTGGAGATGCCATATCGAGGTTGTTTTATATGTAAAACATACTAAACATGGAAACTTTGACGAACATCAGAATGGTAAGAACTACCTGCATTGACAGAAACCATCTTTGTAAAAAAATGATTGACATATTCTTTGACTTTGTAGATGTTCCATCCGTTAACATGGAGGAGACAGACTATATAGGAGCTATACTGCAGCCAGCCACCAGGGTGCGATCAAGATGGGAGCATTTTCATGTCCCGTTTATCTTTCTATACAGTCAATGCTTTCCACTTGCTTTCAGAGGATTGTTGACAATACAAATAATAGTCAATCTTGTTGTTGACATTCAAGTTTAAAAAAAAAACAGTCAATAAATTAAACATTTAAAAAGTAGAGGCAGCTACATTACGTTTTGGAACAGGTTTAATGTTGCATCAAACTGCCCTTGTGGAACAGAATCTGGTTGATTTCTTAAACGTGGCTCAATATCTGCATCATCAATTTAACCAGACACAAATTATTCTATACTTTCACTGTATCATGCTGCGATCCTCAAACAGCTTCTGGAGGCAACACCACACAGTCCCACAAAGAGCCACTCGTTTAGAGGACGGTCGGAGAGCACAGCTTTATTTCTGCTTTACAATTCAACCACCTCCATAAAGACAGTTAGCTAATTCCCTGTGTGCTGAGGTGGGCATTCAGCCCGACAGTCTGCAAGAAGAAACAGATTGCTAATAGCACGGGGAGTAAATCGTATTATTTCTCTCCCTTCCATCTCTCCCTCTGTGGATCTATTTGCCTAACAATGATAACAATCCCTGCAGCTTAACTCACCCGGCTTCGACCAGTACTCTGAACAGCATGTTCGCTCCCTCTCTTTTTAATGAGCAGCATTGGTTTTGAAGCGAGCTGAGGCATATTGATTTTCTGTGCTCAAACGAGTGTGTGATATTATCTTGAATAAACGGGGGGAAATGAGGGGGGGTGAGGAGCTACGGCACATTCCTCCGGAGGCTATTTTCTCCCGGTGCTCCGACGTGATGCCCCGCGACCCTTCCATTGTGATGTAATCCCAGTCCGTTTAAAGGATCAGCCGCGGCTCTGATGAGATATGAGGTCGTTTCGACAGCCTCATTGATTTAGCAAGGGAGGAAACATCGGCCAATGATCGCACATGTAGACAAACAAAACCTTCCTTCCTTGTCCATGATTCAGATTAATTAAGGTGTACAGCTCCTGACGGCGCCGAGGCAGAGCTGTCTATAAAACCCTCCAGCCATAATGGGATCGATAGAGGATCTTTAATGCCATGAATAGAGGTTCCTCGGGTCACAGGAGCCCTGGATCTCACATGCCCTCTGTGCCAGCCTTTCTTTTCTGCTGTTTTCACCTTAAATGTTTTCCAATTCACTGCAAATTTGAATTCAGCTAAACATGCTGATATTCCCTTTTCATGGCCAACAAAGATTCTGTGTTTCCAGAATCTGTCAATGAGCTGTTGAGCACAATCCTACTGAAAATACGCAGCAGTGATGTGAACTATCAGTGGTGCATAACCACTACTGAAGCATCCATCCATTCAATCCAGCCGGCGTCCATTAGAGCCATCGCTGTGCTCTGAATCAGCTGTCCTGTCATCAGCCCAGCGCCGAGAAGCCAAGAGGACAGCCGCCAGACAGAGTCTCGGAGTCTGTGTCAACGTTTACTGAAATAGAAGCACCAACAGACAAGTGCTGTGTAAAATCCAGCCATCCATAATCTATACTGCTTATTCTTTGAGGGTCGAAATGGTTTTGGCAGCCAATCCCATCTGACATTGGTGGAGAGGCGGGGTTCACCCTGGAAAGAGGGAGGATGCCAGTCCTTCACAGGGCTGACATGAGACACTTTTCAGACATGACCTGCGGGTAAATTCCAGAGAATAGGGTGTGGACTTTACCCGGACTGAGCCTTTCACACATGCACAACGCAGTGGAAGGTTCCCGATGCTTTCACAGCAGCAACAGATCCTTTGCATTATTCAGTCCAGAGATGGAGCAGTCGGGTGCAGCAGGCAGTACGTAAGAATTCCGCTGCAAGGATCACGTGATCATGTTGACTCCACCCCGACACCTTCGGCAGCTTTTATAACCACAAATTGTCTTCACACTTTTGTGGGTGTCTTTTGTGTGTGTGTATCGCCGCTTTTTCACAGGTAGATATATATTTTATTTTTCAGTTTTTTGTCTCTCCCCCACCCACCCACTCTCTCGCTGTGAACCAAGTGGGGGGGCGGGGGGGGGGGGGGGGGGGTACCCTGCTGTGTTCTCACATCAAATTCTATGGACTTTATACTTTCGGCAAACACAACACTGACATGTTAAAACCTTAAAATAACGTAATGTTTGAGCCATTTTTCTATCCTCCAGATCTCTACCAACTCCTTAAAACATCAGCCTCTTTGCTTGCTAAATGCACGACTGTGTTCGACAGCTATTATCCGACTGTGCGTCTGCTCTGTGGTGCTCAGCAGGGAGGGTACAACAGCTTTATTGGGGCATTTTCCCTGAAAGCAGCTGCTCGATGCTGCTGGAGATGGGTTGATGAGCGCGCCGAGGCCGAACCAAAAGAGTAGAGTTGTGGTCCATAACCAACAAAAACCCTGAGATGAAAAGTGCGTGTTCCATCTGTGCAGGTTTGCTACTGCCACTGATCCCCTCATTTCATCCATTGCTAATGTGAACGTATTGATCAGAGCAGCTTTACGTTGCATCATAAATTCGGCTTCAGAGAATCAAATATGTCCATCACCGAGAAACGAAGGTTTCCCTGTGATGTGGCTCATAAATAGTTAAAGAGAGAAGCAGGGCCTGATCAGAATGTCCATCTTTTATGGATGATTTCAAAGGAGAGAAATGAAATCAACTCTTGCTCTCATATTAATTTTGTAATGCAGTCCCTCCAGTAGGTGACTGGGCTGGGTTGAGTGGATTGGAATTGAGGACATGTAGGGGAAGAGCCCCCCCAGCTCCCTGCACACCGGTGAAAGGAGGCCCCCTCCTTTTATCATCCAAGGAATTATTTTACTCACATTTATCATCATACTCTGGATTCATTTTCAAGTGAATTGCAGCAAAGACCCATTTATTATAAGAAACATTTTTGAAAAGTGGGGAAAAAGGAAAATTGAACCTCGGCACTTACATATGACACTGCGTGACTTTTCATTTTCTGCCTCCTCTGTGGAATTGCATAGAGGGTTAGAAAATGGGTGGTGAGGGACACAACACGTTTTACAGATAATGAGAAAACAAAAAGGAGAGCAAATCAAACGTACGGAAATTCTATTTCCTGCGGGGAGAAAACAGTGCTGTCAAGTGTGCACTGAATTATAATCTCAGGACGAGATAATTCAGATGGTGGGGGAGCCTGGCGCCGCATGCTGATGACACGGAGAATGGGACGCCCCGGCTTTTTAAACAGAATTCCTCGCAGCTGCATCGCTCATCTACAGCTGCTCTCTCGGTCACACCACAAGTATATTCAACGAGAATGTGTTTGTACGTGTGAGGCTGAGAGGAATTTCAAATTAAAGCTGAGATGTTAAACTGGTGCTACCCCCCCCCAACACACACAAACACAAACACACACACACTCACCCAAACCTTATCACATCAGTGTGCTGCCAATTTTACATATGTTTCATGTGTGCACAGCAAGGGCATTACAGCAATCTTACTGAGACAGACCCACTACCGTTCCATAACACAACCATCACAGCTCAGGACTGAAACGCATGCTGCTGTACCACAGCGGTTTATACTAGAGAGAGATTTAGTGCGCGGCTCCTTTCACCTTCACAAGTGCACAGAAATCAATTGTCATTATATCATAACTCCTTATGCTGAAGGTAAATTTGATTAACGGTGAAATACTGTGAACGAGACAGTTTAAAGTTTCCAAGGAGACTCAGTCTGTAACTGTGTTGTGTGTGGAGGTCTCCGGCTGCACCAGCGGCATGTGAATATGCAGCCCAGTGACATGCTATTAACATCCATCCCGGGGGATCTGATCACAGGCGGACTGCGCTAAGTACGTCTGTTCACACCTGGCATCCTGAATGTGTCTCCTGTGACCACTTGTGATCAGGTCTCACTTCTCCTCACTCCTCGCTCTATATGGAGATGAACGCCATTTCTGTTCACATGGGCCAAATGGGGCTTTTACCCAATCTGACTATTCAGATGTGTCAATGGACGTGCGTGCGTGTGTGTTTGTGAGAGGGAGTGATGGAGAGAGGGAGTGATGCAGAGAGTGAGCGATAGAGAGAGGGAGGGAGCATGGCTGAGTTAATAAATGTGTATAGCTTTTGATGTAAACAAGATTTCACTCATTTGGGAAGAAAAAAAATTAATCAACATATGCAGGTTAGAGTTACGTGATTTTCACAAATAAACCAATAATAACGAAACACTGATAGGTGTAAAACAAATCCCTGGTTCATCATGAAGCTGTGACGCTCGAGAGCACGTCAGCCAAGTCTCTTAGTCCTTCAATGTAAAAATACGTGGCCACATGTTTCACTGTCCCCCTCAGAATGGAGTCTGATGCGTCCTCGTTACATCTTGATAACATCTTTATTTTGACCGTAGACGTGAAGGATGTTAATTAAAGGTGTCAACAAGGCTGTTGTTTGAATGGTAATGTTTATGATATTAAACATGTCAAATGTTTATCTTAGATGAGCAGAAAACACAAAGAACAGCAGAGGCTGATGGGAAGAGGCGGGTTGAAGAAGTGAGGTTATGACTAGCTGGTGGCACAGGAAGAAAAGTGACAGATTAAACAGAACTAAACAAAAAATACCTAAATTCATCCAGACCTTCAAGTCCAGACCTTTAATTATCAAACCATCATTCTTCACACCAACTATTGTTAAAATGAAAATCCAGCAATGGGCTGTAGCTAATAGGAATTTGTTTCTTGGAATTTGTTTTCATAAATGATGAAATTGACGATGGAGATCTTTTCAAGGATCAAGCTCTGAGTCATGATGGATAAAACCTGAACTCAAACAGCAGCTTTCTCCAGTGCTGACACGTCCTTTCCAAACCTTGCACAAGCATTGCAGGTATTTGAGTAACATAGAGACACTGGATGCTCAGAGATCCTGTCCTCTCAGGTTTGTATAAAGCCATTGCACCCTGTTCCCGTGAGCTTGAAAGGCAAAACGCCAGCACTCTAACAGGCAGATTAATCCTGCAGTGTTTCCATGTGAAAGGGTTTGTATTCAGAGGTGGAAGTCAGTGTCTTTCTACAAGAAGGAATTGACTAGGCTGCTGTGTTTATTGAACCGGGGATCTTATCAGCTATTGGAAAGTCTCTCTTAACCCTGACACCTCTGTGTGTCGGCCATGTCCACATATTGTGTTTCCTGCCCGTCTTCACTAAGTACCAGCATAGTGAAATCATCATGTTTCAGTGCACTTCCCATTAAGAGAGCAGCTCTCTTCGCTCCTCAGACGCCTCGCCTTTATTGTTTCAACTTCCCCTGTAATGAAATCACACCGCAGATTCAAGGTCACGGAGGGTCGGCCTATTGGAGTTTTACTGATTGTCTTTCAAAGGCGGAGGGCATGTTTGACTGCTAGGTCTCCCAGATCCTGACAGGTTCTCTGGGAAAGTGGGAGACAGGACTAACAGCTGATGGGTGGATGATGGATGCAGCGGAAAGATTTAACATTTGTTCTGCTGCACGGAACCAAGCAGGGGCAAGACTTTACAAAATGCTTCATTTTCTGATCTGTAACTGCTGCGGTGGCTATGATTTAGTTCATGCAATAAAATTAACACAATTGGGTAAAAAGGAAAATATTTCATTTTAGTTAACTAATTATAAATATTTTTAAAATTTTGGTGACATGGTTGAAAGAATAAGTCCTTATTTTATTGATTAAAATTAAATAAGAATTAGATAATTTGAGACCCAAGAAGAACGAACATTCAGCACAAGCCCCAAAACATCCTTGTATGTTCAAGGGAGGTGGCCCCCTAGTGTTAATATTTATTATGGCAGGGGTATCGCAAGAATAACAGATATTTATGTACAGTAGAGTGACCGTCGGTTGGAAGTCGGGCCTCAGTCACTCTCTATTGCAGACATGTAGTTGTTTTCATGACATTCCATTAGAGGCGGAATTCCAACACCTGATTTGAAACAATTTTAGGTAAAGCACAAGAAATAATTGCCCGCTCAGAAAACACGTCTCTGTGTTCTTAACAAAGAAAAAGCATGCATTGCCTCATAGTTGCATTAATTCTCAAATTTTACAGAAACCTAGTAATTCTATGTATAGTTCTTTTGTTTTATATTTGCTCTAACATCCCTGCCTTAGGCCTTTAGCATTCAATTATCATATCGAAATCTGAATTCGAGTTGCAGTCAATTGGATTTATGGTCTACGTGATTATACAATGTCCTTAAGTGTCTGAGCAGTGCTGCTTTGTAAAGTCTGGAACATTTCAAATGTTACATAAGCTGTTATTACATTTATATTGAACTGTAGATTGCTTTATGTCTTCTTCCTGTGGTGAGGAGGTGAAAAATCAGCTATATGTACATTTTAGCTCAATAAATAATTTAATTTTCAACAAACACACATTTCATTGATCAAAATATGATGTGATATTGAAAGGAAAACAAACCATTAAACTAAAAGCAATCCCCAACTACAGATCTGTGTAGATCAGCTTTGCCCTCGCAGAGAAACCACATCAAAATCAGTGCGGTCAAATCATCAGACATCTTTCTCTGCAGCGCTTTCTATCACACAATAATAAGGAAGATTAAATTCTCATTTTCTTTGGCTGTGTCGTGAGTGAACAGTTTGTAAGCAGGTCGCAGTGCAGCAGTGTCTATAAACAGCTCCTCTGTGGCGGCACACAATAGAATCTACAGGTGATTTGTTTCAGTCCTGCAGCCATGCCATTATTCACACTGCGGTTATCACTGCCCTTTCTCTTTCTCTGTCATTTCTTTTTTTTCCCCTTTCACTTCCTCCCTCCCCTCCCCTCCTTTGCAGATCAGTGGGTGGCTGCAGTGTGTGCAAGGAGAAAAAAAGGCAGCTATGTCTGCAGGTATGAGCCATGGGATCCATTATGGCCGACTAATACATTAAGAGACATTTCAAACTGAATCACAGCAGGTGGAGAACAGCTCTCCCTCTGGGCAGGCTGAGGCATCTGTTATGACAAGCAAACCAAATCTCAGCTTTCCCAGGATGAATTAGGAGTCACCTCCAGTCACACACACACACACACACACACTGCTACCATCCCCTCCATCTCTGACATCTCCTCCTCCCTGTTGCTCCTCCTCCTCTCCTGACACCTTCACAGCCCCTTCTCCATTCCCACCATTTCTCTGTCGCTGTCACCTTCTATATTTCATCTTCCCCTTCACTTCTCCAAAATACGGCGCCAAAGAGAGGAGAAAGGGAAAAGTTCAGTGGAGGGTGCGGTGTGAAAGAGAGAGAGTGTGTATGTGTGTGTCCAAGATAAGACAGTCAGAGTAAGAGTGCCTCGGGCATAAATGTTGAGATAATGGCTTCATTTGGAGAGATTGTGATGAGGCCCTCGAAGGGAAAATCCCCTCGGATGCGTGGATGAGTTACCGCTCTCTTTTCATCTCCCTGCCACCGGATCACACTGTCCTTTAAGCCACGAGAACATTGGACCCTTTGCCTTTAAGTAACCCTGACACAGCTGAGGGGGGAGAAATACAGCCTCGTGCCGGCAGACGTCTTTTAAAACATAAAAGATACTCACACAGTGGCGTAGTCACGCACACATATAAAAGCACTCAAAACGCATTAAAAGCCTGTGAAATAAGGCCATGGGAAATGAAAATTCAATCAGCAATCAAAGGTAATATTTTTTTGTGCAATGCTAAATCATTAAAAGCGTAAATGTCCAAGTCGGCTTCATGTTGAAGCAGTGAGACGGAACAGGGCTTTTTCTATTAGCCGCTCCTAAATATCCAAAAAGGCAGAGATAAGTGGCAACATAAATACTTTGTAAATATTCATAAAGGCTTTTAAAAGTGGGTAATCATTTTCCCTTCTATGAATAATGTATTGTAGCTATTTATTTCAAACATTAACATGCATTTGGAGGGAACTGACGGGGCAGAGCCAGATGCCTGTGTGTGTGTGTGTGTGTGTGTGTGTGTGTGTGTGTGTGTGTGTGTGTGTGTGTGTGTGTGTGTGTGTGTGTGTGTGTGTGTGTGTGTGTGTGTGTGTGTGTGTGTGTGTGTGTGTGTGTGTGTGTGTGTGTGTGCGCGAGTGGGCAAGAGGCTTTATGTTGTGCTGCACCTGTTTTGCTGTTTTCAGTTGTTTATTTCCAGGAACCGCTAATGATGGTGCTGGTTTAGGGAGTATTTACTGGCCACATCATGGTGGTAATTCACTAGGAGTCGCACCGACACCTAGCAATCACAACAATAGTGTCTGTGGAAATGTACTTGATTTTTATCACACTCAGGGTGGAGCGGCCTCTGAAAAAGGCATTTGAACCATTAAGGCTGCAAACAGTCTCCGCTGATATCCACATGAATTCACTTCTTTCCATTTGGGCTCATTTTGATAAAACACAGTCTCTTCTGCTTGGAATTAAATGAACACAGATACTGTATGTTCATATACGATGTTAAATATATGTCGGAGCTATTCAAATATTTAAAATAATGTTGCAGAAATAACAGAGCATCTGTATCTTCAGTTTATATGAATGAGGAGAATTTCAATCAGTTGCTTCGAAACAGAATGTAGTCATGTCAGAACCACATGATAGAAAGTGCTAACCAAAGATTACCTATAATTATACATGATTGACGCTTCTAGGGGGGTCTAATGGGTATTTTGATCCATCACATGCAGTCTGCAATGTTCTCTGAGAAGCAACGGGTCATATGCACAAGACTATTCGGTTTTACCCTCACAATATCGGCTAATAGCACCTACAGCATAATACAACTTTCAATATAAAAATGAAGACTCACCTAAAGCTTGAAAAATATGTCCGTCCATTGTGGCGTTGTATGAAAACAGCCCTATAGGGGACTCTCTTTAAAATGTACAATTACTGATGATGTCAGTGATATATTATTGGGATCATATGGTCAGAATATTTCCTTTTGAGTTTTGGATTCTCTTGAGAGGTTTTATTGTTAAAAATGGTCACAGTCCCTCCACGGCACTTCCACAGCTCCTCAGCAAAACACCCATCGAACACAAGGATCGACAGACAGGAAGACACAGGTCTCAATTTAATAATAGAACTGGCACAGTGCCTGTTCAAATGTGCCTGTCGGTGGGGGGGCACATTGCCGACGGCATAATCTATTAATTTATCACACAGTGCAATATTTCATAATGTTAAATACCTGGGACCGAAATCCATGACAGACTATTTCTTTCATGGAGTCTGATGGTTGCATGGAGTATATATATTTGGTTATTTTATATCTGCATCTTCGACAACCGCTCATTCCAAAATACTCCTGCAGTCTCATGTCGATAGGAAGAGCGGTTGTTGAGGAAATAGGAGTAGAGACAGACAGACAGACAGATGTTCTTACATCTGTACTTTTTAAGGAAAGAAATTAACGGTTTGCATCTCCGCTCGCAGAAATGAGAACCAAGCGTTCGTGTCTGTGTCATCATTAGCATCGAGGGGAAGTCGTCTGACAGGGAGGAAGCTCTTCCATCATTAATGGCAAGATTTAATGTCCTCGTGTTTTTCGACTCTCTCATCTCCCATCTTTCTAACCATTCCTGTTACTCAGGGAGAACTTACACCTACTCAGGGGATGTGTATATTTCAAGAGATGACTAACTAGTTTGGTGCAACTTACAGCGTCAGTCGCAAGCTTAGCAAAGCCCCAGTCCGCTGGTCTCACTAACCTCAGCGATATAGCTACAACCATGGGATCTGTATGAGATTTCATTTTGTGTGTGAAGCAAAGAGTGGTACCTCTGGATACAATCTGTCTATTCATTCCAATGCCAAAACCATATCCAATTAGCTCTCCCCGTTAATTGCATATATTATTTCTAAGGGTGTATTAGGGAATTATTGCTGTCATTTGCATAAAAGCCTTTAATTACACCTGACCAATAGAGCACAGAACAGTTATTCATCCGTCTTAGAAGCCCCAGTGAAGCAGTGTTGATGACATGATGATCCTCCCACACGGCGCAGTTCAGCAGGAAGCCTAAATGTGGCACAGACCCAGGACCAGCTCTGCCTCCCCCATGAGCAACCAACAACAACACCTGCCGGGGTACCAACGCAGCATTCCTACACACACTCCACACTCAAGTGAGGGAAAACACAAGCCTCTTTCTTAATGGCCCAATTTTTGTCACAAACACACACGTCGACGAACAGAGCACGAGCGGAGCTGCAACAACACGTCGCGGGGTGTGAATGTTATATTGCGGGAGGTGAGAATACGGCGGGGATATATCTCACTTTCCTTGTGAGATGCAGACGGCTGAATGTGGGGAGAAAGTGGCGTGAACATCCACAGGTAGTGTAATCAGAGCCCACCAAGGCTGCAGGCAGGCAGGATGATGCAGGGACTCCTTGTGGAGCAGGCACAAGCAGGGGGAGATTACCAGGTTCCAGGAGAAGGCAGTTTAACAATGGAGAGATACAGAGCAGAGGGACAGTGCCACCAGCTGAACGGAGAGCCCCACACAAAGAAAGCAGCCAGCAGCCAGACACCATCCTCTGTAATCCACTCACCCTGCAGGCCTGACTCTCCAACTCTCCTCTTGCCTCCTGAACAATGTTGTTGTGTGAGCATTATACAAATAACTTAATACTAATTAGGGTTGCAGCGGTATACACCTGCAAGGGGAAGCTGTTTTGTATTAACAGGATGTAATTTGGGGTTCTTCTTATTTCCTACGCCTCTAGTGGTGCACTCAGATGTGTGGAGCTCCTCCCCCATGCAATGGAGCAGTGTAAGCCTTGATTAGAGGTACGGTGGTATTTTATTTCTGTCGTACTTTTACTCTTTTGTGTGGGGTCAAAGACTTTCAAAGCGATAAGGAACTTAAAGTTCCCTGCAGGGAAGTTTTGAAGGAAGCTTTTAAGGAAATTATATTCGCTATCTTCGGGTCAGTGTGACAGAACTGGTTCACTATGACCCGAGACAAGAAGTATCTTTTTTTGTTGGAGGAGACACTCTCCCTAGTGGATGAAGACTAGCTAATTTTAGCACCTCATACATTTTTTCGCTACCATCACTGACAAAAATAGAAAATATATATAAAGTCTATGAATCCTTTGTGTGGAAAACAATTGCCAATAAATTAGCTGTGGCTCATTTATACTCCCTATGAACCCTTTTGATTGAAATAATCCAGGTTTCCACTGACAGCACCAAAAGGACTCGTATTTAGAGAAGTAGAATTTAACAAGAAGACTCTACCGATATTTATTCTTAATATCAAATAAATGAAAAATAATAATGCCCCCTTTACCCAAAATTCAAGTCAATTTGTGCCTAAAATTAACTGACCAAATTAGCTGTGATGTTTTTTTCAGTTTGACATACCACAGAATTAGAGATGCATATTTATCTAATTGTTTAGGTGTGGTGTTCTTTGACCTAATCACAAAGTGCAGACAGAAAGAGAGCACGAACGCTTTTTGGTGACAAAGACCTCCCAGGAGAGATGTCTAAGACAGATGTAGGACAGAGGAAAGATTATAAATAGAGGAGGTAAAAATAATCGACACAAGAGTTGTGTGATACAGCCCAGACAAGACTGCAGCTCTTTGTTCTTGTTGAGTTAAACAGTCCCTTTAGCAGGAGAACAGGCGTGTTACTTTCCTTTTTGACAGAATACAACAGAGGGAAGGGACAGAAAACAAAGAGCGTGTGGTGAGAAGAAAGAGGGAGGAGGAGAGGAATGATGAAGGCTGAGTGAAGAATGTAATTGTCTTCAATACTTAATATCCAAGAAAACATGCTTGTCTAAGTGATTTTCACCACCGGGGGCTTGTGGAATGCTGAGGTTTCTGCCTCGCGCGCTCTCTTCTCCTCTTTGCTTGGCAAATCAGATATGAGTTACACACACAGATATAAATAAGAACACAACAGAAGACAATTGGACATGGTTTAGTTATGAAACGTGGAAAAACTAAACGCACCATAACTTTATGGATGCACTTTCTAGAAATCCCAAAGCATTTACTTGTTCAGGCTTTCATATGCCTAGACATCCTTCCTCCCAGCCACATCCTCCAGCTTCCCCTGTGGGACCTGCAAAGATGTACCAGGGCCAAATGGGATATTTATCCTTCCAGCATGTTCTGGGTCTTTGCCGGGGCTTCCTCCCAGATGGATGTGACTGGAAAACCTCGAAAGGGAGGCATCCTTATCACATAGACTGACTCCTTTTGATGCAAAGGAAAAGGCCAGACCTGGGAGGCTTCACCACTGAATGGTTGATGGCTGAGCCCAGTCAGGCTTGGCCTGAGGAAGCAGCACGGAACCACCACCGTGTTAACCCGTCATCTGCACCTCCTCTACCAATCGTTCGACAGGAACAGACAGGACCCTAGATGCTCTGGCTACAGTAGCGAGTTTGAGGAACATGTAATATCCAATCTGAACCTTTGGTTTTATCTACAAATACAGTTATCTGTCTTTAAAAGGAGAGTTTTCTAAAATGAAGAGTCTTGATAACAAAGCTCTCCTGTACGAAGAGTTTAATGTTCTCGCACCTCAGCAAAGTGTGTATTTACATTCCCAGAGGGCTTTTGAAACAATGTGACTCGCGTCAACATTACCACACTACTATCAACAAGCAAAATGTAATGTTAGTTAGCTGGAGATAAAGTGCAAGATTTGATCTGTTCTTTGAGCAGTTATCGATTATATCTGTACTTCCGTCCTCTGGCTGTTACAGCTTCTAGCCTGAGGGTGTGCAGGGACGCAGTATCATCAACAACATTAGGCACTTATAATAATTCAGGAAGTAATTACAGTTCTCAACCACCTCATTACCAATTCCACCTTCTTCCCTGGTTACCAGCTGGAGGAAGTGCAAGTATGGAAACAAAACATTAACAAGGCGAGCCTGCAAATATAGTCTGCACCTCTGCGGGTTAGAGGAGAAATACGAGGATATAAATGTGTGTGTATGTGTGTGTATGTGTTCTCTATCTCTATGCTTAGAGCACTACAAACACATGCTTGTTCATTGTGAATAAACAATATGAATACTTAAGACTCCAAATTACCTTACCTTCAAATTGTGTTTATTGCCATATCACTTGTAATGTATGAACCCGGTGTATGTTGATAGCATTTCCAGAAGATGTCAAACCATACCAACCACTCTGTTGTGGTTGTTGTACCATAAACCTGACAGCAGATGATAACTGCCTTATTGTCTGTTACACGCTGTAGTCTGTCTTTACACCAGTCACCTGTCCCCTCAGCTCACCTCCTGCCTGCCACATGCTGCAGGTTAATGAGGTCTAGGGTCTAAATGAGGGCCTGAACATGCCCTCCAATTAACTCCCTTCTCTCAAACTCATCATTATACAGTGGGCTGGTATCACCAAGAGATCTATCACCCTATTAACCATACATCATACTAATTACCCCCCCCCACCCCCCTTCCACACACAGGCACATTCTCTCTTCCCTGTAAACCCCGGAAAAATTGTTGAATTGATTATTGAACCATCCCTTACTCAAACCAAAGAAATGCAATGATAACAGGATGAATTCTACTAGATGGATAAACCCACTGCTTCATGTGCCTGCCGACTCTCTGTCCTTGGAGTACACCACAGCGATGACTGAGATGTGATTGAATGCAAAAGTTTTTGCAAGTACAATCTCAAGTGAGCACCGCCATCTTAAACCATCCGGGAGGCGGTGAGCATTCTCTGATTCAAGTGTTGAGGAAATTGAGTTTTGCCGTGACAAGGTTCAATGTGGACAGAGAGGCCAGTTTGCTTTGAATGGGAGAAAAGTTTCTCAAAAGCTATTTGCTCTTCTTCTATCAAGGCATCGGAGAATACACAAATTGGGCTGGCAAAAAAGTATGCATTACTGTTGCCTCTCAGCAAGAAGGTCGCAAGATTGAATCCCAGTTTGAATCTTTCTGTCTAGAGTCTCTATGTCCTCCCCTTGTTTGCACTTCAGCTTCTTCATGAATGGTTGTTTGTCTCCTATGTGGTCCCTTTGATGTGATGGCGACCTGTCCAGAGTGTACCCAGTCTCTCACCCAATATCAACTGGGATTGCCTTAAGCTCACCTCACAACCCCCAGAGGATACATCATAAAATTAATATATGGATGGAGGATTTGTGCATTTTTTTCAGCTCATCACATGGTAATTAGATAAAAACCTGGCCATAAATAAAGCATCCTGAGAGAACACAGTCTGGTGATGAATCCTCCCCGCAGGAAGATGATACTGTCCAGTTTTCAGTGAAATTGTTTGAGGTAGGTGTTGATTCAACAGCTCTGTCTCCTCACTGTGGTTGCTACTCTTCTGCTTTGCCTCCTATTTGCACAACACCAAATCAGTCTCAGTTTGTCATTTGTGGTATTAAACCCATGATAGATAACTCCTGTGGGCGTTTTGTGCCAGCCAGCTGGCTTTATCAGCTTTTTTTATACAGATTTATACAGGGAATAAAGACAGGTGAGTTGTGAGCCTTTTAGCATTTCACAGTTATTCACCATGTCACCAACTCGCAGCAATACCACTCAGCAGCCCCTTTTGTGCTTAGGCTGCACTGAGCCTGGCGTAGATGTAGTGTAGTCTGTGACTCACGGCAGTTTTTGACTATGATTTGGTATGGGACAGAGGAACTACGAGCACATTTCATCAGTCTTGCCTCTTACTTAACCCAGAAAACCCATTTTTTTTTTAAAGATGACCAAATCTGAGTGGAGCTTAATGGTGACAAATGAGCACAATGAGTAAAACGTGTAGGTTAAGACCATCTCCTCAACCTATAACTATGTTGGGCCTTAGGCGATCCAGTAAGCTCTTTCTTGAAAACATACTGTGACCAATTATAGAACGATTCTCCACATCCTCACATATCAGCCTTACACTGCCCACTCGAACAAAAACAATAGCTTAGTTTGTATTTAGAGATAACTAGTGCTATATTTGATTCAAGTTAAATTCAGTGTAACTTATTTACAAGAACTACTGGTCATTTGTGGTATTGTATCTTGAGGCTGTTTCTCAGTGGTCGCCACTCAGCATGGCAGTCAAACCGAGTTACCACATGTTGTTACGTTATAGGGGAGAAGATGGATTGGCAAACCAGTGATTACAGGTCTAGAGGTGAAGACACTGGATAGTAGTTAATAAACCTTTCAGGCACAACTGTAGAACTCAGAGTTGGGACCAATTTGATTATTAAGATAAAGCGCTCAATTTGAACGATTGAAGAGCATGGTCTAAAGTTCATTAAGGCCGTGTTCAAATCCACTTTTGCCAGTTTAAATGGGTAAAAACATGGAAGCACCAGGCTCATGGTTCAAACAGGGTTTACATCATGTCTTAGAACTATAAGACAAATATAATACAACTATATCTGCCGCGTGTTAGGTCTAACTTGGGGAAGACAGCCTTCTGTTTTAAAGCACCATACATTTGGAATGAGGTCCAAAAATCTTTAAAGTTGTCCTCATTTGTCTCATTGACGGAGTTCTCAAGTCTGGTCTCATGTACAGCTGACTTCTCCTGCATTGATTGTAACTACTAGTTGACTTGGCCATATTATTTTATACTGACGAATTGTTTTATACCTTGTATTACTGTGTATATATATATATGCATATTTATTTCATTCTTATTTATTCAATGTATTAACTCTTCTATGTATCAACTCTTTATTGTACCCTCGGCACCATTGAAAATGAGGGTCTTATCCCTCAATGTGTTTTCCGAGGTCTAAATAAAATATTCAATCAATCAATTCAATCAATAACCCAAAGGGTACAGTTTTTACAATGCTACAGGCTACGATACATTTACAAAGACTTCTACCTGGTATGTGCATTTAACTTTTTATTATTGGCTTGTTTAGTTGGTTCCTAGATTACAAAGCCCTGTAAGCAGGACAATAGCAACAGTCACTGTAGCTGTGATTTCAAAGCTTCAAAGGAAAATGAACGAGTCCAAATCTCAACATATCGAAGGAGAAGTATTATGGAGATGAGCTGTAACCTCCTAATGTGAGCATTGTACATTATAATTACATCCTCAACTGACACACACATACTTCACTTCTCACACACTTCAACACAATCGCTAAACAGAACTTATCCAGTAAGATAAGAACTGGTCACTGATAAAATCATTGTTGGGAACCAACTGTTTTCCAGTCTCAAGACTATGTCATGTATTTGTACGATGTTTTATACGATGACGCTGTTTTTAAATTTACGAAATTGTTTTTTAATATTCTCCTGCCCATGGACCGCTGATGTAAATTAGCTTTATAGCAAACTCTGGCCCAGAGTTGTGTTGTGCATGGTCCCTTTTAAATGAACTAATAAACTAATCTAAATTAAACTACTCTAATGCAAATCAGTTGATAGTGTCAAGCCTGTTGCCAAACACATTTTACATGATCTGGCTCGGATGCTCTCCACTCAATGGGCACCAGCGTTGTGAAAACAGGTGATTCAGCAGAGTCTGCATTAATCTGAATAAGTGCCACTTATTGCTGAATGGTGGTGTTATATAAGGCTTCCAATCTCTAGAGGTTTACAACCCACAGCGCCACAAAACAGCACTTCATGATGAAGCAGTCCTGAATCCTGAAAACGACAGAAGCATGGTTAAAACCTGCTGTCGCATGTCCGACATTCAGCAGTTATTAGGTCAGGAGTCATATCAGTTAAATGTTAATCATTACACAACATCACACAGAGATTATGAAAGGATTTCCGCCACTCTGATTATAACCACAGTGTTGCTTATCGATGTGGCTGCTTGTTTGTTCAAATGAACATGGGCATGATTTATTTTCTTGGATGAATATTCACTTTTACCTGGGGCAATACACCTGGTATGCTTGTGTACCAGGCATCCAGCACATGTAAAATATATAAGGCACATTTGTACTAGTGTTGCGTTTTTTTCAATCCAACACAGGTCCCATTTAAGTTTTCAATAATCAATTGTTAGATGGAAGGAGGATTCAGGGTTTACAAGCACTCCTGGGACACTATCTAAATCACAATGTTTACCATGGACCATTTACCATTACAGTTTCTTTAAGCTGGGAAAAGCACTCAATATAGTGTGGAAATCGTGATATTGGAAGAATGGTTGCATTAGAGGTATTATCGGAGTAAGTAAAACATTTTGTTACACAAACGACATGTATGTTTCATCCTAAAAATTAAAGGGTAATGGCACATCTTGGGCTATTGTAATCATTTGAGATAAGTTGCCACCATAAACTCATAAGTGGAGAAATCTGAGCTATTAAAGTTATCTTCAGACAAGACCAGTGAACACGTACCTGTACCAGTGAGTTACAGAGAGAAAACCATTCCAACCAGCACCCGTTCCCAGCTCAATATAAAGCTCTTGAACTTGGATGTTTTCAGTGCGAGACAGGCACTGCTTAGTTTGGGTGTAATGCGACTACTTCGTGGGAACTGGGGCATCACTCAGTGGTTACTGGTCGATTGCAAGATGTTCGACCTGTGGCTGCGAAAACAGTTACTACACACACTTGTATGTTCCGGCAACTCCCCAGTGTTAGCAGGACAGTATTTAGTGATTTATCACTTTTTGGTAACAGTTATATAACAGTTAGTTGTGGCTCTAAAGACCTGTAGTATCTGGTTCAGCTACGGGCCGGCGTATGATGATGAGGGGTGAGCCGGTTGTGACTCATTATGTGCTGTAACATCAGTGTTACGCACTGTCTTGTCATGATTGAACTGTGCTGTGTGTAGAAGTGGATGCAGCATGTTCTCTCGCCCTTTTTGATGGGCCTTCTTCACACCTCTCATAATGTGCAGCCAGGCATAAACAGGATGCTCCATAAAGTCTGCTGGACAGGCGGAGGGCTTGATAAAAGAAGACAATCCCTACAGGTCTTCAATCAATACTGCTGGCATCAATATTCACCACATGACTGCTCTAATGCCAGCCTCCAGTTAACTAACCGTCTCAGCTTTCACTGCTCAGCGTGTGTGTGTGTGTGTGTGTGTGTGTGTGCGTACAAAGCCATGAAGTCCAAAATACAGCGGGGAAGGATTTACACTCGATGTGGTATTGATTTCATTTTTGCTCTTATCTCATGTCTGCAGCAAGTTTAATTGGGTCTACTATAACGATGAGGATGACAACAGTGCAAACAGCAACAAAATCTAGGACCACCCGTAACTTTTCTCTAATAACAATTACCACAATTCTTTGATTTTTCCATATTGTCTTTGGGACATGTCAGTCAGAAGTGAGACAGGCACAAGGAAATCAATTTCTTCTCCCTGTGGTGTGGACAGAATTGATTTATTTCTGAGCCACACAAATATGTTTTGATTTTTAACATGTCAGAAAAATACAAAAAAAAGTTTGTTCGTCTCACACTCATATTGAATTCTATCACAGATTGGATGCTTCATCTCAAACATATGAACAATATGAGTCCTTGGGGTTGATTCATTATGAAAATATGTCAGGCTTTCCTTTCTTGCTTTAATTATTATGATAACTGACAATTTATATTCAGTACAATACTGGGAATCTTCACACATAACTACACCAGACGAGCTATTTGTGAGCAGTATTGCTGAAGCAATGAATAAATATCTGGAGAACTGCTTAAGCAGCAAACCTAGTTTCAGTTCATGGTTCTTTTATCAAGAAGCAGCAGTGAAAGACAATAACGGTCCTTGGCTCTTCCATCATTAAATATCTAAAAGGCAACAACAGAAATCATTGAGATTATCACCATCATGCAGCTTCCGGCTGGTTGTGTCTAAATAGGGTCAGAAACTTACTGACTATAATATGTATATGCCGAGCAAGATGATCAACGCTGGTGTAAAGTGAAACCTACATTGTGTCTTGGGTCAAAGTCTGGTTGTCACATTTTGGACCAACTGGATTCAAGTAAGCAAAGAGGAACAAATTATCAGCCATTTCATGAAGGGGAAACTAGCAGCTGTATAACATACAATCTCATATGAACACACAGCCCATGGTGACTGTGTAGTGGTTCCAGATTTGTCCTCATTGTTTGTGTGAGCGGTGTTAGCAGGTAACAGATGGCACCCTGATCATGGCACGCATTCTCTCAGCTGACTCTTCATTACCTTTAAACATGTGTGAGGCAAATTTCCTGCAATGCTATGCTAATAAGACTCCCTGTTGAATCCATGGCCTCCAGCTCCGACATATGGACACACAGACTACTCGTGTCATTATACCATGATGAGGAAGTACCTTGTGCCCCATAGACACAAAAGAGGATATCCACTCTTTTTGTAGCCCTTTCCCTATTCCCACCTCCTGTCAAACAAACTAATTATAATAGTCTGTCAACTCAGGTTGCTCTACATTGACAATGGATGAGTTTTACCTTGTAAGATAGGGAGAAGGTCGGGTGATCATTTGGTCGGTCAGTCAAACACACAGATTCAGAACAAGACGGCTGGACAAATACAACTGAATATTTATGGTCCCCATAGGCCACCAGGTCTCATCTGCATTCAAATAACACATCTTCACACTTTCAAATTGTGTGCAGCACATACACCAATCCTCAACATGTCGTTTGTGTAACAACTGGTGCAACAGATGTGAGGGAAAGTGCAAATTACAAAAATAACACAGACGTGGAGGTGGCACACATGACACTGTAGTAACTGCAAACACAAATATTTATATACACAAAGATCGTATTGGTTAACCAGACGGAAAAAGAAAACTGGAGGGAAAACACAGGCTGTATCTGAAATCATTGAATGATCATGGTCTGGTATACTATATAGCGAATGGTTACTGATTTCAGGCACTGCCATAATGAGATCAACGTGAAACAGGGAATCCACAAAGAAAGGTATGGAGCAGATTTGTGGTGTCCTGTCATTTTAGTTTGTTAATTTCAGTCTTTGTGTTTTCTACTTCCTGTTTTATTTTGTAGCTTCACTTTCACTGTCTTGTTCCAGCTTCTCGGTGTCTCACTTCCTGTCTTTGATTGTCGTCCCCAATCCTCATGTGTTTCACCTGTGTGTAATTGCCCCTGCCTTCCTTCTTGTATTTAAGCCTCTGTGTTTCCCTTTGTCCTCTGTCGGTTTGTACTAGTTGTTTTCTCCCCACGTCGTGAGAAATGGTTTGTTTGCTCCTGCTGTTTCGTCCAGCTTCTCCTGCTTCCTCGTTCCTTGTTCTCAGTGCGCCTTGTCGCCAGTGTTACTTTTGTTAGTGTTCCTGTTTTGTTTTTGTCTTGTTTAAACCCTTTTATTATATTAAATACCTTTTGTTTGTAACCTCTGCATCCTGGGTCCATCTCCTCCTTCAAACCCTAACAGAACAAACCGACCAAACTATGGACCCAGCAGAGGTTAGTTTTTTCGAAAGAGTTTTTTGTTTTGATAGTTTATTGACAGAGCTGGAGGTGGGACGCTCAAACCCGTTGGAGGGGATCCGCCTGGCCCTGGGTGGACCCCACAGCCTGCAGTGGGGACACTCAAACCCTTTTGAGGGAACCCGCCTGGCTCTTGGAGGACCCCGCAGCCTCCAGAAAGGTTCTGGTCTCGGGGGTAGACGGTGGAGGGGGGGCATCCACAGCAAAGGCCTCTCCCTCAAGCAGCATGCTCCGCGCCAGAGGCCCCCAGCTGATGTCTCTCGTTCACCGACGTCAGTGGTCCTCTCGGCGGCGTCTGCTCCAGCACCTGCTCCAGTCGCTGCTCCGCGCCGGAGGTCCCCAGCTGATGTCTCTCTTTCTTCGACGTCAGTGGTCCTCACAGCGGCGTCTGTTTCAGCACCTGCTCCAGTCGCTGCTCCGCGCCGGAGGCTCTCAGCTGATGTCACTCGTTCTCCGACGTCAGTGGTCCTCACAGCGGCGCCTGCTCCAGCACCTGCTCCAGTCGCTGCTCCGCGCCGGAGGCCCCCAGCTGATGTCTCTCATTCTTCGACGTCAGTGGTCCTCACAGCGGCGTCTGCTCCATCACCTGCTTCGGTTCCAGCTCCACGCCGGAGGCTTCCAGCTGATGTCTCTCGTTCTCCGACGTCAGTGGTCCTCACAGCGGCGTCTACTCCCGCACCTGCTCCGGTCCCAGCTCCACGCCGGAGGCTTCCAGCTGATGTCTCTCGTTCTCTGACGTCAGTGGTCCTCACAGCGGCGTCTGCTCCAGCATCAGCTCCTGTGCCTGCTCCGCGCCGGAGGCTCTCGGCTGACGTCCTCTGTGTTTCGGCGTCGGAGATCCTCGCGGTGCCAGCTCCGCACCCAGCTCCCGTGCCTGCTCCGCGCCGAAGGCTCTCGGCTGACGTCCTCCGTGTTTCGGCGTCGGAGATCCTCGCGGTGCCAGCTCCGCACCCAGCTCCCGTGCCTGCTCCGCGCCGGAGGCTCTCGGCTGACGTCCTCCGTGTTTCGGCGTCTGAGATCCTTGCGGTGCCAGCTCCGCACCCAGCTCCCGTGCCTGCTCCGCGCCGGAGGCTCTCGGCTGACGTCCTCCGTGTTTCGGCGTCGGAGATCCTCGCGGTGCCAGCTCCGCACCCAGCTCCCGTGCCTGCTCCGCGCCGGAGGCTCTCGGCTGACGTCCTCCGTGTTTCGGCGTCGGAGATCCTCGCGGTGCCAGCTCTGCACCCAGCTCCGGTCCCTGCTCCCGTGCCTGCTCCGCGCCGGAGGCTCTCGGCTGACGTCCTCTGTGTTTCGGCGTCGGAGATCCTCGCGGTGCCAGCTCTGCACCCAGCTCCGGTCCCTGCTCCCGTGCCTGCTCCGCGCCGGAGGCTCTCGGCTGACGTCCTCTGTGTTTCGGCGTCGGAGATCCTCGCTGTGCCGGCTCCGCACACAGCACCTGTGCCTGCTCCGCGCCGGAGGCTCTCGGCTGACGTCCTCTGTGTTGCGGCGTCTGAGATCCTCGCGGTGCCAGCTCCAGTTCTTGCCCCACGCCCAGGGTTGAGGCCGAAGCTCTTGCCCTCAGCACCTGACTGGTCTTCGGTCCACCTGCCCGTGCAGCCCCCGTGCTGGGCTCCGGACCGCCCTTCCGAGCCTCAAAACTCTGTCCCTGAGTGGCAATGGCGCAGCCCTCCTGAGCCTCAGAACTCTGTCCCGGAGCGGCCAAGGCGCCGCCCTCCTGAGGAGCTCCCGTGCTTGGCTCCTGACCGGCCTCCAGGTTGTCCAGCAGAGCCCTTGAACTCTGTCCCTGAGCGGCCACGGCGCTGCCCCCACGAGCCTCAGAACTCTGCCCTTGTGCGGCCACGGCGCCGTCCTCCCGAGCCTCTGCGCTCAGCCCCGAAGCGGCCACGGAGCCATCGGGTTGAGACTATGTACTTTGTCCCTGACCGGCCTCCGGGCCGTCCTCCTGAGGAGCCCCCGTGTTGCGTTCCTGTCCGGCCACGGGGCCGTCCACCTGAGACATTATGCCAGGTTCCGAAGCGGCCACGGAGCCGTCGGTCCGAGAACCTGGGCACGTCCCGGAGTCCCTCCTCCGGTTCCCCCCTCCTCCCTCCCGATTCGGTGCTCGTTATGGACCGTCTGGAATCCGGTCCTTGAGGGGGGGGTACTGTGGTGTCCTGTCATTTTAGTTTGTTAATTTCAGTCTTTGTGTTTTCTACTTCCTGTTTTATTTTGTAGCTTCACTTTCACTGTCTTGTTCCAGCTTCTCGGTGTCTCACTTCCTGTCTTTGATTGTCGTCCCCAATCCTCATGTGTTTCACCTGTGTGTAATTGCCCCTGCCTTCCTTCTTGTATTTAAGCCTCTGTGTTTCCCTTTGTCCTCTGTCGGTTTGTACTAGTTGTGTTCTCCCCACGTCGTGAGAAATGGTTTGTTTGCTCCTGCTGTTTCGTCCAGCTTCTCCTGCTTCCTCGTTCCTTGTTCTCAGTGCGCCTTGTCGCCAGTGTTACTTTTGTTAGTGTTCCTGTTTTGTTTTTGTCTTGTTTAAACCCTTTTATTATATTAAATACCTTTTGTTTGTAACCTCTGCATCCTGGGTCCATCTCCTCCTTCAAACCCTAACAAGATTGTGACAGTAATCCCTCTTTAATGGCTGAATACCGTGTGGCTCTACAAGGGAAACTAAAAACTCAGATTCACTGGGTTGGAAAGGGTCCCAAGAAGCGTCCAGGGCCAGTGGACAGGAAGCTGAGAAGGGGACCTGAGGACCCCAGGTCAGACTCGGGGTGACCTCCATTAATGCTCACCAGAGGATGAGGTCTTTTGACACAAACTTTTGTTCATTATTTTTACAGTTAAACTAGCATTACCATAAACCCACCAAAAATGTATTGCATTGATGTTATAAACAGGAGGAGGAGCCCTAAAGTCCATAGGGCTTCAAATGTAGGCAGTAAATAGCAAACACAGTAGCAGGGGACCTAAAACTAGTCCTTGTGGGATACCTAAATCATTCATTTGTGCAAATAACTTTCATGCAAGAGTAGGAGCCAGAGCCTTCAGCTATCAAGCATCAATCATCTCCCACTTTCAGATGGGGAGGCAGACGCACTCTCAACGTTTAAGAGTTGGAATAAACCTTTCTTTTTGATTGAGGTAAGCTAGAGCTGGCTCAGGTTCATCTTGGACCAGCTTTTAGTTGTGCAGCTATCTAGTTATGCAGCTCTGCTACAATACTATCTGATTGTGTTGTACAGCTAGATTGCTTACAATACAATATTCCTACTCACATTATTGGGTATCCCTATCATTACCAGGGACATTACTGCTCCCTTCCTCGCTGTCAGACATCTTATTTTGTCCCAGCACTTTAGTACATCTTTTTATGTAAGATACTGTCTTTCTTCATGAATGTTGTAAATAGTGTTATCTTGTGGATGTGCTCTGTTGTAACCAACATCAGTTGCACTTCTTTATGTCCAAGGACACAACTTTTTTAGGTGTTTTTTTTCTTACACGTGTTGAGAGTTAAGGGCAGATGGTGTTGCACCTTATTAAGCCCTTTGAGGCAAATTGTGAATATGGACGATACAAATACAGTGATGGATAGATAGATGGATGGATTAATTTATTTAAACCAGCGGCAATAACTCTCTAAACTTCATCATCAATCATCAAAACCCCACCCCTTCTATTGTCTCATTTTTTAACTGGTTGTCTTGAGCTATAGTTATAGAACAAAAAGTGATATAAAAAAGTGATAGCAAAAAACCACCAGTTTCAAGAAAATAATTTACCTGACCAATCAATATTTTGAGCACATGATTTCATATGAATGAATGGTTGATCCTCTCTATTGTACCGCACACATTTCAGTAATCAAGGAGCCAAAGATCCACACTCTTAGGAGTCATGGGAACAGCAACAGAGAGCTATAGTTTTATCTTCTTTGTTATTTTGTTCACTTTTACCTGCATAAACTAGCTTCAGCATTTAAACCAATAAATATAAAAGCGTATGAAATGATCAAACAACTAAATCTAACAATGCCATTGTTGACCTTTGATACCTGCAGTGTAAGCAGGCCCTCCTCTTTTCCCTCTCTCACCTAGACAGTCAGTCGTTACCTTGTTTTTCTCTGCCTTTACTTTTCAATGAGCCTCCTCTTCGAATGATGCCAGCCTAATTCCCATTGCACCCGTTATGGGAGCACTGGAACAGGGTTTTTCGGATGCCACGAGGAAGAAGAAGACAGAGATTTTGCAGAAATGACAGTCTTGAACGGTAAGAGAGAAGGGTGATGAGAGAAGCTTTTTCTTATCGTCCTCCCTCTTGAGCCTTTCCTTCTCAGAGTCTCTGCATCGCTTTTGTCGCACTCTCTGGATTATAGACACCGAGTTTTTTTTCCTTTCTTTTAGAGTAAGACTTTATCTCTCAATTCCCACATCATTTAAAAGGCAAAGGAGGAGATCAGAGTCTGCCACCCAAACCCATTCCCTCAGTCCCCCCCCCCCACACACACACAATCCTCGATTTTGTTCCCATCTACTCTAAGCCTACAGACATTATCTCAGTTAGGAGGCGGCAGGTCAAGCGCTAATTTCTGCACCGGAGCTCTTAATGTGTCCTGGTATCCATTATGGAGGGAGAGAAAGAGATTGGCGATAATTAGACTCAAGGGGGGGAGGTATTTTAACATGTAACAGTTATCATGGAAGAGGTGACTGAGGGAGAATTTGTCGAGAAAATGTAGAGATAGAAAACTTGTCAGGCTTGCAAGGATAAAGCTTTAAATATTGAGGGATCACACAATTAGCAGGAGGTCACCTCTGTAGCACCACACTGACTCTATGGTTTTGAAACCCATCGATAGAATAGTTGTATTGAACACATGTGAAGGACAGAATTCACCAAAGATTGTTGATGTGTTTAACACTGTCATTTTATTTGCACTGTGTTGTTTTGGACTAACACTCGCTCCTGTAAGGAACTGTGGGGTTAACATGGTAACAAGGCTACGCGAGGGGTTAACAGTTGATGTTGTTATGACACCTGGAAGTTTGGAAATAAACCCTAACCCAATTTAATTAATCTGTGAATGCTGTAACATTATTAATCCTTCTTACTGATGTGTGCACACTGTTTACCTGCGCAATTATCAATCCTCAGCATTCTATGCATTGTATCAGCATTAGCCTTACAATGTTGCAAACATTTATGTGGAATATTGGACAACGTACATGTACAAATAAAACTTATTATTATTTCAGTTGTGCTCACCTTCAGCCCTCCAATTAGTTAAACTTTGTTATGAGAGCTGGTTAAATAGAGTTAATAGAATACTTACTAAGTAAGGTTCCAAATAGTGGTTTAAATTATCAGAATCGCATGCCAGTTTGTTTCTTTCCCATTTGACTGGAGACTATTACTGTTGCAAAACTGATTTCAACTGACAAGAAACCATCCACAACACTCCAAAAGAATAAAGTTGTTCTAAGCTACAATATTGCTTCCACAAAATTTGTGCTCTTACACCTGTATTAGGTTAATAGATACAGCCATCTGTGTTCTTTCTTAGCTCTCTTTGAAAACATTTTGTTGTCAACAAATGATCATTACAGTAAATGCATATACAATTGGTGAACATTGTGTTAGTTTAAGTCCTTTCATTTTTCAGATAGCAGCTCCCTCATACCCCCAGTGGACACTGTTGACTTTATCAAAGACAATGACAAATTTAAGCTGCTCGTGACCTTTACATGTCCCAGATGTGCTGTTCCTCTGGTTTGAAGACATCGATAGCATTACAGTTTTTTAAGGCTTTTCAGGAACACATAACCTTTCCTTAAATTCTTACAATTTAAAAATTCTAAAATATCTCTATCATTCGAGGGGATCATATGTCTTGATTTTTGGGTGAATGCCTGTTTTTCTACCTCGTCTTTATTGATGAACTATCGCCATGGTTCCAACTGGAACCGGCTGAGAAATCAGCTGGAGATCAAAGACGATGGAGCCAAAACCAGGATAGAAACCTGAGCTCTGTGTGAGGATGTGCGGACAGACTCACATCCTTATCTCCCTATAAATCGATGAATCCCCTGAATTAAAGGTGCCTCTTTGTCAAACCCAGCTTTTCACCCTTAAATGAGATCTGCTGGTAGATAACGAACGGGCAGCAATGAGAAAGTGTTGTGATAATGTCAGTGCTGGTAGCTGCCTCCTCCACCGCAAACGGTTTAAGGGTCAACAGAGGCCAGCTGTAACTTCATTAGACACAGAAATGGATAGCTTAGTGTCTGCAGCCTGACACCGGCATCATGTAAAGTGGCCCTGAAGGCAGGGGGAGGTGTGCAGACAGGAAGGGAAGGAGAAGACGACAAACAGACGGAAAATGGTCGAGAGTAATGATGATGGAAAATAACATCAACAACAGACAAATGTACAAGAAGAGGACTTAAAGACATTAATGAAAAAATCAGGTTAAGGTTTAAAGCCCCAACAAGGAGTTTTTAACTGGTTATGAAACTGTCTCCCTTTAATACTGCTGTCTCTTTATGACCCACACGAGTAAATGAGACAATCAGCGAGAAAAATTGCTTTTTCTATAAACTATTCCATAACAATTTATGGCAGTCGCGCTAGAAAAGCCGATGTTTATATTTACATTTTCTCCTGCATGGGGTTCCTTTTCAACAAGGAGATCCTACACATTCCGGAGTCCACCGGGATTTTCATCCCACCATTGATACGACACAGGTTGCGGAGGGCGAGGAAATAGAAGTGAAGGAAGCGAGCATGGATATGCGCTAGGCTTAAGGCGAACCTGTACAGACAGCTCCAGGTCTCTTATAAACAAGATGGATGCGATAAAATGAGAACAACCGGGTTGAACAACATCATCTCAGGGACAGAGATGGAATTAGCCAGCTAATCTGTTTACAGAGCGGAACGATGGACTCCAGGACGAGCAGGGGAGGTGCTGTGTGTCTTTATGTGAACAACAACTGGTGCAAAGCTGAGGACATTGTTTACAAACACTGTTGCTCAGATCTAGAGATCCTCCCCAAGGTGCAGAGCTATCTTTAATCCAAGTTAATTCACACTAAAAATGATGGTGGCAGCCTTTAAGTTCCACATGCTAAGGCACAGGTAGCATTTGAAGAGCTGCATGATGTCATCAACAGACAGCTCACCCAGACAGCATGATCATTGCAGCTCTCATGCAGATCTCCTTCCAAAACAATTGCACATGCTGGCTGGACCAATGTCTTTTTACGACTGGACACAGTGGAAATATTAATGCTTTAATCCACAGAGGAGTCAAAGTCAACGACTTGCCTGCAAGGGCCATCCGACCAACTGTCTTTAACCAACCTAAATTCTCTCACACTGCTCCTCCACACCCTTCACTGGTTACCAGTGGCTGCCTGTATATCGGGTCCAGTTTACACCTGGGACATGGTTAAACCTTGCATCCCATCCAAGCCCCATTCCACTCCGCTTTGCATCTGCCAATCTGCAATTGGCAGATGCCCACTCAGCAAAAACACAACTGTTTGCTGTCCTGGCTCCCAAATGGTGGAGCGAGCTCCCCATTGACAATAGGACAGCAGAAAGTCTACACATCTTCCACCGCAGACTTAAGACACTTCTCTTTCAACTACACCTTGACTAAGAAGAGGATTGTCTATTAATAAAAAGATAAATCGCTTATTTTTTGCATTTGCATGTAGCACTTTGTAGTTTGGCTTCTCTGACGCTAATGTCTTTACATGATAGTTGGTGTTCTGGGTTTGTACCCTCATGGTTAAATGCCCTTATTTGAAGTGCCTTTGGATAAAAATGTAAGCTAAATGATATGTAAGGCCATGTACTGTAACGCAAATGAAAAGTTCCTTGGTGGGGCTTGAAAGGTTGAAAAAGGTTGGTAAGACATAACCCTTTCACCAGGTAAGGTACAAGGATAACCATACATTTTTAATTGATACACATACACATCTAATAAATAGCTTCCATCGCCTTAAACCCTTTAGCTAGCACATAGCGGGTCAGCTGATCAAGACATATCATTAATCAAATGGACCTTTATCAAGACATTTTGACGTGTTTACCACTGTAGAACAGATGATGTAAATAATCAAATGATTGATGACTGAAATACATTTGGCCGCTTCAGGGTTGGTATCACGCTCGCTGGTTCTTAGTCACACTGTCTTGGTTTAGAATGACGACTGAACAGAAGAGACAAGCTTGTGGAATTCTGGCCAAACAGTCTGTAAATTTGCATGATTGAATTTGCCAGTGATGATGAAAAACCAGTTGTAATGGGCTGCATGTTAATCAGTGATGCCAGTGGACAGCTCTCTGCTTTGTCAAGAAGGCTGATATGTACCCAGAGGTGGACGGAAACAAAATTACACTGGTATAACTTTTAAGATGACAATGTTGTGTTCATGCAACACGTACCGGACTAGTTATAGGTTTGGCCCCTGTGTTCATCTAGGTGGGACGCTTTTCCCAATCACCAAATACCAAAAATTGTAAGTGACGACTAAGTAGCCTGTGTGAATACTGTGTATTATATCTTACAAGACACTAGACACACAAAACAGTTAAACCACCCTCAGAACAGAATTAGATTCAGGTTGAGTTATCCCAGATGTTCCAATTACTATCTTTATATTCAGACCTCAAAAGTATCACAACCGTTTACACACAAATTGACTAAAATTGAACAGTAGCTCTTGTTTTTGACTGATCTGCTCCCTTAATGTTGAACATTATGTTATTACATTAAGCTGCATCACTGGTGAGGACCCTTTTCTTTATAGTCTCTGCCTCGCTGCTCCACCCTTCACTTCTCCTCCAACAAACATGACCGATGGGCCTTCCACCACTGCTCGTAGCTACGTTTAAATGAAAATAGAAATGCAGCCATTTTTCATTTCACACTGGGTAGTCCTTCACAGTCCCTCAAAGTACAATTGATTGTACCTTATGCAGCACACATTAGCCATCAGGTAACAGAAGACAGAAGGGACGGCAAGTCTTGTGGGTTTAACCAATTTCCAGGTCTTCTCACAATGCTCACGGTGTTTCTACCTCCCTCTGGATCGGAGCCGAAAGCTGAGCTGTAACAACAGCATCTCAGCCCTGGACTCAAGGTCGCATAAAAAATTTTTCCTTTCAATTAAAGACACCTAAGATGGTACTAAAATACTTAGTAGATGAGAGGCTGCAGTGTCTGGAGGGGCCAGCATGGCAATATTGATATATAAATATTTAGTAGAAGTTAGAGAAAATGTATGTTAAAAAGAGAACTTCTCTGCGTGTACACCATTATTACTGTGGACTATCACTGAATTTATTAAGTACAACAACACGACCCGGGGACCCTTTTTTAAGGACCTTCTGCATTATGTTTGTTATTTGAGGTCTATTTAAGAAATTACGGTATAGTACCTGCAACAATGGATTGAAAACCCACTGCTTCATCAGCCCGGCTGGACCAGCAGACGGCACAGCACTCGCACCAATGATCCGCTGTTCTCGGGCTGACGTTTGACTCAGAGCTGTGCGTCTTTTCCAGACAGAGACAGAAAAAAAAAAACTCTCTTCAGACAGTCACTGACCCTGGAAATAACAGGGTTTTATATTTTTGTCTCCTTCTCTTCTGTGTCTGGCTACAAATCGAGCACAAGTAATTTGATTTAGCCACGGGCATTTGCCATCGATTGTCTGGCCTGCAAGACGCTACGGTCAAGTGTTTGTCCAAACAGCCAGAGACAGACAGAATAGCAGAGTGTGTGTGTGTGTGTGTGTTTGTGTAAGAGAGAGGGAGAGAGAGGATGGTCAAAAAGTCAGGATTAACTAAGTGCTGTGTGCAGTCATCCATGGAAAGTCCCAAAGCAATGATCGCTGATTCTTATAAAAATGTGACACATGTTGTCACCGCTCATCCGATCGACTTCCATATTGTTGGGCGTACTGCTGAGAACACAAGGAAGAGCAGCGAAGGCTGTCAGGCTGTTTTGGGGATGATCGGTTGTTGAGGGAAAAACATCGACAGACGGAGATGGCTCCATGTATGTCCAACTGTGAACTGCGCTAGCTGTAACCACGGTAACCATGATGGTGGTACTGATAGGATCATCATAGGTCGTTGTTACGGACCTATAAGAAATGGCTCGTGAGGCCCGGAACACATCAAATAAACGAATCAGAAACAACTGTTGCCACTAAATAATAACAAATGTTTATTGGTTGAAACAAACAAATATTTAGAAAGGCAACAAACCAAAAGGGTTGGAGGTTCCCGGCCAAAACAAACAAAAGAGAGGGGAACACTGAGCCAGCCATCGGCCGTCGAAGTCAGTGTTCACCCCCCGAACTAAGTCTGCCTAAATAACCCACTACCTAAATGAAAGAAAAAGGTTATCCGAAAACAGGACTACCGGGAACCCCCGAACCAACTACCAACATAACAAAAACTCAAAAGGACTTCTGGCATGGGGGAAACCGGAGCCTCGGTCTCCTCACCCGTTCACCTGCATGGAAGAATAGAGAGCGAGAAAGAAATTCACAGCCTCCTTAAGTCAGCTCCAGCTGACGAGGTGATGAGTCTCACCTGAGGACTGGCTGCGTGGAGAGAGAGAGAAAGGTGGAGAGAGGCACAAACACACACACACATTCTCACACAGAGCCCCACCTCCTGGCCACACGTAACAGTCGTGCACTTGCTTGAAGCTATAGAATATCCCCTGCCTTTTAAAGGGTTCACATTCACTTGACCTGATGTGTCAGAGGCACAGTGGACGTTCAAGTGTTCACGTTCAATTAATTGTTCCTCCCGTTTACCAGCAGAGTGATTTATTAAAATACGTTTATTCTTAACTGTCTCTGGTGTATCCTGCTGTTCACAAGCCAGCAGCTGCCATGACATTAAAAGCTAATGAATGAGCTATTAGGTATAAATACCACATGTTCCACAACACGCCATTAAATATGTATTTTGTATGTTAGCACACATGCCCAGGTGACAGAACAAATGGGCCTTTGAACAGAACATGCAAGAGCAGCACTGAGCAGAGAAATGCCAACGTCACTGGGGTTGTGGTCTCGTGAATAAGCTGCAGGAGTTAGATTATGGGTTTTGACCAAATTGTTACGTGATCTACACAACAGTTTTACTGGGACTACTGGCGTGCCACATCACAACATTCACTACCAGGAGATTATACAATTATTACGAAAAGGCGTGTTTTTATGAAACTTGCTGGATGAAATGTCTGTTGGCTTTAATGTACCAGGTGTCCAGCACCATTGTGACCCTTACATTAACTCCAGTACACTCTTTAGACTGTGCTCTTAACTTTGCTTTTTGCCAAATCCGAGTCCTGTGCTTGGCTTTCCGATTGGCCAGGATTGGCAGCTGGTGTGTAATGAACTGTTGTGCCAACATCAGTTGTTTCAGTTGCTGTAATAAAGTATGAACATGTTGACAGCTCTGTATTGCACAGATTTGTGTAGCACAATAATAATAAAACTCTCGCCCTGATCCTTGAAGGGTTGCAATTTTTCCTTTTCCTGTTTTGGAACGGAAAGAGCGAGAAGTGAGTAGCTGGCATGAGCAGTGATACTCAGAGCCAACAAGTGGTCCGGCTGACTGATAGTTAAGAGGATCAGTGTACACCAACACTTTGCAATTAAACCAAACTATACACACACAAACACACACTGCATCTTCACAGCAGGCCATACAGATAAAAGAAGGTCAAAGACTTCTCTGACTTCCTTCACCTCCTACCTCCATCCCTTCCAACACCTCAATCCCTTTAACTGTGAGCCAGTGAGGGAACGCCAGCGCTGAGCCCTGAGCCTGCCGCTCATATGTGACATCAAGGTGAACTCCTGCCTGCTCCGCCAGGAGTACAGGGCCTATTAAAAGAGAAAAAAGCCGAGGGCCAAACCGTCTGTTTCCTTTTTTAGCCCATCACCCTCCAGAGGTTCGGCTTACAGAGCAAGAAGGAGAGCGATAGAGCGAAACAGAGATGGAAAGTGAGAAAGATGATAGATAAGAGGAAAGAACACACTGTTTTGATTTCCAAAATGAGCTTTTTTCTTATTTCTATCCTGTTTATTGACATAACCCAGGACAAATGATAAAAGACTGAGCTTGTGGGAGATGATTTTATTTTTATTTATTAAGAGGGCAATCATTGAAAGAGCATCTGTTTACACTATACTGCTTTATCAGACTCAAACTAAGACAAGTGAGCCTTAGCTTGGTCAGGACCCTTCAGGAGCCTGCTGACCCCAGTTTGTGATAATATGCTAAATAGGTTTAATTTAATTTCTTACTGGTTAAATCATGTGGATCACCAAAAATGTACTCACAAATAAATCAAATGATGACAAACTTAGTGACTATACTAAGATCCTAATATGAATAAGGAACCTTGCAGCTCTGAGAGTCTGACGTCCTGCGGCTATTGCAATGCAGCTGTTGCCAGATGTGATTCAACTTAGCTGAAGCTATGATATTATTATTATGAAATCCTGCAGAGACACAATTAAACCGCGTGTGTGTGATGTTTCATTCAGTTGACACAAAGTTTTCATTGTGTGGAAATGGAAGTATCATTCCGTGCCTTCAAGGTTTCAGGCCCCAGTTTGGCGTTAAATCTTAAAATCTGTCTGAGGAAAACAATGTGCATGTTTTGTCTTGGGTGACCCTCCTTTGCTACCGTCATAGTTAATATCTAAGGAAGTCCGGGGGGTGTCGTATACAGTATATGGCGTTGGGGAGTAGCTGTTAGGAGGAGGATGGGTGGACAAACAACACCATCACAGCACTCAGCTCCTTCAGCGACAGACTGATCAACCCATTTCTAAAGGAGAGGTGTCACAGGTCGTTCCTTCCTGCAGCTGTAAGACTGTACATTCAGCTCTGCTCCCAACAGACCTGCACACACCAATCCTGGACTGCACTTCAACTCAGGTTTAACCCATTCTGCTGTCTCGTCATTTCCGTCCGTGCAGTGCAATGGCTAATGTAAAATTGGTTTCACTGTGTATAGTCCCACACTGTATAAAAACTGTTTACACTTTGTATACTACTTCTATTCCATTTATTCATATTTTTTATGTTTCCTTTGCATCTGTTAAATTACAGGTATGACCATTGTGGGATAAATAAAATATGTACTTATCTTACCACTGTCCATTACCTGTACTGCGTAAAACATAACTATAATTATTATTGTAACCATGATGACAAAGCTCCCAACTTTGAGAAACGTATTTTTACCCAAACCATTATCTTGTCCCAAACCTAATCTAACTACAACCATTCCACAATCTCATTCGTGAGTCCAGTTGCGCTGATGACAATTATGACTGCTATTATGACAATGAATGAATCGTGTGATTATAAACTTTAGCTCCGATACCTCTGATGGACAGCTCAACTGAATGAGTCACCATGGCAACAGGCATGTCCCCACATCTCAGTTGTGTTCATCATCATTGTCTACACCCTTTTTTAGTTTCCACTTGAAATGTTTCTGCTTTTAGTCTTAGCTATTAGCAGCCTTTCTGTATTTGCTGCAGACAACCTTGGGGAAACTCGTACTTAAGTATATCCATCCAAACCACACAACCACACACAGACCTGTCCAGTACAATCGCACTCCCCTTTTCCAGTGCTTTAGTGGAAATGGAGTGTGTAGAAGGATTGGAGTGTGTTAGTCTATCACTTCCTCCACTCAGGTTTTCCCAGTTGGCCCTGGCTTTGAAGTTAGTGCTTCTCTCACCCCTGTGCCACATTTGAGTCCCTGAGCTAGGCACACACTCATCTGGCCCGTGTTTTTGATAGTCCCGTCACTCTGCCATGCAGCACGGGGTCGTCTCACACTGCTTGATATGGGACACCTGGCAAATATGGTGTCTCTCAGTGGATCCACGGGGTCTATTTTCACCTCCGAATGAGGTCGAGAGCCCATGCAACCCTCTCTCCCACTATCTTCACATAGGATGCACAAGCGCCCTCAGTCACTGACTATTTCAAATCACTGGCTTTAAAAGTCTTATTCTTAACAGGGCTGAGCGACATGGGGGGTGAGTAAGGTCAAAAGAGCAAGAAGCCAGAGATTTTCCAAATTGCTAATTTTAAATGAATTATTTATTGTCCACATGTCAACCACGTTCCTAATGAATAAGAAAGGTTCCCAAGTGTAGTGACCTGTGTAGTACTACACTGATTGATTGAAAGACAGAGAGGAGAGCAGATCTCAGTGCAGTGGAGCTGTCAAGGGAAAGACAGTGAGAGCAGAGTTCAGAGCAGAGATGGTTTTAAAATACTCACAGTAGTGGAAGAGTGATGTTTTACACAATATTATTTTCATGGGATTCCATTTCCCCCCTCTTTTATTGAGTGTGTCTGGAGGTGGAGGTCTGTGACGAGCCACACATCCAGCTGATCTTTTTTTATGAAAAGAAAATTACAAGCACGGCCAATGTTTTGGTTATTTACCGATCAGGGGAATTGATGTGAGTTTCACTGAACTGTGACATTGTGGCACCAGTCGCTGGGAGCAGTTAACTCAGGAGGTTCCACAACAATCAAATAAAAGGTACCAATTTTCAATTTTAAGCTCGGTTTGTGATTAAATATCATATTATCATTTCTCAGCAGGATAAACTGTAGACTCCCTGTCTGCAATTACATTTATATGTTTTATGTGGGAATGAATATCACATATTCAATTATATGAGAATACACAACATATATTAATACCTACAACAAGTAAGACTTTTGAATACCTTGTTTACCTTCTGTTTCTTATGTTATCATGTTGACACATAAATCAGCATTTCGATGTGTCTATTGTGTCAAAAGTGAATAAATATGTTATAGAGTGAATAAACTTTGATCATTCCAGCACTTAGTTCAGGCAGTCTATACAAATCTAAAACCAGGAAGCTATAATACAGTCAGAGGAAGAACTTTTCTGTTTTTATTGAGGCTATGCTAAATAACAGAGACATCTCTCTGAACAATGCAATACAGCTTAACAAAAGCCCTAACTACTGTACCAGTATAACACATTGTGATTTCTGAAGCAGTTATAGGATTAGTGTACTGTACATGACTGTTAGTTGTAGTTCAGTGTTCATAAAGTTCCCATCTCAATAATCCACAGATCAGGTTTCATCTGTCACTAATCTTACTCATTAGATAATAAGATGACACATTTAGGCCAATTAGAAGTCACCATGAATGGCCCATTCAATCCAGATTCTATATTTTTTTAATGAGGCTAATTTAGTGACACGAATGATCGTGTCAGTGCCACTAGGTTGTTAGCATCATGAAACTGATAACACTGAATATATGACTTTTCTAGACAAACAAAATGCAGCACTGGTTAAAGACTAGCTGTATAGAAACACATTGTTGGTCAGTTATTCTCCCATAAATCCTGTGGGTCCCTGCCTCACCCAGAAAGCTGTGATACTGTTGTCGTGTCGTGGCAGCCAGTGGGGAAGCAAGGACAGACTGACCTGTTGTTCTCTCCAGTAGCCTCCTGCAGTTTGGCTGCTGTTTGCATCCCCCCCCCCCCCCCCCCCCCCGGGACTGTGCTGAGGATTACAACAAGGACAGACGACTACACTCACAGCAGACATGTGGTACAGTGAGAGCAAGAGCCACTGCCTCACGCTGCACTGTGCCAATGGGCTTACTCACAGACATGCCGTCTCACACTCGCCGTCCAACGACACCAAAAAAAACAAGCATATGCACAAGGCGCTTAAAGACTGACACAGATAAACAAGGCTTACGTGGACTAACACGCATCTCGCTAGAAGCACTGCTCTCTTTATATACACTATAACATACCATTGAATATTATATTAGTATATTATTTATATGAACACAAGGAGGAGGTTGGAGTGGTAGAGACGGCTGTGGCAACAAATGGCATGGTGTTGAAGAAATCAGACAAATTTATAATGTTCACCTGTTTGATTATAGGACCTGGTTCTGATAGTGACCTGATGGATGAGCGGCTCATGGTTAAACCTGAAGGGAGTTGTTGATACGAATAATTGAATTAACAAATGCTACACGCCCCAAACATGTCAGAGGTTGCTATGACAACACATCATTAAAGGCAGACATCATTCATTTTTCAACCATATATTTGATCCATTAAGTGTTCCAACCTTCATCACCATTATCTTGATAATAGATAAGCAGCTAAGGTTATGGAATGATCATGATGTTTGGTGACTTTTTAAATAAAAAGGATGTTTGCTTTCATGGTTACAATAACAAAAACACGGACACAGCTGTGGAACAGTCACTATTGGTTCCACTCAGGAAATAAACAACAACACTTTGAGTGAAAGTCTGTTGTTGTCGCCCTTGTCCCTGTTTATTCTACAGCACCTGACTTCCTCCTCTCCTGACATCATTACTGCTGCCGCTGGAGGTCGTTTCACCACCAAATGTGAGGAGAAGGTCACATATTCAGCAGCTCGGTGAAACGAGGCCTGAGTTCCAGAGTTTGTTAAAAAGCAGGAAGATGGAAGAGTTTAACACATCTGTCCCAAATCTACAGCTGCAGAAACAACACACAAAGCATCAACTGCAGTCTTCACATTCGTCTTGTTCTTTTTGTCGTGTCCTGCAGTTCTGCATTTGAATCCATTACATTCCTCATTTGGAACAATTTTTGTAGTATATTGCTGAAACTTGCAGCTAATGGATTTTTTCCCCCTGTAACCATACTTGGATTGTTCCTGACACTTTGCTGTTCTCTAAACTCCAACCAGCTGATTAGCATTGATTATGCATTAGGAGGAAAAACAGGGAAAAGGATAGCATTTCATAATGGAGCTTTTTACTGTCAGTGACACAAATGTGTGTTGCAGCCAAGAATAAAAAGGGAAAACAACTGGGAGGCCATTAATGATTACTGACAATATTTCTATCTGATGAAAAGGCCACGACAACAAATATGACCAGTTCATTCATGATAGTCATGAATTTGAGGTTTTCCTTTGAATTGAATAAAAGTCAACCGCTGACACAGAGATGGAGGAATTATTCTAAGCTTAAACATAAATCTTAACAGTGAAATAAATAGTTGAAAATGAAAATATTGTGAATTATTATATAGGTTTGAACTAAAGTCAAACTCCAACTGTATTAGGTGAAATATAGTTATTTTTTATCATCATTATCTCTATTCTTATTTTATAACAAAATAAAAGCCTATTTATATTTGAAAATGGCAGTTTTGTCAGGGTTTACCTTTGAGTTTATGCCACTTTGGCTGCTGTCAGTTTCTCTGTGATGAAATACAAAGCAATCATACGATTATAACCTTCATAATGTCTCGCCATTTATTTTAGATCGGACACTTCCGGGTTCCACACACACAGAGGAAGGACGGTAAATACAATATATTTATATTTATTTTTCAAAGCAAACATATTGCAATACACCAACAAATGCCAGTTAAACATGGAACAGATACAAAGACTCAGCCTGGACGCACCCATGTGTGTAAGTACTGAACAGAGGTTTCTATGGAAGCTTGTAAAAGAGTCCATTAATTAGTCTGCCAGTTTCGATCCTTGTCCAGCTTTTTCAGTTAGGGTAATTGTAACTCTCACAGGGAAATGACCCGCTCGCTTGTTAAATTAGACCTTTTCCATATTCTTCACTGTTGAACAACGCTCACTGATTCAAATCATTGAATAGTGCTTACATTTGCCAATTCTAGTGTGAATGCTGTATATATTTAGAGGGATAACATATCCCTGAATTAAAGTAGCATTTGTTCTCTCAGTCTATCCAACCATCAGTCAGTGAGCTGTAGAGCGCGAGCAGATCTGCAGCGCAGGCTCCGGATGTTATAATGCACTTCCAGCAGCACTTCCTCTCCAACCCTGAAAAGTTATGAGAAGAAAGTGTGGGAGCCTTTGAAGTGATGCTGGAGCAGGAGCTGGACAGATTTCCCCTAAAGACTAAAACAGGATAAATGTACAGTATGGCAGCTGGCGCAGAGAGCAGCATTTGGCACAGAAGGATGCTGTTTGATGTGAATAAAGCTAATAAGAGGCATGTCTGTGTGTGGACCGGTGTGAGCTACACAAGGAAGCAGGGACATTGAACATTTCCTCCAAAACCGGAAGGTCAGGTTTTCCGCCAGTTAAAGGGAGTTGAAGGAGCGCGCCTAGCCCCCGGTGCCCTTGAGCAAGACATTTAACCCATTTAACCCTAGTGCTTAGTCGACAACAAATCAGGCTGTGATGGTAGAGGGCAACTTCCAGAAGGGAGGGTGGGTGGTTGAATGTCTGGTAATGTGCAGCAAAGCAACAAGGCATCCAACCATTAAAGAATTTCAGAACAGAGCGTCACTATTTTCAAATAAAAATAATAAAAATCTCCTCTAACTGTGTCCACATTACCACGTGTGATTGTAGTGTGTAGAATTGCTGCAGTGAATACACATCCTGCTCAGATGGATTGAAAATTAGCAATGATTCACTGTCAGGATCCATTGATCAGCAGGCTCGTTTCTACATATCAACAATCAAGGGGTGCTTTGTTTCGACCTTTTTTGGTTGAATGTGGAAGTGTGGGAGCTAAAGCTGATCTACATCTGCACATTCAATATGGACATGGGCCGTGATTTGTAAAGGGAGGATTGCCTGCAGTTGTGTGTGCGCACAGTTTCATAAATAACATAATTTTTTGGGTGATTATACGCCTTTTTCATCTTCTGCGCACACATGCAAACTTTGTATGAACCATGTGCACTGTTTTTAAATGATGCCTGCGGGCTGGACATTACCATGAATACCCAACTTTTCCCGACTAAAGCCAGTTCATGCAGTACATGCCCAACAAGCCAGATACTTCAGCATTAATATTTTGGAAGTTGGTGGAGCCCTGTATTGCTACGAGGATGAATATCACCATTGTTTCTTCAACTCCCTCCCACACATAAAGCAATCCACTTAGTTGGCATCACCAGGCAGAATATAAGCGCGGCCTGCTGCCCTCTGAGCAGGGGAGAGCGGAGCTGATCAGCACCTGGTCAACTTCATAACATCACCCCGACTGTGTGCTGGTGCCAGCCCAGGAGAAATATCACCTCCCTGAGCATGCAACCACATGTGGCCACGTACAGCGACAGCCGGAGCAAGCGCCACACGGGGGGGACCGACTACAACAACCCACTGGTCAGATGGCTTGTTATTATCCTTGTTATTCATGTGCTTTTCCCTCTCAGTGTGTCACATGGATTTGACCTGTTCCAGTCATCTGTGCCGGTTCTACTGCACCCGAGCTGCCGAAGGGGGAAGCTTCAGCTGGTCCAGGAGCAGCATGCAGAGTGGATGTCCCCACATGTGGACTCGCCGCTCCCCATTGCAGAAGAACAGAGGATGCCTTGCATGCTGAGGGCCCAATGCAAACAGAATAAAACATTTTCCAAGTGCCCGGAGGTAAGTCACTATGTTTTATTCATTTGTCAAGCTCCATTTTGATCTTTTGTCTTCTCTCAGAATAATGGAAAGAAAATGTTTAAAATGCACTTCTGCTGTAAGTGTATTTTTATCTCTAGATCTCTTCTAAATATACCAAAAGTTGCCATTCTAACACAACATGCGGTATCTCATTTGTTTTGTGCACCATGTGTTTTTGAAGCCTCTTTTTTTAGCAGAATATCACCAGATCCAAACCAATGACTTCAAATAAAGGTGAAAGTCTCCTCTTCCTCTCACCGTACAAGAATGAATCAAATTGGATTGGATTGGAGTACTGAAGTCCCACCCATACAGCCACCTGACCAATCATAAGTCAATCAAAACTCTCAATCATGTTTCATATGATTTTTACAGCGTCATCGTTCCATGGACGTATATCAGTGTGATAAGAACTACTGAAAATGACAGAAACCAACTTTGAGAAACAAAATATTTGACAAATACTTTTTAAGTCCTATCTACTAACATGGAGCAGATGGATTTGATGACCACAACTTTATTACTCTTCAGAACATTGGAACACCTTTGTATCGTCCACAATATGATGATAAATGCTATTTTTATTTATGAAAATGTGTTGAATTTGTCTGTTTTCTCAGAATAGTCTTGTTCTCTTACTCTGAGTCAGAAATATCCAGTTCAGCCCCTTGCCAACCTTTCCTGTTGATATTCTGAAGGTTTCTATCAACGCTTACACTCATATATCATTCATGGCCTGATTTATAGAACATTTTATATCCAAGAAGAGGTGATAATTGACTTTTTATGGCTGCTGACAGTATTTTCTGATTTATGAGTCATAAAAGAGATGTCCAAAATCCCCTATGAGAAAATCTTTGACTATTAAACGTCAACATTATTAAACAGGAATGTGTGCATGGCTTCATCCACTGTTCAGATTTGTTTGGTCTACCAATGAATGGAAATTAAACAAGTAAAATAAACAAGAGCTTTCATACCCTCTAGTACAACAATATATAGTCCAGATAATCCCACAATGCATTCAGTGTTAAGGTGGAATCAGCTTGAATGTACTAATGAATCTTGTAGTCTGTCAGATTAAACGCTGGACACGTCATGGCCGAGAGACGTGATGGACTACTCGTTTCTCCCTGATCAATCACCATTAGTTGACACTTGACATCTGCTCTCACTCTGTTTTCATGTTCCCTTGAGGTAACATAAAAAATTCAGGTGTTGTTGAGTTCGACAAACCTTGCCTCTGTTTCACAGTTCCAACGTGCGACACCAACAACATCACAACCCTTTTGGTTTTCCATGTTTACCATCATCTCTACCGGCTGTCTATGAGACACACTAGGTGTGGTGGTGGTTGTCGTCCATGAAGACACAATACAGAAGTTGTTGCACAGATGCCAATTGGTCATTTGTTAACCCATCCAATCCAGACTGACACCTTCCTTGTGAGTCGGTTGCCGTTGAAGTTTTCAAAAACTCTACCAACCCATGTCTTATCCTGCACAAGTTATTGTGTCCTTGATTTTTATTTCCAAAATTATTCAGGCCCTTGAAACACTTGAGACACAAAAAACTATGTTCCTGAACATTTTGTACTATTTAAATTATCCTTCTGATGTGTCTTAAAGTGGAGTCCACCGTTGGCAAATTCCGTTTATTAGAGAGAGCTTGGAAAAGCACAAAAAGGGCCAGTTTATATGAGGTCCCACAATTCACCCACAAGTGCATGTCAGGACAAAAACCGAGCCATGAAGTCAGAGCAGCTCCCTGTAGAGCCCCGTGGTGAAATTTTGACGAGACATAGATCAGAGCAAGGTTATAAAACCATTTCTAAAGCTTTAAGTGTTCCCAGAAGCACAGTAACCGCAATAATTGTGAAAGTTTGTGAAGAGCTGTCCGAAAAAAATCGAGGAAAAGTCCTGACCTCGACCCAGAAGCCAGGTTTCACTTTCACAGAGCTTCAGAAGTCCTGTGCAGTGATGGAGGACCCTGCCTGAAGGACGAGCACCTCAGCAGCTCTGCACCATTAAGACATGTGTGGTGGAGAGCTTTGAGTAAAAGGCATATGACAGCCTGTCTAATGGCATTTAAATGACGGAGAAAAAAGAAGGAGATTCTCTGCTCTTTGATTTCCTCAAAACAATGTCTGGTGAACAACAGGCTCTGCTCGTCACCTGCATGATTCATACCATGACTCATGAACTGCTTCTAAGGTCAGAATGAAGTGAGGGATGAATTTAGAAGAAAAACGATGGTTAGCATGACAGTAAATCATATTATACAGCACAAAGATCCAGAGTTCCAGACTTAAACCTCATAGAACATTTGTGGGAGTTCATAGATGCTTCTCATAACCATAACCATACAAATATTTAATTATACTATAATTTATACTGTAATAATACTGCAATTTCTTAATTCATCAAACACTACTGCTTAATTTATTTATTTTTATTCAACAAATTTGGATATTTTGACAAACATCACAAAACGTATTTGCTGTTGCAAATGAGTTGTGTATATAAACATACATTTTAGTACTTCTAGTTCGGTATAGAGTGAAATAAAATGAATCAATGAAGCGATCCATTCTGCACGGAATAAAAGAATGCAGTGTGCTTTAGAAAACTTCCTCAGGTGACGAAATAAACCTCTAGAGATTGCTACTACTTTAAAAAATAATTAAATGTATACATTTACATAATTAGTAAAATCACAATACATACAGTATATATGGATGCTGAAATATGAGAACTTGGCAAACAGCTTGAATAATATTGAATGTTTACCAAAAGAACAATGGAAGACTGCACAAATAAGTTCTGATAAACCTAAAGGAACTTTTAATGACCATGAGAGGCAGTGCAGTCGACAGGATGTCTGACACAGTGTGAGCGGAGCAGATCAGCTCAGGCAGGCTGTGTGTTTGACTGTAACTCAAGAGGCACAGTGTTGTGTTGACCAGCGCAGATAAACTGTGAGGGCCCTATCCCCACTGCCGTTTACAGCCATGTTTAATTCAAAGGAAACATCCTTTATTTATTTGCTCCCTCCTCTCTAAAGTATCTTCATATTTTTCTGCAAATTTTCCCCGGCTGACCTCCATCCCATCTTCTCCCTCTCTCTGCCTTGCACTCTCTCGAACACACACACACACACGCACACACACACACACACATACGATGCACACACTCTTCTCTCAGCAGTTTCCCTATACACCCACTATTTTTCTCTCCTCTTTAAGTAGAAATTGCTCTCTGAAAGCGATGAGGCCTGACCATGACGTCTTGGGAAATCAAAGTAGCTCCCCTCCCATTCTACCGATACCAGCCTACACAAAAAAAAAACACACGCACAAACACACACTTTGTGAAAATCAAAACCATAGCAGGCAATCAGGAGTTACAGTGGGCCGATGGGGATGTTTGAGATGCACAGATTTCCCCTCAGAATTCCACAGGACAGATCAGGAGAATCACAGTTCGAGAGGGGTGACCGGGAAAAGAGGAGTCGGAAAAGAAGAGGGGGGAAAAGACACAAAACGCAGACATGTAGGGTGCGGATAGAAAACACACCCACAACAATCAGTGATCCTGCTGGTTGTGATGTCGCAGCACTTCCAGGAAATGCCTGAAGGGCTCCTGTAGTCTCAGCTCGGCAGAGCGTGAGACGCTTTCTCTTAGTGTACAAATGTCTGTGAATGCAACACTCAGGTGCAGTCATTCACTGGGAGCACAATGAGCAAAGGGGGAAAACTGCACTGAATATGCAACATGATTCCACGAAGCACAGGAAGCCACACACATTTAAAGCTGGACTAAAAAGAATGAGGAAAATAAATGTCTCCTAAATGTACACGGTGCAGCTACAGAGCTCAACCTCACTGAATTTCATCCAATTTGCCCAAATTAAATCTCACATCAACACTGATATTAGCTTCAGATTGTCTAAACATCTCTTGCCGACCTTTAATCAAAAGCCTCCCACTCTGTGTTGTTTGATTGATTTCCTAACTCGAGGCGGCCACTGGTTACCATTCCCTCATGTACAGTTTTATGAAACTTGAAGGATAGGGCTGATGGATTCTTGTTGTTTCCAAAAGATTCCAATTAAAGACAAGAACCAGCTACAGCTTCCGTCCATCTCTCGACACTTTATGTGTGTGTCTCTCAGCATCAAGCCAGCTGGTTCCTACTGGAGATGACTCATAAACATGAACTATTCAGTAGTTTCACTTTTTAACAGCTCAGTAATATTCTGAACTGCGCTGTTGAGTTTTCAGGAAACCTTAGTGAGAGAGGAGGAAATTGTGCTTTTGCTCGGTTCTATTTTCAGCCGCAGGAACAAAATAAAAAGATTCCGAGGATGGTGTGTGTTTGGTATAAAACAGTAACTTCTAACTAACCGCTCCTGCCAACCACTACCACAGCTTCCATGGGAAATGTGTGTGCTCCTAAACTCTGGTTTCCCCTCTACTTCAGTTTGACATAGTGTCACATGTACCAACAGCATCGTCACAATACAATAATACAATAAACCCAGTTTAATAATGCTGTACTGTACTGTGGTGCCTGATAACAGGATGACATTAACTTTTGGCACAGGCTTTAAAGTAAATCTCACTCCAGCTGTTTTCTATCTATCTATGTATTTATATAGATCAATCAATCAATCCAATTGTGTTTGTAGAGCCCATATTCACATATCACAATTTGTCTCATTGGGCTTCAATCCTCTGAACTTAACACTCAGCGAGAGCCAAAACAATTCTAAAAACATCAAGTGAGTTTTTCATCCCATTGAAATGAATCAAAATAAAGGCTGACTGGAGGAAATGCAATCTGCCTACAGCCCGGTGCTGGGTGTGCTTTAGAAAATGTTCAAGAGAATGTAAACTGTAATGTATACAGTGTGTATACAAACAGTTGTGTCAACATTCAGTATTACAACAGGTGTGTTGAAGGGATCAAATGAGGAGGAGTTGTTTTCTTCAAGGTATTTTAAATCATGCATTGTTTACGCCCATGTTCACTGGAGTAAACCACTGGCTGTAATGTGTATCACATCACTAACTAACTATGAATGTGCACGTACAAAACAGGTGTTATCAAGAAACCTTAAATGAGCTAAAAGAAGCACAACCACAATCAGCCTTCGGAAGTGCAGAGTGAGATGATATCATTCCAAAAACTAACTTCTGTTTTGTTAGTCATTCTTTGTTTACACCTTTTATAGTGTGTAAAATCACATCCTGTCAATGACTGATCTCGATGGCACAAGACTGACAACTGCTTTAAAAGTCAAAGTGATTAGGAGAATTAAAAGTCAGCCCCGGCGATATCCCTAGAGAAAAAGTCTAACTACATATTTTTATAAAGACGGAAGCTCTGGAAAAAACTATTCGAAAATTAGGACATTATGAAGTGTCCTGGCTGCTCAAGTGTTACATTAATGAGAGAGAAAAATCAAAATGTGGAGCCAGTTTCTGGGTGATCGAGCACCAAAGCAGCTCAGGGCAGACGAGTCGGTCCCCGAGTTCTTTGACCTGTAACCCAGATATGACACAAACAGAGAGAGCAGCCCTGAGGGATACGTACACAAAATGCTCCACTGACCCAGGAAACATGGGGCTGGGTTGTGGGCTCCATCAGCTGCAGGGCAAAGGCGAACAGACAGGTTGGCAGCATTTCCCTCAGAATTAACATCCATATCAACACCATCACCAAGTCCACCTGCTGCATCTCTCTCTCTCCCTCTCTCGACCTCCCCTTTGGTTCTGTCACTGTGTGTTCCCATCTCGTGTATTTTGAGTGGATCTTTTGCTTTTATTGTTTAGTTCACCATTTTTGTTACCTCCAAATGTATCACAAATTAATTGTATGATTTGCAATAACTGTATACATTACAATATCGGTCCACTTTATTCAAAGAGCAATTCTCAAAAGATTCATCTCAGAGTGCTTTATAATGTAATAACAATTCAAAGACAATAAAATAAAAAATAACCAAATGGAGTAATACATTATGAGAGAAAGACATTAGATAATATCGAAATTAGATAAATTGGTTGTGAGTTGTCTCTTATAGGGTAATCCATCATTTTGGAGCATTTTCATAAAAAAAAATTCTTCTGACTACTTCCTTTCGCATATATTGTTTGTTTATTTAGAAACCCAGCCATAGAAGATGTAGGAGCTTGTTGTTTTTTATAGAAACACAGACAATGTAAGCCGGCCCCAAACCAACAAGAGCCCTAAAAACAACATATGATTTTAGTTAAAAATCTAGAGTCACCCTTTTGATTGAATAGTAATAGTTGTACTTGGGCATTATTTCTAAAGTGATAAAAAGCTCACGTTCTTTCGTGTCCCACCTGTGAATGGGCCTGAACTCTCCTTCACCTGCAGACAGGGGCTGAGTGCGTGTGATCAGACACTGTGAGTAAATCAGACAGGAAGATCTGCTGCAGGAAACTCGGACTGATGACTCCATTAAAGCTGAGGATGAGAATGAGCCTGACCGTTGTACACACACACACCCACACCCACGTACACACACACACACTTAGAGATGCAGCAGCAGCCTCTCATATGGATGACACTTCAATCTAAAGACAAGCTAATGAAAGAAGCTCCCTGGCACCGAGGACATTATTGACATATAATCTCAGCCCCTGCGAGAGGGAAGCCATCACTCTCCATCCACGAGCCCAATCTAAATGGCCTGAAATTTTTATTCAACATTTTTAGCGAATTGGGTTTATGCTGTATCGGCAGAAATTCAGCCGATTGACGGATTCGAGTTGTGTGGTGCAGAAAAGGGGGGGTTGCTGGTGTTTGTCCCTGCGGCGCTGCATTCTCTCATCGATTTTCCTGGAGGATTATTATTCCAGTTTCTTCAGCGACCTGAGGCGGGATACAGGCTGCCTTCCCCTCAGCCCCATCCTTCTCATTTATAACCCTTTCCAAATGAGTTATTGACTCGGAGAGGCTTCCCTGCCATTCTCATTCAGAGACGTCTACTTACAATGTACACAGCTCTGGTCTCCGAACACCTGTCTCCAGGTAGCGTGGGGAACGATGGAGACATCTGTACAACTCAGACAGAGAAGAGGACTTTCAAGCGATGGAACAACCCTTCTGGCTGCCATACTACAGACCCCTGTGTTCGGCTTTGTGCTCACCTGGCTGCTTATTTTGGGCAGAACAGCCCCATGTCTTCTTGGACTGACGGGTCCCACACAAAGGTGGCAAACTTTTAAGATAAAGCTAAATTAAGAAAGAGATTCACACCAGCGACTGAATGAATGAATGGCCAAGAAATCCAAAATTGCATGGAGACCAAAAATCCTGGATGTGCTTGTTTATCTGTTTAGCTCAAAAGAAACATTCAAGGGTAATCTGGAGCAAACAGCTGGACTTGCCGACCCATCCCCACAGTCACAGGGTAACAGAGCTACGACTATGAACTATGCTCTTCTTAAGCTGAATCTATTTGCCCTCAGTTGTCTCAGAGAGAAAACTGATTCAATTCTCACATGAAAACTACTTTTTGTTGCCATAAATAGAGCATAGTTTCTATAAACATGTTTTCCTAATTTGTCAAGTCAAACTGAAACCAATCATTTGAATGTAAAAGAAAATGTTTTGCCCCTCATTATTCTCATAGCTGTTATGACAGGACGGGATGTCACAGCCCCTCATGAATGAAGGTTGAACTGAGGGCAGCAGAACGGAAAACAATGAAGTGTGTAATGAGCACAGTTTATTCCAGGATCAATGCAGACGTCAGCTAGAGGCCAAGTTTAACAGAGCAGTGAACTTAAGTTTTGTCCCAAGTTATGTATATCTATATATAAATCCAATAACCATGAATATGTATACATATATACATTTACATACACAACTGTATATTCAGATTTCCAGCATTTCTAATACCTGTTTGGATGAAATTAATATTTCCCCTTTAAATCTTTTCAAATGCATAGAAGATGGTGTCGTATGTCCTCAGTAAGAAGCTCAGGAAGGAGGGGATTATAGCATGACACTGCTATATTGCTGCATAATGGAGGATCATTGGCAAACAAAGAGACACTTCAAAAAATGATCAGCTACTTTTTTCACTCGTCTGTTACATGCCTGTCTGATGGAGCAGACTATCGCCCATTTTAATCAATCCAGCTGTCGACACAGGTCGTGGAACACTTTACACTCAAATACACAGCCTGAGGCGCACTCTTATTCTTAAAGCCTATTTTCTTCCATGATTGTGCGTCGAGCTCTATTTGTTTCCACAACGCAGGTGACCTACAACACAATGCCGTGAATGAATCCTGTTTTGACGCACATGAAAATACAGTATGTTTTAAGTTCTCCGAGTCTCCTAAAGCTCTGCTCTTGTGTTAATTAAGAGCAGTCATGAGAAACAGGCTCCGAATTTGCAGAGATGACTCTGAACCACGCAAAACAGAGCACTGAAAAAAATTGATTCCTTCCTGCCGTGGCCTCTTAAGAGCACAGAGACATTGTGGCTCCAGGATGCAGCTGTCGGGCAGTGACTGGAGTGTAGGATGAACCACAAGGAGGCAACAGCCAGAGCAGAGGACGGCGTGTCATGAGAAGTCCTGGCTTGTATTACTGCCACAGTGATACGGGGGAATGGATCCGGTCACTTATGTCCTCAGCGTGTCCCAGTACAGCCGGAACAGAGAGTCTCCATCGCTGTTTGTCCACAGTCACCTCCAGCTCAGCCCCAGTCAGCATCTTCCCCTCAGCTAATTACACCCACATGCTCGCCTTGTCTGGCCAAACCCTGCAGCGTGGCAGCGACTCTGTTTCAAACCGAGGGAGGAACGCACACACGCGGCTTTTAGAATAATCACCTTGCATGTATAACACGAGTGTGAGAGGAACATGGCATGAATCCTCTCTGCATCCTCCTGCTTCTCTCAGCCAGGAGAGAGGGAGCAGATAAAGCCAGTCCTATCAGGAAAACACACACTGTGCACGCGGGCTTATACCTCGCCACCGCTCAGCAGCTCCCTCTCTTTGTGTGAAATGATATACATATATTTTTTATCCATGTAACTGATTTTGCCAGCTTGAGATACAGGTTTAAATTTCTATAAACCAGCTATGAGTGAAATATGAATATTTTAAGCAGCTTAGCACTGATTTAAATATATTTACCAGCAGTGTGTGTTGGCTGTGTGTTGGCTGTGGGCCAGGACACAGTGTAATGCTCACAAAGCCACCACTGCTGAAGTCAATTTTGAGAGAGCTGATAATTCAGACTGGCTGAGCAAAGGCAAATAAAGTCATTTAAGTAAAAAATATCTCATTTGCTCATGCTTTGTAAAAAACAGCAAGGAGAAATAAGTCGATATGGAGGGAAAATGGCAGAAAGGAAATTGCCCCACCAGTATTGTGGAGGAATTTCCTATACTACATTTCAGTATAAGGCTTCTTTACATCGGACACTTTGAATTTGACTGACAGCAGTGGCATATACACAATAATATAACCACTTTAAATACTAAATCTCTTTATGTACTGAGGCATAAACGATAACATGTTGAAAGCAGATATTGACAAGCCTGCATCAACATAGAAACCTCCACAATGCACTGTTACTGACAGGTGTTCCACGTGATAAGCCCTTTCGTAAAGGTCTCATAAAGAAATATGTCCAGGACATCTTGTGAAACCTGCTCCATGCTAAGATGTGAAACGTCTACAGGCTCAGATGATATATCTACCTCGAATGATGTAAAGGTTGAACACACACATTTGCATGGCAATGGCGTCATCTCCATTCCGTGGCAGACAACACATGATCCAGTCCAAAGCGCTTAAACAAGCAGGTAAGTCAACATTGTTGTTTTTGCCTACTCCTGTTTCTAATAGTTTAATCAAATTACTTAATTAAGGAAATCATACTCTTCAAAGGTTAAGATCAACCCTCACAGACTGAACAACATCCACCTACACATGAGCTTCAGTTCAGTAGGTTTGATTGGACACATTAGTCCAAACTAGAGATGACAACATCAGGTCAGATGATTGGAAATGTCTCAGCAGCACAGGCCACAAGTCATATGTTAATGTGTCCCCCCCACTCACCCAGTGCTCGCTCTCCTCTGCAAAACGAACTCAGGCTCACATGTCAGGTTTTCATGTTCCGCCTTGTCACACACTTTTCATCAGCACGTGGAGCTTGCTCAGTTCTCACGGTATGAAAAATTGAAGGAATCGAAGAGGAGACAAACAAAGGGAGAGGAGGAAAGAGGAAGGAAACAACTTAACGATGAGCAAAACCTGCTTTATTTATTCTCACAGTAGTTCCTTGCCCTGATTCTGTTTTAATAATTAATGTTGCTTCTTATTTATTCAATGTACTTTTCTTCCTTCTTTTCTGCTTCTTTGGGGTTGGCAGATATATACAGTTCACATTACAACGTTTTTAACTTCCTTTTAGAAACAGCTGCTAGACAACAACTGTAAGAAATTCCAACTATAGAATATAAAAAACTATTTTGAAATGAATGTTGATTTGTTATACTTGAATGACAGTTTTTTTTCATTGCAGGGTGCCAGACACTCACTGAGCACAGCGCTCAACGTGTGTTTGAATAAGAGCAGTAAAGAGCTGCACTCCCACGAATGGAATCATCTTAAACTGGGAGGACAAGTGAAGGGAAGCTCTGCCATGGTTGAATGTGGCCTCTGCTGCCAAGGGCATAAAAAGAGTCAGTGACACATTATACGCTTGACTTACCCACAGTGAAGGATGATACAATGAGTGTTGCCATTCTGTGAAAGAGCTGAAGTTCATTCTGTGTCAGCAAACACGGCCACTGGCAGAAAACGGGTCCTGAACGACTCTATATTAAGCAATTTACCGTCAGTCTCTTTCTACCATTAACCTTTATGTCGTTGCTACCATGACACATTGTGTCTTAAATACCACTCAGTTTAAAAGATAGATAGGCCCACCGTGACCATTCATGGTTTCCAAACCCTTTAGAAACCAAAGAAAAATTAAAGAAGAATCATGATCTAATGGTCTGGTGATCCTAAACGTCACTCACTCACACACTGACAATATTTACAGGCTCCACAGTTTAACCGCTCTATTTTGGACACTCCAGCCATTGGCAGCACAAACTGTCAATCTACGAAATATCTCAGATCACAAATAAATGCTCTGAATAAATTTCAGCTGCTGAAGGCCGAAAACTTTTTCAACCATTTTTTAAGAAAATGGCCTCTGTTGTGGTGAATCAACTTGGCTAAGAATCAATGAACGTCATTCCAACCTCAGCTTCCTTGATGCCATATGTTAAGAACAGAGCTGACATATGGAGACAATTAACTATTCATACTTACTAATGTAAATCACTGTAAATCACACCTACAGTCAAATAAAAGACTCCAGGTCACCTAACCCTGGGCCCTCCACACAGGCAAGCTGAGCAGAGTGAAACTAGAATGGATGTTCTGATTGGTGTATCACAATGTATGTGCTACTTTCATATCCCTATACCCATCATTGATGTAATCATGTTTGTACTCAACAAACTAATGGCAGAGAGTTGGTTAAATATTTACTGTGTGACAGATTGGGAACGAGGCCCTGGGTGAGTACAACGGGGACAATGAAGGCACAAACTGAGACTTCTACTCTCACTGTCCTTTGGAAGAATCCTCAACACTTTACAGACCAGAACCTGAGTGAACAAGGTAGAGGTTCACTCGCTTTCACCTTTTCCCTCCAATCGTGTGCAGTGTTGTTATAACACTGATGGACGGAGCTCTGATAAAACACAGGTGTTATTAAACCACAGTTCCCATATGACTGCAGGAAACTAGCAGAGGTACCTACTGTTTTACATTCATATGGTGACACACACTCACATCTGAACCTTTGAAAAGAACTGCAAGGGTCTTTAGGGGCTGCTAACCAGCAACTGTGGAGCCTTGCCCAAGGGCACGCTTGTCGAATTTGAAGAAGGACGGAGTATAACTGGTTATTTTACACTGCCCATATTTTTCCAATGGTAATGTTCCAACCACATGCCACTACCACCAATTTCTTATATGAAACATATTTGAATGTGTGCCAGCACTGCGAGTATTATATTTGTTGCATATATATCTTTGAATGTTAAATCAATGCGTGTTTCTTGGCTTTAGTGGTGAGTTCATATATTTTATTTGTTTATACAGATGAATCCTTAATGTTGTTGGAGCCGAGTCTGGGTTTATCACCCCGCTATCACTGCCGCATCACATCCAGAGTGTGAGCTGAAAGCTTTGGCAAAAAGATAAAGGCTGTATTGATATGCTCATCTCGCTGTCGTAAAGCAGCCTCCGCCTTTGCATACAGTCTCCACTGTTAATTGAGTTACAGACAAATGCATAAACATGTTTTCCAGTAAATTGCCATATACAATTCTTGAGTGAAAGAACCTCTCCTGCAGAGCACTCAGTGGTGAAAGAAGTGCTGATGGCACAGTACATAAACTACATTTACACTGCACAGAGGCATAATGAACACAAAGGCGCTTGAAGGAGACAGCAGCGGGCTTCAGTCTAAATATATACATAAAAACGATCTGTGCTCTGCATTGTTTCTTGTGTTTCACTGCACGCTCTCACATATGCTAGAAAGCGAAAGCAGGTTTTTGCCTGATCTCCACATCTGTCACGTTACAGACTGCAAAAGTGACGGGAGCAGCCATGGACGATCTTTTTCAGGAACAGCTTGGACTTTGAAGATGATGAAAACGATAAAAGGAAAAACCTAAATCCATCGTAAAAATTAAAATGTCATACATTAATCTGCTACAGCCGGAGGCTTTTTGTCTCAAAGACATTACAGAGTGGAGGACGTGTTCATTTCTTTCATTAAATGGACTATAGATTATAATAATGGCATTGGCAAAAGAAAGCTATTCGCTCCTAGAACTTGATGTTACACTGGTTACTCAAGCATCAAATTCATCCCAAATGCAATAAGGAAATTTGCCAGAACTTGATTTCCTCTTTTAAAGGTATCTTCCTTTAAGAAAAGAAAATCCTCCTTGACACGGTCCCATCAAATCAGATTAGTTTAGTCTGATTGAGGTCACGTGTAGTTCGACCAGAACGCCTCTAATTGAAATGCTAGCTCCAATGCTAGCTCGGATAACCTTGACTTCTTGCACTTCTTCTAATTCCTGCTTGCTAATCCAAGACGGGAAGAAGTAGAGCTGGCAAACAAATTGCCAGAAAATCCTCCATTAGAAGACGAGGATCTGACTCCGTCTGCTTTATCGAGAACATACTGAGCGCAGCGTCACATCCAAAGTGCTGGAGAAGCAACTGAATGAAACAGGAGATTGTAAGATCATGAACCATGACAATTAGAGGCTCCCGCTCTCACTGTATTCTGCTGATAACTGCACCATTCACAATCCCAGCCTCGATCTGCTCTGTATGTGTGAATTTGACATTCAGATATAAGAGGAAGTAGGGGTTGTGATGTAGTTAGCCTAGCTTAGCATGAAGCAGATGAAAACAGTTGGACGGGGATGAAGCACTCAAATGAACCCTTCGATTTCATTTCATATTTAAACAGCAAGTAGGTTACAAACACAAACGTTTGGCAGTGTCTTCTGGGACTGGTGAGGTTGCCAGATTTGGAAACACATGGCCTGTTTCGATCTGTATCTGGCAACCCAAGCAGAGTCAAGGTCATAAGAGGTCCTTCCGGTTGTTAGTGGCAGGATTTTTTCGATTCATAAGCAGAGAAAAAAGATTCCATACTACAGTAGTTGTAAACTGATATGAAAGTGTAAATATATTTGATGTATTAATGTATTCAACTCGTCTTGTCTGCAGCCAAAGAAACACTGATGTATAAACAGATGAACGGCAATAATGTAAAACAGCGGAATATGTTGTAAGTTTAATATCTCATCTTGATGGGAGGAGATGTAATCGTTGATAAATCATGAAATGTCTGTGACATAACTACATTATGGTTTTATAAACCATGTATTAAATGTTTATGCAGTAGGACTCCCACATGGTTTTGTCATTTTCAATATTTACTAAAAACAAGTAAAGAAACACTATTTTATACACATCAATTTTGATTAGAAAGTGGGAGTGAAATAGAAAGTTGGAGCCAGATGGCTGGACAATACAGACAGTTAGTTACATAGCTTAAACCACTACTATATTATTCAGTAAACAAAACAAAGTCCACTCAAGTATATGCAAGATATGACGAAAATGTGTTTACTTTCAGATGTGAAACAAATAAACACGATTCCCCCAAATGCTTTGGATCAAAATCTTAAATAGATTCAAAGGCCTTTTGTGAATTGCGGTTCTTCAGAGCTACGTCTCTGCCGGCTTGTGTTTTGTAACCCTGTGTTTTCTTCTTTTTTTTTATCACAGTCCCTGTTGAATCTTTAACATGCTGTTTGGATTCATATTATAATCATGCTCTGCTGCAGAGGCTTTTGTGCCAAGTACTGAACATAAACGGCCCAGTCTCCTTTGATGGAAGCCTTTCTGACTACAGTGCAATTTACAATCCATAATCTGCTTCATTTTTCAACCTGCACCCCATTTTCTTGTTTATTGTTATTATTGTCATTACTTCTTCTGCCAGCACGACTATTGATTGTGTTCAAGATTTCATGTCTCACTTCCCTTGTGAGCTCGATGTAAGCTCAGCTGACTGGAAACGCTGCTCTTCAATACACAGCCACAGGGGAGGCGACGGCCTCCAACGGCTGGATCCAGAAACAATTTAAAATCAGCACAACATCACTCACAAACACAGACACACACACACACACACACTAACTGCAGTGGGACCTGATTGCTAACGTCTCACTTCCATTTGTCCAACGTCTGAGACGTGTGTGATTTGATAACTGTTGTGGGTTCGTTTTCTGTTCCCTGTTCAAGGAATGTCGCATTAATGTCACAGTGGATTTTCTGTAAACATGGTCTGCCAACTGTGAAAGAGCCGTCCGTGTCCTGGAACAGCTGTCGTGGAAATACAAGGAGGAGCGTTTTGCAGGGAGAGCTTCCTCCCGTGTGGCGTCACAAATTTAGGAAGTGTGACAGCGCAGGCGGTAAACATAATGGGCAATCCAACAAGCAAATATTAAACATGACAATTATTGTTGTCACTTATACTCTCATGTCGGGGATTGTCGTCCCTGTGTGTCTGTGCAGTGTCGACCATACAGCAACACTTTGGATGAACAGAAGTACCACAGAGAACAAGATTTAAACAAAAAGGCACCAGCCTAATTCAATAAAATGTGCTGCTTGAATTTTTTATATAGATTTACTGAGTAGTTGCTTTTTTTGTATTTTTTATAGAGTTTAAGAAGTTGTTAGCCTAGCTTAGCATGAAGAAAAGAAGCAGGTGAAAACAGCTGTTCCGTAGCACTCCATCGAGCCCTTCTAATTTATTTTCTATAATTGGTTTAACCTCTGTATTAACAGAAAACTACACACACACAACCAGGTTTGGCACCGCATTGCGTTCACAGAGCTGTATCTGGCAAGTCAAGCAGAGTCAAGGTCCACCTGGCTGTTACACAAACAGACAAATACACGTGAGGAAGGAGGAAGATTTTCCTCTTCTGATATATTCAATCTCAAACGATGGGGATATTTTAACTCTGTATGATCAATCTTGCGTTCTAATGAACCCAAAGACGGAAGCATCAGCTGGGGCCGTATGGAGGCACATGGTCGGCAACAACACTCAGTAGATGAAGGGTCCAGAGTCATTCCCTTCACCGACCAGTGCTTTTCTGATGTAAGGAGTGACTGAGTGATGACAACCTTCCTGTCAGCTCCAAACATCCTCTTCCGACCTCTATCATCAACACAGCACTTGAACCACTGAAAAGATTCGTTTGTAACTTTGTACTATTCGGAATTATCTCTTCCCAGGCTATGAGCAATTTCATATAAACACAAACCAGCCAATCAGATCCCACTTTCCCTTGTAGTGATGTATTGTTGATTGCATGTGACATCAGGTCACATGCAATTTAAAACAAGGTTTGATGTGAGCGTACTAAACAGGACGGGAGAAATGCAAACAAACCTTAGAATACCGTCCCTACCCATTTTAAAACAATTGCTCACTTCATATCCAGTCCATTGAATCATTGGCAACAACGTCAGAGCAACACTTGATATGCATGTCATTGTGAGAATATGATCTCTGATGAATAGGGTCTGTTTTGAAAAGGGCTTCAATTCCTCACCGATCATCCACATCCACCCTCAGGATCAGCACCACACATCTGGACTGTTAACAAATGTTATTTCTGGCCCTACATGGTCTTCACAAAAATATTCTGAGATTCATGCTTTGCCTTTGGGCTCCTGCATGAGGTCTCTGAGTGAAAGGTGCCTTGTATACATGGCACGTTGTTCCTCAATCCCCCCCTCGCCCTCTCTCTCTCCCTGCTGTCGCCACTTTTTCTGTGCTTAAGTGGATAAACATGTTGAAAGTGATTTTTACGTCAGCCTTTTCTCTCCCTCCACCATCTGTCACTGCCAGACCCTCGGAGAGCTGCAGCTTTCTAAGCTCTGGCAGAAGGGTGCCCTCTCCGGCCACAAAGCAAACAAGCTCATTTCACTCCTTCCTCGCAGTGGACTCAAGATATGAATCTGCCGCTTGCTTGTCTCTGAAGCAGAAACAGAAGATTGCTTTGATCACAGTATTTTGTGTTCAGTTACAGTCTCGAAGAAAGATTTTGCAGTTTGCATCAGTCGTCCAAAAAAGTATTTATGGCAAGTGTGGTGGTTTCAATAATTCAATAATTACAAAGACAGAGAGAAATAGAATGTGTGATTGGTTCTAAAAGCACTAAGTTGTGATTATATGACTATGACACCAAATGTCCCCGTTACAGTTTGTCCTACCAAGACTCAGCTTTGCTCACTATGATCACCCTGCCATTGCAAAATACTTTTACTTGCTCATACCAATATTTCTTGATCGTATTCCCTTTGCTTCTACCTCTCGTAGTTGGATGTTCTACATGCTCATCCTGAATCCCTTAAGTTCCACGTAAAGGACACAATCCTTCCTGCATTGATACTATGAATTCAAGGTTTACAGGATGAGAGAGGGCAGATCCTGCAGATTCTCCAGGAAAATAACGACCAATTTAGGATTTATTTTTCATGTTGGTGTGAGGACGTCCCAGCTTCAGTTCACAGAATGCGTTTAGAAATAATTGATGGCTGGTCGCACTGAAAAATATGATTTTTTTTTAATTAAACGATAAAGCTGACTTATTCTAGATTTTCTCTTAGTTTCCCATGAAACACCAGTGACCTACAAGTCTGTCTCTAAATAGTTTCTGAGTTCAGGACCCTTTTTGTGGGTCCTCTTGGAGAATTGAATAAATCATTAAATATGGGTTTGTACTTTCAGGCTCAGTAATTCTCTACAACAGTTTCACTCAAACAGGAGGAAAGAGTCCACTTGTCTGTTGTGGATTTGTGCTTTTGGTATTTACAGCTGTGTTCCTTATAATCAAAAACATGTCCAAGCTTCCAGAAACTCCACTTACAGATACACTGATAAACAGGAAAACAGATAAAATGATGATAGCTTGTTCATTGAAGGGTGCTGTGATTATCAACTCACATTTCATACCTGATGCTCTCGATTGCGCGATGATGCGCTCATTGTTTCCAGGCGGCTTGCATTCCTCTACAAATCTCACCAGGCATCAGCGAGGCGGGGGGGTCGCAGCCTGGAGGAGAATGTCAACTCTCCTGCTCAGTTATTGACAGGCAGGCTTCTCTGAGTTATTTTCTGAAGAGGGAGTTTTTCTAGCCTCGACCTGCAACATTTAGCTTGTCCGCCCTATTAGACAGTGACCTTCATTCTAATGCCGACCACAGCAGCCAGCGCCGACGCACCTAATTCACTCTCTGTGCTGCAGAGATCACAGAGACATAAAGTGCCAGTAGAAACGGATGCATTTTAAGTCATTATTCTGCTTAATGTTGCTTCTTTTGGACATGAGGAACCTTGTGGGTGTCCCTGACTCTGTGGCTGTGATGAGAGCTTCTGTATAAATCCATGACATTCCACACAGTCGTTAAGTTGCAACTCTTCCCTGACCTTAACTTTTTTTTGTTAATGCTGCTTTTCTAAAGGGGTGAACCGTTTGCTTTCCACCAGCAGCTCGTGAAAGGGAATTTGTGAAATACATTCTTGCTCTATTCCTGTGAAGTCAACCTAAATTTGACTTCCTCTCCACACATCCAACTGCGTGACCTCACCTGTCGACAACACAACTCCTGAAAAGCTCCAGGAGGTTTCAGCAGTGCGGGGGGTGGGGGATTGGGGATCCCCCATAGTTACAGGGTCAGGTGACATGTTGTTGGGGTTGGTCTATCGTTGTTTACATCTGATCTGTATATTTAAGATCTTACCTTGGGCCATAGAAAAAAAACAGGTCTTTGATTTCTATCATCATGTCAGCTTCTGTTTTCAACCCACACAACGTCTAATCTGTTACCCTGCTTTGATATCCTTATTCCCTGTACAGGTGTTTCAAAAACATCTCAAACCTGTATTTCCAAATGTCTCATTGAATCAACTCACTCTGGGAATTTGCCAAAAGGGTTTATTTAATCACAGGAGATGGTCAGGCTGATCAAAGGAAACACCTATGGCAATCTCACTCGGGCTGTTTTTCTTAAAAGTCTAAATGAAAATCAGTTGGTTAGTTATCCATCTCCTTTTGCACCATAATTCTTTATACGACTAAATGAGCTGAGCCACTTTGCGGGTGACAACACTTGCTAGAGACATAATGTGGGGGTTACTGCATTCAAGGCAGTCGAAGCTGCTGCAGAAATAGAGGAAATCCCATTTGTGAGGTTAAAATTCAATAAGTGAAGCTAAATATTGCTCGGTATGGACAGTGGGTGTGTCCAGATGTGATTCATATTGTGTGTGAGCATCTCGCTCATAATTTAAAGACGTGCTCCTCAAACTCATCACAACACACAATCCTGCCGCTACATCGATAAACGTCCCTACAGCTCATTCTTGTTGCGATTAAAATCAAATCACTTATGTATCAACAGTGCTTATTAGCCACGTTACTTTTTGTGTTAGCGTGTTAGCCTACTTCCACAAACAAGAATGCCATGGGTACAAATGGAGGAAATGGCATTTAGATTTTACACCTGTAATGTAAAGACACCCAGCAGGCCGGAGGTTCTATCCATTTACACTTCTCTCACACACCGTTCCAAAGCCCACAGCTCGGTCAACAGAAGAAAAAAAAATCAATCGGCACCTCATCAATTTGCATTTATGAATTAATGAAATGGATATCGTGCATTTAATTACTGAGGACCGGCGCTTATTCTGCCACTGCACACAAAACAAAAAACGGTGGAGTTATTCAACACAATGTGCGTCTGTCGATATGAATTTATCTCTGTGTGCTGCTATAGGATCAGTTTACTTATATCGGTGTATGTTAATGCAACTGTTGTGTGTTTGTGTACCCACGTTACTGTGTATTTTCTTGATAAAACACACGAGTGCTGGGATACCTTATATTATTAAAAAAAATTGTAAAATAATTTCTGTCGGAGTCACACCTCTGGCCCACAGCTGGCCCCAGCATTAATATGATGACTAATTCAAACCTATGATAAACCAGACATCTGCAACCTTTCACATTTGTGAGCATGATACCAGCAGTAGTGTGATAACCATACTGTGTTGTTGTAGGGTGTGAAGATTTGTTTCTTTACCTTCTGCTTAAGGGGAATTTTAAGGGTAAAAATTACTGTTGAAGATCATGCCAAAGATTTCCCTCTGAGAAAAATAAAATATTCATCACATTCCTGAAATATGGACGAGGCATGGAGGCACAGTATGAACAAATCTGCCTCTTATTCTTCCAATAAAACACTAATGAGGCTGATTCCATCACTTGACTGTCTGTGTTTTCCTCACACTCATATATACACACAAACAAACACACACACACACATACAGACCAATAACATATGTATAAACATGCAGCTCGACATGAATTTGTAACTGACTGTATTTTACAAGTACCAAACACAAAGTAACCCTGGCGTCACGTATGATATCACACACGCACGCACACGCACGCAACCAGAGAGGGTGGCATAAACTCAAATACATCACACCAATCAGACACTGGACACACACGCATGAGGGTGTGATGTCATGTCCACAAACGTTAACCCCTTTAAACTTTAAACTTTCTAAATAGCAACAAGTTACACACTGTCCACTGTTGCCTCCTCATGGACTCAGAGATCATTCATATATTCGTTTCTATTTCTGGCAGCTTTCTAGTAGCGGTGCAGCTCTGCGCCAGCTCCACATTACCTACGTGTATTCCCTCGTAACAGGAAACTTGTAAAACTGTCAGACAAGCAACTCCAACTATTTTCCATTTGGGAGGAAAAAGTGATTTTCCAACAGGTCGCACACACAGAGCAACATGCTTTATGGGAATGAGAAGACGCCAATCAAACTTTGAGGGGTGACGTGAGAGGAAAAAGAAGAAGTAGCTCACCAAATCTCAAGACATGTGGCATCCCATGAGAATATCCCACACAGTGTAATAGCAGCAGTAGAAGCCTGACGGTGCACCCGAGTCTCGCACTAAACATCAGCAAGGAGGCGATCTTCATGGTGCTTGTGTGCTGCACAGGGTTTTTAATCCCTGAATCGGTAAATCCCCAGATATGTTTCTTTCTTTCACCCCTTTGACGTGAAGCAGGGCGACTGCAGGATCACGGCATGGTCAGCACCGGCGGGCTGGGCAGCGGTGTCCCCACATCCATTTGGCCAAAACAAAGAAAAAGAAACAGCACTGCGTGTCCGGCTCACTGCGCCAAGGAGAGACAGCCCTCCGACTCAGCTGAGGAAGATGACGGTGGAGGTGGTGGCGGGGCGTCCATGTTAGGCAGGGCAGCGCTTGAAGGAATCCATCTAGTGAGAGACACGGGCAGAGATTGGAGAGGTGGTGAGAGAGTGGAGCGGCAGCCTCGCCAGACCGAGCTCCTCCTGCTGCACTGCCGCACAGCATCTGACGTCGAGCCAACACTAGGAGCGGGAGAGCGCGCGGAGCGGATCGGGCATGTTTCTCGGCTCCCGCTGGCCACAGTGATCGGAACCTCCTGCCTAAAGTGTCATGCGTCCTCCCTCGCCTCCCTTCCGTCCTCCCTTCCCCTCGCCCGATGCCCTGTCCCCCGGTCAGCCGAGCTGCCACTCGCCGGTCCCCACTCAGATTTCTCCTCGGTTCGGTTGGGCTCAATGGCCGTGGCTGCAGCGGCGCGCCGTCGTGCACAGCCACATAAAGCCAATCTATAAACGTGGAGGGGCCGCCTGTGTCTGATAGGAGTCACTCAGGCTTGGACTCGTGTGAGGGCTCCGTGAACCGAGCCTGTCACCGCACACTCAACATGATGAATGGCCTCTGTTGTTTTCCGCACTCAGTGGAATTATTACTTTGTACCCCCCCCCCCTCGACTTTTTCCAATAAGGCCGAGACCCTCGTCATCAAATGTTGATTTCATGCGTTTCGTTACACTTTGTGATCGCAAGAACTATCTGTTCTTTTAGATAACTGACGAATTACTGACAAAGTCGGACAGAATAGGACATTTCCTCAGTATATATCCACTGTCATATCTCTCCACAGTCTGGACAGTGGCCTCTTACCTGTTATTTACAAATAAATCAAAAAATTCAATCACGATTTTACCATGTTCTCTTATATTTTGTGACATACGCAGCAGCACGCTTTATTGCTGTAATATTCACAAGATGTGCAAATGTTTATGCAGCGTTTTCACTCAATCTGGCAAGATAATTTAAACATGGTGTGAAATAAAAAATGAATTGCCCCAATTTCAAATTGTCAGCAATATTTACTTTACAATATTAACAGCAGCAATTTGGATTTCCTAATCTCATCACTTGAATATCTCATCAAGAGTTACGACAAGCTGCGAATGAGAGAACGGTTTATTCTTGAGGCCACAGTGGAGTGTTGTCTAAAGAGTGTTTGCTTCGAGGAGTTTTCAGCAGCACACACACACAGCGGGCGGGTTCGGGGTCCAGTGTGTGGAATAAGGCACAGTGGACGGCCACCGTGCTTCAAGGGAGGAAATAAATCGAGTTTGATTCAGCACCACGGACAGAGACGGTGTTTTACAGAAGTCTGCGCCTAGATGCGGTTTCAGCACCACGGACAGCTCCTCCGTGAAGACTCCGCTCCTCTTGGAGAGTTTTCTCTGCTCCGTGCGGCTCTTCGTGTTTGGATCAGATCCATATGATGACACGATCTATGCCCAAAGGTTCAATAATGTTCCCCTGTGCCGCCTGCTCCCACATTAACACTAATTTACTGAGGCCAACACCCTGCCCAGTTTGGCTGTCCCACATTTTGGGAAAGCTGTAATTAATACGTAAGTTGTACGCACAGATTAAAGGGTTCTTGTTCAATATACGATTTAAGAAACTATGACATAATTTTGCCCAGGGTTATGTCCGAAAATCGAACAGCATGCAAATTAACCCACAAGCAGATTTCTCATATTTAACAGTGTTTGCTTTTAGTTTTTTTAAACTATTTCATGTATAAGTTGTAGCTTTCAGAGATTGTCCGCAGAACCGAAGGACAAACACACATCTGATATTTGTTTGTCTGTCTTCGTGCAATGACCGTCCTGAACGGGCAATAATTTAATTCACACAGAGGTCATCATCAGAAGCAGCAGCCAAATATTAACATTAAGGAGCAGTTGTCTGATAGACGTGCGTAAAAGCCAAAAAGGTGGTTGTGGATGTTGGCAGCAGTGCACATATTCATCTCTATTTTTTTTTTTATATCCAGCTCTAATATACATGGAGCCAGAGCTCTACAATTGCCCCTTTGTGTATTTGTAAAGGGCTTTTAACCAGGCTGAGCGGTTTCCCTCCACCGGGCAAAGCTGTGAGATGATAAAGTTGATTTTAAGCGTATGTGCTCGTCAACTATGGGATTTTAATGCGCGACTTGCCTCCTCCGGTTCCCATGCAGCCTCCGTGAAGTAGAGACGTTCTCTACGGATCATTCATAAAGCGGATAACGGATGGCATTTAACGACCCCCATAATGTCTTTCAACCCCACAACAGTGAAGGCATCAGCCCGAGGAGGAGGAGGAGGCGACGGAGGAGGAGGAGAAACCCCGAAAAGGTGACAAGCGTCCCCACATAGAGGTCGGGCAAAGACACGGGAGGTCACGTCTCTCCAAGGGGTTTTTAAAAACACACAGTCAGAGCCTATTTCTGAGACATTTCAATCGTATTTTTCCGCTCTGGGTGTGAAGCTTAAATCCGCTTTTGCTCCCACGAACTCACGCATGAACTTCAAACCCGACCGGAGAGGTGCGTCGCGGTGGTTTCTGCGCGTTTTGCCGGCTGGAAACGATATGGAAACAGCTTCAACAGATAAAAGCTGTTCTTGAAAGGACGTAACGCGTGAAGGAAGAAAATAAAGCGCATGTAAATAGATGTAAAGTTTGAAAGAATGGGCGTACCTTAGGTTGAGCTGGAGCCGGGAAGAGTCACCAGAGCAGCACAAAGAAGTTGATTTGGCCGTGTCGCTTCCCCCGCACTCGCATCTGGTAGCGCTGCGCTCCGGCCGTAGGGGAGACACGCCTCCTGTCGGACGGCAGGACTCACTGCTTAAAGCAACTGGGTGGGTGGGGGGATGCTCACCGGATCAGGGGGAGTCGTCGACACAGAGGCTGCAGCTTCTCCGGTGGAGGACACTGGGTGTCTGCTCGGAGTGAGGCGGATTGTAAGCCTTTATCAGCCGGATAGTTTGGAGCCGGTGCGCATTTGCACGGTGAGCAGGTGTAGTAGCATTGTAATGCAGATCATTAAAAAATTGGCAACCCGAGGTTGAGCCCCAGCCTGGTCCTGTAGGTTGGTAAAAATGTCAGGAATCTAAATAAATACACCACAGAAAATCAGTGTTTCCCCCTATATAAGATGACCTTTATAAAATACTGCTAAACTTGGTCAGCCATCATTCCCCAACCGATACGATTTATTAGATTTAATTTATGCAGCCAAGTGCAGTGAAATTTGCATTAGTGAAGAGCCAATTAAATCTTACTTTTAAAGGAGAATAGAAATGTTACCGGAGGTAAAGTAAAAGTAAAGTTTGCAGCAGATGTTATATGATGTGGATAATCTGAAGATTTGTTTTTTAAAACTAAATTATTGGATATAGGAGACACATTAATTAAAAATGTTGACAAGCATAGAATCAGACAGTGCCAATTAATTAAGTTTTGGCCAAAGAGAAGAAGCAAATAAGTGATGTCAGTTTTCTAAATTGTACAGTTATAGAGGCTTGGTTTAAGAAATAAATAAGGACGGCTACAGATCCCTGCTCAGGGTTTGGTTTATGAATTTAAGTCAACATTTCTAGAATCATTAATTATTGCATTAGTATCAATGTAGGGCCTCAATAAACCCAGACAACAACAAACATTCATCTCACTCCAGTGTGAGAAATAATTACAAAGTCACATCCAGAACATATTTGTAAGAATTAATAATAACGATTAGGATTTAAAGAAAGAGAGCTATTTAAAATGGATGTGAATGTTGCAGTTCACAGGTTAGATTTTGCTCATGAAGACGGTCAGTTATCAAATGCTGCTCGGTCACTCTTTACTGTCAGGACTCGGATACACTGCATATATGTTGCAGCTTATTGTATATTTTGACAATCAATCAGTAATCACAGAAGTAAACTGGACATTACTTTTTAGACTGATTAGAATGGGGAGAAACTAAGAGAAGCAAAAAAGTCCGTTCTACAACATGTAAGCAGAGGTCAGAGGTTTGGTGTTTAATTATATGAAATATTAAAACTCTAGCTCACTGCTTAGTGTGTAGTTGACGGATCCATATTTCGCTGATGCTCAGTATTTGCAAAACATTCCATCCAGAACTACAACAAAAAGTTTCAACCCAATCGAAAATAATGAAAAAGAGCTTTCCATGAACGTTTCAGTTCAAGTGTTTACTAATGTCTGCTTATTGTGATTGCTCTGTCACCCTTCAAGTAGTTTTCTTCTTTATAAAAGCAAAATGAAACTCTGTTTTTTAAAGTGCAATACAAATAATGACTTCAATATTTTTGATTACAGTGTAAGGTCTTTTAGAGAGGGGTGGTGTGTTTTTTTACAGGAAGTTAACTTTTGGTCACTTCTCAAGGGGGACATCAATTCTCTGACTTTATGGTGAAGTAAGACACAAATGCACATAACATATCCTGTTGTCTATCCTTCAGTTTAACTGTTCTTATTGTACTTTTTTATTATCATCTGAACTGTGTTTGCGATGCAGTGCAAAAAGTCAGTTAGACCATCAAGAGACCCCAGGGCTGAGCAGGATTAACTTGTTCAGTTGGAGAAACACATCATTAAGCCTTTGAAGCATCAGCACAACATGCCCACATGTTGAACTTCCATAAATCTGTCTCTAATACTTTAGCAGACATGTTGGTGCCTGAATATTTATTGATTTCTAGCAACCTTTTATGCTGCTCTTTTGACCAGTCCTTGCTTGAGAAAGGGAGCTTTCCAAACTTAGTGGGTTTCCAGCCTGATTAAATAAAACTGAAATAAATAGATATGAAAGTCTGTTCAGAAAAACAGTGTGTTAATATTTCTCATTTCAGCGTGGTCAGGCACTCCTGGGTAACAGTTCAGAGCCGGATGACACTGACGGCCCATGAGTTAGTCACCACGGCGCAAAGCTGAAATAAGTGAAACAATGTCTTTCAATTCAAATGTTGAATTCTTAAAGAATCTTGATGTGTCTTGACCTGCATAACTCATCTCCCATACTCTGCAAGGTCTCTTTCTTCTGATCCAAGCCGCATATAATTACCTTGTAAAGATAAAAAGACTTTCGCTACTCCACATGAATACGTCTCATTTTATTTCAGCACATAAGGCAAATCAAAAGGTAGGATCAGAAATAGGGAAACAAAGTGAGGTCATCAGACAGAAATGACTGCAACATGATGCACAATTTAGTGTTGAAGGAGCTCTTCCCTGCAGTGATGGAGGCCTGATCTTAGGACACAGTGTGGAGCTGAAATGAAAGAGGGCTTTGATCACCTCCTCTCCCCTTCTCTCTCTCTCTGTGTGTGTGTGTGTGTGTGTGTGTGTGTGTGTGTGTGTGTGTGTGTGTGTGTGTGTGTGTGTGTGTGTGTGTGTGTGTGTGTGTGTGTGTGTGTGTGTGTGTGTGTGTGTGTGTGTGTGTGTGTGTGTGTGTGTGTGTGTGTGTGTGTGTGTGTGTGTGTAGCATGAAGGGTTGGATTGTGGGGGCTACCAATATATAGTCATTGACCGCTCTGTAATATACAAACCTGTACTAAACTATGATAAGATATGATAACATCAAATAAGATAAAACATATTTCCTTCCTGAGAGACCACTTCCTCCAGACCCTGTGTCTGTTATGGAACTCTCCTGAACTTGGTTTGGTGTCGGTCCTGGGAACATGTACAAACTAATGACGTGCATATAATATAGCAAAAACAAATGTAATAACTGAAAACTCTAAAAAGCTGCGTTTAATGTTATAAAATAGTGAGTGAATTATATAAACTGTAATGTCAATAGTTGCACATCACATAAACAAGTGGTCACATTTTAACCAGCGCATCCACTCCGCTCTGCATCAGCCAATCGCTGCTCCCTCACTGTGAGGGACTCAACAAAAATCACGACTGTTTGCTGTCCTGGCTCCCAACTGGTGGAACTAGTTCCTCATTGACAGCTGCTGGGGGTCTCTCAATCGAACCAATAACAGAAGGCCTACATTGATGAGGTGAAGTTTCCTTTACGAGTGACCAAAAAACAACTGGCTAGATGAGCAGTGTGTTTTTCCTTCGTCAACTGCTCATATATTTTAAATACTCTGTTTAGTGCATTCTTTCATATCCACTTAACTGCAATTCATATTGTACTTCCTGTATGTGAACTTACCTGCGATTTGACATCAAACAGGTAGAGATCACAGTTCAGCAGATCAATGTTGAACAGTTTCACATACAAAAACTTCCAGGTGCTCCTCGTGATCAGAGACTCGGAGCAGAGGATGAAGAGAACGCTTTAAGAGGCGTCTGAAAAGGAGCTGATTCATTTGATTCATTGGATCCTAACTGGTGGGAATGGACAATGACTGTGGACTATAGTGGATCTGATCTTGATGGTTGATCATGATCTTGCTGGCTGCTGACCATAGACTATGATTGCAGCAGGACTGCTTGACATATAGTATTGAAGTTATCCTTCAAAATGTTTACCCTCATCAATGCTGCTAAAACCTTTCATCTTGATGATGTTTTCCTACACTTGACATCCATTGCACTTCTGTCCATCCTGGGAGAGGGATCCCTCACATGTGGCTCTCTCTGAGGTTTCTACGTATTTTTACCCTGTTAAAAGGGTTTTTAGTAGTTTTTCCTTACTCTTGCTGAGGGTCAAGGACAGAGGATATCTCACCATGTTAAAGCCCCATGAGACGAATTGTGATTTGTGAATATGGGCTGTACACAAATTTGATTGATTGATGATTTCAGCAGTGAGGGCTGACAGCTTTGATAAGACTGACGTGATAATGAATTAAAAAGGCTTTAATGCAGCAGAGGGAGGATCCGTCCAGCTCACAGCTGTTTAAGCAGTTCCACTGTGAACCTCAGAACTGTTACAATAACTAGGTGATTGGAGGTCTCACCAAAAAAAAAAAAAAAAAAGTTTTTACTGAGCGAAGAACAGCACAAAAATCATGTGAAAAAATAAGGCATTATATCACATCTAAATATATATATTTCTAGGAACGTGTCTCCGCTGTCAATTGATGAAAGTGAGGTATGGCCTGGACAAAGAAAAATTCACAGTCATTCATGGGCAAAGTAGAGTCTCTATTTAACTAACCTGCATTTGTTTGGATGGCGGGAGGAAGCTGGAGTAATCAGAGAAAAGCCAAGTACCCCCCGGCTGACCGGAAGGATTGAACCCACAACGTTCTTGCTCTGAAGCAACACTGCAACCCACTGCACCACTGTGTCACCATTTTCTCCCATAATCCCCGAATTCATTCTCAGCCTCCCAAGAGCAACAAGATACATTCAACTTTAAGAAAACCTAATGATCCCATATTGTTGATGTCATAGTGGACAAAAAAAAGATGCAGACAGACATCGTATCATTAGCATTAAAGGAATAGTAACTGTAGAACGCACTGTTGAAACTGACGATCACTCATCAATTTTTTCTCCTTTGATTTTATCATTACAGCTGTGAATAGGTATATATGAGGAGGTATGACGTATGCTAATTTCTAGTCAGTAAAATCACTTTTTATACAGAACAATTGTCTTTGATTTTTCCTTGATGAACATATTCACAGTTTGAGAACCTGTTTGAAAAGCTGCTTAGCCTTTGTGCTAAAAGTATATTCAATTAAAGTCCAGAAATAGGACGACAATGCCCCGTGACTCATGGCATGAAGGGGCCACATTAGTGTATTTATATTAGATATCACACATCCATTATTTCATCCTTTGCAGTAGTACTGCTGAAGCCTATCAGCTCAGCAGTTCTGCAAATTGGACAGGTCAGCAGTCTGTCACAGCGCTGCCACAGAGAGACACAGGACCCCATTCACACCTACAGGCAATTTAGAGTGACCAGTTCACTTATGCTACACGTCCCTGCACTGTGACCGGACCAGAGCAGCTAGATTATCTCTCACAGGCACATGGAAGAAGTCAGCTGGCAGGCATAGCTAGCCACTGGTGAACCCTGAAAGACTTTGGCTACTGCGGGTGAGCAACATTAATCACAGTAAATGGGCCACCAAATAATATTGAATTATTATATTAAGTCACCAGATAAACACGCTGATGTGTATTTATTATTTTGACCTTAACCTGAATGTGTTTAGGTAATTGAAGGATTGTGCCAAAGAACTAAGTCAATATCTAAACACTACACAAACTAACACAGTACCCCACTGCACATATCAGAGACACACACCAAACAAGTGAAAACATTTGCTATGACTCATTTATGATGGTTCAAATCGCTCTTTTCCCTTCATTACCTGCTGGGGGCCTCCTGTAGTAGAAGTGAAGTGCTGCTGGTGCATGTGGTATTTACCGAGAGGAGTTAGCCAGTCAAGTGCTCTCATCGTCTACATTTCCATCCATGTCACCGCTGCAGTCACCAGCGCAGCCCTCTCCAGCTGACACCCGGACATGTAAAAGCTATCAAGTGTCAAACTTAAAAGGGGTCATTTTTTAATATATTCTGCCGCACACGGAATCGGTCCAGAGCTCCGTCAGAGTGCTTTCATAATTGCTTTGAAAAAATCTCACAGCTGGAAGGTTTATAGAAAAAGAATCACTCTGTTTCAAGCCTGTGCAGATTAGAGTGATTTACTGTTTGCAAAAACAAATCAAGACGCTAATGAAGTGTGTGTGTACCACTAAATGGAGCTGGGATCTTCACAATCCTTCATTCACTAAACTGGGCTTCCTGAGAAAAGCGTATACTTCCAAAAAAGGCGGGTTTGATGTAGGGTCACCAAATTCATACACCAAGTACTTAAAGATAAGGTTGGTAATCCTGGAAAAGCTGCAGGAGCAGGATACACCTTGAAACAAAGGAAACTCCTACGTCCCATCAGCCCCCTGATCAAAGCCACGCACATCTGACAGCTACTAAAAGACAACATTACTGTGACTCGCTTGCTAACTTCGGCCTATCGTCTCTGCCTCTGTGGTGAATGTGACTTCAGTTGAAGACTCCGGTCACAAACAGTGAGGGAGCAGGGAGCTTATAGGCCGGTTGGGTACTGACAGACAGGTACACCAACCAATCACATAATTTGATCTGAGTGAAATGATTGGTCATGTTCTGTTATTTCAGACATCTTCCTTTATTGATGCTAATCCTAAATATAATTAGGAACACCATGTCTGGTCAGTTAGATCTGTCAGCTTCACATTGATGCTGCAAAACCCCCATTTGACCTCATCATGAAAGTGTTATTATTGCATTCACTGATGTCATGTTCATGAAACCAGTATAAGATGACTTTCGCTTCATGGAGCCTTATGCTGCTTGAGGTACCCATTAGAAACTTGGTTAGACAGTGTACTGTCGAACTGTTTGAGGAGGACTCACTAAGGACAAGAGATAATTCTGAATTAGCTCTGGAGCATTAACACAGGACAAGAAAACAGCCCATTACAAACAGGCAGGTTTAGAATGGACAGTGTTCTAATTTTATATAAGCATACATATTTGTACTCAGGTTAAGTTAACTCATTTCACTCCTTGAATTTCAATGTCCCTACTGGATAATTCTGCATCTGACAGTTTCCTGATGGCTTGTGATAAAATTCAGCTAATTGCAGCTGCCCAAAATAACAAGAAGTAAATAAACATTTCCAATCACGTTTATGGAAAACATAGTCCATTAGCTGTTTTGTTTCCTTGAAAAAACGTATTTGTTGTTGCTTGTGTTGGATGTGATTCCCAGGAGACAGGACTGAACATGTAAATGAGTGGGCTTGGAGTTATTGAGACGTTTATTTAAAATTCAAACGGCCGTGCAGGCCCGTTTTCCCTCCTTTCCATCTTAATTCTGCCACAGCGCTAACAGGTCTCTTAAATATCCCTGATCGATTGCAAGTGAGGAGCTACTGAACTGGCAAGGGCTGCGTTCAGGAGCAGTGAGGCAGCAGTGTTCCCCAGTGTTTTTTTACTACACAAAAAAACATGTCACATAACCACTTTTTACAGCAGAGAGGAATGTGCATCACTCCCTGTCACAGCCAGGAATATTTGTATCAGTCCAAAAAAGACTAACAATTGTTACCACCAGTTGCCAACCACTGCTGTGATCTATCCGAGGACATAGGGGGGAAAAAACGCCTTCAACTCGGTCCTCAGACTGACCGAAACCCCGCCCCCCGACTGACCGAAACCCCGCCCCCCTGACGGCAACAGGGGCCGAGACTCATCTTTATATGTTGCATCAGTGATCGTGACAACCGCACGTCTCGAAGATGGCTGTGCCCCTCCCTGAACAAGCTGCAGCTAGAAATCTAAAGTGTGGGAGTAGTTTAGACAGAGATCCACCAATGTGATTCTCTGTCAGCTCTGCACAGTGGAAATGTCTTGTCGCAGCAACACAGCAGCTCTGCACTCACACCTGACATGAGAGTGCCGCAGAATTTTGTCAAGAAAACAGAAAGACAGCTCAGCACCAGGAGTCCTGTTTACTTTTTTAATACATGGAACCTGTTTCTAGTAGATGTCATGAATACATGACCATTTTCTAAATGTTTATTCATCGCCAGTCATTTTAACAACACTCCTGTGATCTATAAAAATCCCTCCCCGTGAAGATTTAAAGTGTGGGAGTGTTTCGGTCAGAGATCAAACAGAGATCAAATATCGTGGTTGTCCGTAACAGGATTATCAACACAGGGAACATGGTTGTTTGAGTAGTTTTAATGCACTGTTAAAGTATGTGTCACCTTGCGTTGCCATTCAGTCAATATATATCTTCATTGAACATGAAAGACAATGTATACCAAGCTCACACTGTTGCACTCTTACAGAATCTTCGTGTGAAGATGTTTCTACGACAAACTACAGGCCGAACAAACAGCAAAGTTCAGGAGTGGAACCGCACGACTCAGTCAGATATTCAAGAATGTTGAGCTTGCCACCTAAGACTTAATGGGAAACATGCAAATATTCACAGTCAAGAAAATGATTCTAGTGAATTATTTGCATTTTCTATTAAAAAGGGAAATTAAAAAAAGCACGATTAATCAACTTTTTAAATTGATGTCAATTCATGTTCTGCTAATTGACTAATTAATTAGTTGAGGTGAGTTAAGAAGAGGCAGCTCTGATGTTGATGTCCCGTTGGTTGGTGTGCTAGGATGAGATTTCAGTCTTGCTTCACTTTGGCTGAAGTGGGTCTTTTTTTTATGTGCTATACTAGAATGAACAGTGCCTCCACCAGACCAAGTGTATCAATTACATACAGAAAAGTACAAGTTTCTGTGGGGATTCATTTATCTCATGTATAGATTAGGGAGGCATGAACCCTTCCCCCCCGTGGCCTCCCTCACCTATAAAACTCCAAAGTGAACACAGAAGTCACAGATGGAAGAGCCACCATGATTTTGGTTCCTTTGCACACTTGCCGATATATGAAAGTGTTGAAACCCCTGACATTTTTGGGACAGTTATCTTTGACAGTGACACGTCTTTGAAAATGTTCCGTTTCATTTAACATTGAAATGAAGAGGCAGGTTGATTATAAGTTATCTTTGTTCCTTGTTTTCAATTTGATTTTCTCATGTGACTTTTACTTTTGTTCTGTGAGAGATGCAATTTGACACACAGGGAAAAACAATATTTGAGACCAAAAAATACACACACATGTAATTTGATCAATTTGAGTGATGCTTGCCTGCATTTGCTGTTCAAAGGCTGATCAAATCATATACAGAGAATCAAAATAAGTGATGGGTACCCCCCTCCCCCCCTCCTCTCACCTTTTGATGCCATACTCTGTCCCATCAACAAAGGAGAAATGGCGAAAAACATTTCTTTAAAAAAGAATGTGAGTTTTAAAGGAAAAACATGATTCATTGCTGTTAGTTAGATTAGTGCGGGGGTGCTCTGCTCAGAAGGTGAAATGTACTGTGACGTGGCCATGAGAAATTGATTGATAATTATAAGCAGAGAAAACTAAGAATGTATTAAAATAACAAAAGTTTCTCTGAAAGAGGAGCAGCCAGCTGTTTTCATCAGGCCGACTGACTTCTGAAATGTACTGGACCTAAAGACTTTTCCAGATGAATTACATGTGTCATTTCTGACCCACACGACAGTTGTGATATAACCAGCTGTCTGTGGGGAAAAGGCTTCACTGACGTGCCTGAGAAAGATTCAGAAACATCCAAGCTACATGGCGTGGGAGGAGGGTGTCCTGTAATGTACATGCCTGTGGTGGTGTTCATTAACACGTTTGATATATGGACACATGCCAAAGTGATTGCTCATTCTGGGAACTGTTGTTTTTCTCTGTAAATTTGAAGGTCTTGACCTTATTATGTTGTGATTTGCTGCTTAAAATTTAAATTAATCTTTTGTTCTTATTCTTCCTTTTGCAATGGATTTTTTTTGCGAAGCACTTTGCAGCCTTGTTTGGATAAGTGCTACAAAAATAAAGTTATTATTATTATAATGTCTGCTCTGTCAGATGAGTGTCATTCAAAACACTTCTATAGATTAGATTCAACTTTATTGTCATTGCACAGTACAAGTACATATACAACGAAATGCGGTTTAGCATCTAACCAGAAGTGCAAAAAAATGGCAGTTAAAGTGCAGCGATGGAATATGTAAATAAATATGAAGTACAGTTAGAAATATACATGGAATATGAACAGTATTAAGAGGTAAGGTATGATATAAGAATGATGAATACACTAAAAGCAAGATAAATATGAATACACTATAGGTGGGATAATACTGTAGGAATAAGTTAAGTACAAATGTTCAAATGTGCAAATGTTCAGTACATGTCTCCAGTGTGGATTGCCCATTAGAGGTTTTATGGCAGTAAAATAATGTCGCACCGCCTCTAGGACAGAACATAATTTCCACAGCTAAGTAGTAATATTATTTCGATAACAATTAAAAAAAACAGCCAAGTCTTTCAAAGACATAGAAGAAGACTGTATTGTTAATATTAGAGCAATTACTTCATTCATGACAGGGGCATCTTGTGACTTTTACATAAGCAAAGATGCGGAAATCTACAACAGATCCTGCACAGAGACGATAAATCCCAGTGAAATTTACTTGTTTACCGGCAACAGCTGCATCATACTGCTTATGAGGATAAGACTATACAGTGTGTACACACATCTGCACATGTGTATAATGCAATTATGCATAAACGATTAGCGATCTCAGAACGGTGTTTTGCTCTTGTCTACCGACCATATTGTAAACCTGAGTGTCAACTGTATTTAGGACTCAAAACTAGACCCGGAATGTAAATTTTATATGGATGTCGGGTTTATTGGTGAGTTTATTTGGAAGAAAAAGAGATGGTTATGGTGGAGGAGAGGGAGGCCAACATTGGCAGGGGGCGGTCGGATGAGCAGTTGACGCCAACTGAGACTGATAGCTTGCATGGTGCGGAGTACAAGGGCTTGCTTGTTGGCTGAGGCGGAGTGGAGGGAAGAGGAAAGGGTTAGAATATTCTATGGTCTTGATAAATGAATTGCCTTGAGATAATATATGTTGTGATTTAACGCGGTACAAATGAAACTGAATCAAAAATAGAAAGGGTTAGTTTTCACATATGTGTGCATCTTACCAGACAGCTGACAATAACAAAGCGCATGCATGTCTGACCTCAGTGCAATCAAGGATCTCAGGATGTAAATAAATGAGCTGCTGAGTCAACTAACTTATCTTATTTCTCAGAGGAAGAGTTAAGGCATGTATCAAAAGGTTTCATCCAGAGAAATTTAAAAAAAATACTATCAAACCTAAAACTTGGTGTTTTAAGTGTGGAAAGGATGATTTCTATATTACGAATGTAGCCGACATCGATGTGGGATACATTAAAGGACACATCTGTGATGGGAATTTTACCATTTGGGCATTGATTGATGGAAGGAACTACTTTGATGTATAGAAAGATGAGCAAATGCAGTCCCTTAGGAATCAGGGTGTTTTGCTTAAGCAATTGATGGTTATATTACTTCCTAACTTACAGGGTCACTTAACAAACACTTCACAGGGAGGGGGATGTTAGTGGGTTGTAAAACACTGATAAGCGATCCTTGAAAACAGAGATTGACTCGAGGGGCTTGAGACCAAGTAGAAGACAGGATACTGTTCACCTATTTCTAAGGATCAAAGAGGTTAATTGATAACATGTGTTCCTCTCCAGGAGGAGCTTGTAACTGTATAAGAGGGATGTGTGTTCTGTATGTCATTGCTCATTGTATGAAATCTTTGCCATGGTCTTGTACACTGATGCCCATCTGCAGATGCTGAATTAAACTACCAGAAAGAACAATTGCAATGACTTGTGCTTGACTATAGAGAAAATTCTACGACACATCCAAACCATCAAATTAAATACAGTCTCTATAGGAGGGCGACCAGGGGCTGCAGTGAAGTGTGTCTCATTAAAAAGTCTCAGCCACAGCTCAGTTCATATCTGTGCAAGTTACCAAAGGGACTCATTGGCACTAAAAGCACAGCACAGGTGAACATAGATGGAAAACTATTAAACTTATCTGCTGGGTTCAGGTTAACACGTGAATACAACCCGCCATTTGTTCGACTGCAGCCATTTATCTGTTAAAGAAATCAAACCTTTAAATGACACTCGAAGTAGAAGGGGCCACATGGTCAGATTGAGCCAAACACGGGCTGCATTGAGCATGATGTTTTTCCAGCTGAGAGCTTTAGTGTAAGGTTGTATTCCACTCACATATAAAGTCATTTGAGCAAATGGATCCAAGGGCACTTTACAAACCTGCGTGAACGGACAATGAATCTGAGAGCACAGTTTATAAACCATGCACACAGATTTCTCAGACCAGAGTCTATTCATTTACACAGAGATTTTATTTTCCCCCCGGGGGCCACGATGCCCCTGTGCATTCAAAGTGTTTCTGTAACTGGTGATTTGTGTGGAATGGTTTGGATGAGGTTGACAGACCAAAGCGATCAGGCCAAACTAACAGTCACATTTTAACCAGGCTCACCACCACTCAATCAATCTTTCCACATGTACATCTTTCCATTAGCTATGTCACGTATCCCTTTGCCAGTACTGGTGGGACAAACCCTGCACAGGTGGCTAGCTTATTTTGCATCAGCCATAGACATGTGAAGTCTGTTTAACCTCCATAGCAGAATCGTACTTCGGTCCTTTTTCAAAAATCAATAGAACTTTCAAACTCGTTACAATTAGCCCTGATCTGACCCCTAATTATAGTGCTTAAAGAAGGAATTCACAGCTCTTCACTTTTTAAACACTTTTGTGATGAAAAAAAAAAAAAAGATTAGTCATCACACTATACAGTACCATGAAAAGCATCGAAAGAGGAATGCATATAAGATTGTACAGTATAAATGCCATTTCATAACGACGTCATCATGAGGTAATTTGTATCCTAAAGCAAAAGAGTGGTTAATCGAAATAAACTATCTATTTAGGATCTGTATAATCTTCAGGTCGAGCCAATAGGATGCAGAGATACCTGGAAATATAAACTTTTGAACTACTCATGACAACATTTCGGACTTCTCTGTGACTTCTTCATTACGTCACCTATAATATAATAAGGAATAAATATCAGATTAAACCAACTATTTTGTTGACTCTGACTTTGACCCTGACACTTGACACACACACACACACACAAACACACAGACACATGCACACACGCAACCCCAGGGACCAAAACAACACCTTGCTTGCAGGGCTATGCACGTCAATATGTAAACGACCCATGAAGACAGCGTAAAAAGTTTTTTAGGAACATTTTCAAATTTACAAAACAAATACAATCTCTCATTTGACGTAGTGTATGTAAGGTTTTCAGACCCTTAACCCAATACTTTAGCCCCTCATTAGCAATTCTACCCTGAGTTTCTATAGACTTTGCACACATGGATTTCTGGGTAGTTAATCCAATTCTTCCAGGAAAATCCTCTCAAGCTCTGTCATGTTTGTAAAGAACTGTCTGGGAACTGACATCTTCGAGGCTCTACAGATGTTCTACGAGGTTTAGGCGTTGATCCATTCAGGGAAAGGCAGAGAGTTAAATGTTGTAAAGCCCGTTTTTTGTCTTGGCCATTTGTTTAGAGTCCCTGTTTTGCTGAAAGATGAAACATCCAGGTCACGTGAACTGACAAGCCCTGTATTAAGCTGCGTTACTTTTTTCACACAACCCGGTTCATGCCACGGAGAAGCCCCCTCAGAGTTTGATGCTTCCTCTACCACCCTTTAACAGAGAGTGTTGGCCAGGTGAAGAGCCCGATGTTCACCAGATGAGTGTTTGCAGTGCTGCCCAAAGGCTCCAGTTTTGTCTCCACAGAACAGAAAGTTACTTTCTCATGCTCTTAGAGTTCAGTGTAAAATCCTTCTCTTTGGCTCCAGACTTCTTTTCTCCTTTTCACAATTATTGAGGTCAATGCGCTCCTGGGAGCTGAAAGTCTTTGTCCTTATGGGCACTGTGAATTATGGAAGCTTGTATCTTTCTAAACTTTGTTCAAACTATTCGGATAACAACTTTGAGTAACGCAGTAAAGGGTGTGGATGAATAAGATATTTCAGCCTTAGATTTTTTTATTCATGCTAACATTTTCTCAAAAATATGTTTCCACCTTTTTTATAATGAGATCATAGACAAATGATGGAAATGTATCATGTTCAAATTAAAGCTATAGCTGTGATAAAAGTGAAGGTGTCTGAAAAACAAGACAATTGAAATTATAGTTATCTTCATGACTTTATAATTACTAGTAATTACATTCCCGTCATTCTAAGCTGTAGTTTTGTTTTTACTTCTAATTGGTGGGTGTTGGCATGCTAATATGCTAAATTAAGATATATTTGACTGTGCGCACTGCTGCTCCAAAGTTCTGTGTCAGAAATCATCACGGCTGAATATTCTTACAGCTCAGTTTTCCTGCCGGGCCAATCTTTTATTGCAGTTTTCCATGGGTAAGTGCATTGTTTTGCATCTGCAACTGTAATAATAATAATAATACATTTTATTTGTGGTCGCCTTTTCTGACACTCAAGGACACCTAACATTTACAAATATTAATAAAAGAAGAAGTAAATACAAAAAAAATCAAATGAGTATGGCAATCAGAAGAGGTGAGCTGAAGGCCCTTGACCCCATGGAAGACAGCCGGGCAGGAGGTGTGATGAGGAGCATGGAGGAGGAAGAGTGGCGAGTACGGGTGTGTGTGTAGTTTTTGAGGAGGTCAGAGAGGTAAGGAGATGCTATGTTGTGGAGAGCCCTGAAAGTGAGGAGTAGAATCTTGAAGTCAATGCTGTATTCGATAGGGAGCCAGTGCTGTTGATGGAGGACAGGAGTGATTTGTTCGATGACTGGGGTTCTGGTGATGATCCGGGCAACTGCGCTTTGGACCAGTTGGAGTTAATGGAGGAGTTTGAGTGGGAGACCGGTGAGGAGAGAGTTGCAATAATCGATATGGGAGGTGACAAGTGCGTTGACAAGTAAAGCTGTGCTGTTAGGTGAGGGAGACTGACGAATGATATCGTGTAGCTGTAATTATGCAGACCGAGTGATGTTATTGATGTGATGTTCGAAAGATAGAGTGCTGTCAAGGATGACACCTAGACTCTTGAATTGGGGAGATGAAGAAACTGTGGAGTTGTCAACTGTAAAGGAAAAACTAATATTTGGCCAGAGTGGACTTGGTGCCCACAAGGAGAAGTTAATTTTTTTATTGCAGTTAAGTTTGAGGAAATTATTAGTGAACCAGGATTTCATCTCTAAGAGGCAGTCAGAGAGGGACGATGGTGGGCTTTTTGGGAAGAGAGAGCTGGGTGTCGTCCGCATAGCATTAAGAAATGAATATCAAATTTCCTGAAGATGTGACCAAGTGGAAGGAGATGATTAAGAGGACAGGACCTAGAACAGAACCTTGGAGAACACCGGTGGTAACTGGGGAAAGCTGTGATTTGAAGTTCTTGAGTGAAACAAACTGCTAGTGGCCGCAGAGATATGACCTGTGGAACCAAACAAGCGTATGTGCCCTGTGCTGGCAGCAGAGGTGCAGCTGGGTATGCTTATTACATAGTGCAGAGCAATTTTGGAGCTCATTTTGACATGAAACTGTGTTATAAGCTGCCTGTGTGACAGTCCTTTACAAGTCTGGGACTCAGTTGCAGAAAAGAAGCATGGGAGACAGAAAAATAAAGTATAAAAATAAAACTTTACTTTAATAGTCCATTCAGGGATAAGGCAAAATCCAAAGTCATAAATCCAGGCAGAGTAAAAAAGCAGGTAGTCAAACACACGGCGGAAATAGCTGGAAGTCATGAACACACGACGGAGACAATGACAATCTGGCAGAGGGTGGGGGAAAACACAGGGTATAAATAGGGAGTGCTTAATGACAAACAAGGTACATGTGTGTGGGGAAACCAAGAGGAAGTAAAGCTAGACACAAGACACTAGAACCCAGACAACAAAATAAAACAGGAAGTGAACACAGAACAGTAACAGACTGAACCGATTGTCACAGCCTGAGCTTTATGGAGCTCTTTTCCTATCTTAATTCAAGAGCCTGGTCTATCAGTTTGAGCGCATGACTTGGTGAATTTATGGTCAGATTGTGTATAACTTTTCATCAAAACCATGCCCTTGCACTCAAATTGTCCCTTTTTGCACTTAAATTTGCTTTGCTTCTGCTCAGACTGTGTGCTTGCACTCAGATATATATTGTTGCTCACATGGATTTCCTGTGTTCCCAGTTCAGCCCTTCTCCGCATTCGGGTTGCTATCTGAATAGAGAAAACAAGGGGAAGTCCATATAATAAAGCCAAAGAGTGCGGGAGTGGATAAAGGAGCCCGCACAGGACGCTCTGAAGTAATGCAAACGCGCCCGCAACGAGGCTGCGATCATATCATTCCTTTCATTGGTTGACCAGTGGCCAACACCTAACCTGGCCTTCTATTGGTTGGGGGATTTTGACAGGGTTGTTGCACAAAAAAATCCACGAGAAGAGGAGAAATCTGAGAGCAGAAGATGCATGAGGTTCAGCAAATCCAGATACGCAGCGATTTTAGTGGCTTAGACAGAAGAGGCATGTGAATACACCTCTCCAAAATTTAAATACACTTGTCATTCATGTACTGTCTCCTACACCTTTCCTTTCAGTGATTACAGATTGATACCCCCTTTACAATACAATGTATTTGTGACTTAGGAAAGTTTTCATGTTCATAATATCATCCATGTGGGTGTAATGTGGGGATCCAGAGTTCTAGAGCAACTGTAGGAGGCCGACTGACGGAGTGTTTGAGTGAGCGAGCAGCCTGCAACACCCTGTGACATGTCAGATCTATTCCATGGTGTTGATTAAATGCCTGTAAGTTATCACTCAGCAGCAGTGTGTTTGAAACGGGCCGTGCCTAATTTGCAAGGAGGGTATGATAGCACCTTCATTAACTATTAAAATCTCCCAATATGGTGCCAGAAGGGAGAAGGTAAATAATGGCAATGTGTTGTAAACATCACATGAAAAAGTTTTATAATGGATACCACCTTTTCCGGTTGAGGTATCTGGAGCATAGCGAGTCTGTCCTTAGGATCAGTCCTGAGCTTCATTAAATCTATTCAGACAAACTCATCAAGCGTAAAACAAACACTGAGACATCTGAAGGATAATTACAGTGAGTTTTCAAAATGTTTAGCTGCTTGCAACCATTTTTATAATTTTTTTCAGGTGGCCTGTGCATTGCCTCAGTTAACACATTTGTCATTATTTGACTCATGAATAAAGTGGTGAGTGGATTTAGATATTTGAGAACTAGTTATTACCTGATGATTCGGTGATGTTTTGTATTTACCGGTCTGTTCTCTAGTACCTCATCATTTTCTGCTTCAAATCTCCTGTCCTGCATGCGTTAGAGTAGTTTACAGTCCAGCAATTTCCTCTTAATCAGAATGGGTGTGTGTGCTGTGTGAGAGACAAGTGACTCCCCCACAGCTGCCTAATTTTGTTTAAAAATCTTTTCCATCGGATCATTACATTTCTGCAGCCATATGAAGGCAACATGACATATACTGCAGCCTGTATTGCAAAATCTGCAGTGGTTCGCCACTACCCACTACTCAATGCTGTGATCTATTTTAAGAAAAAATAATATTTTATTCTTGTAATGCAGTAGGATGTGGCTGCTGTTGTGCCCATCGATGAGGTGAAATAAAGTAGAAATTAAACTGAAATAGAATCGGATTGATGTGGTCATACTGGTACAAACCAAATTGGACAGGACACCCTCACTCTTTTTCTCTGGCTGCAAATTTTAAAACATTGTGTGTTCAGATCATGTCGCTCTGCACCCTCCAGGCATAAACATAACTTCCTGTACTCTCTCTCTCTTTAAAAATGAGATCAAATAAGATAATCTTTTATTGGTCACACAAAGCTTTTCTCTAAACCACTCAACCATCACAGCCATAAATGACTTATTATCATCATAAAGAAAACTTGCACAAAAGGTGGAACATGTGCTCTGCATTGGAAGATCAATTCCCAATCTGTTTACTAACACAGGGGTGTTCCACAGCTTGCTGGAAAGTGGAGCTAAAAGGCAGTCGGAGCATGAACGCGTTTGCTTCAACAAACAGGTGGGGAAGGAGGAGTTTTGGTTGGATCACAAAACCCTGCATGGTTCAGTGTCCTGGGGACTGTAGTTTGGACGTACACATTTTTATAACTATACCTTTGGATGAGAGATGTTGTTAAAACTTGTCACAAACCACTAATTTCACTAACCACTGTATTTCCAAGTGTATTTCCAACACTTGGAAATACACCACATATTCAATGTGTTACGCCCCAACTCCAGAAGAACAGCCTGACATTTAAGTTCACACTAGGAAAGTACCTGCCTTATGACAGACCTAAGTAGCACTGAATATACAGATACAGGCCAAATGAAGAGATTGCTGAAACACAGCAAATACCCATGACTTGCAGGTTGTGCTGGTAAGAATGTACCAACCAGGAGATCAGATGCTGACACACCCATTCTAGAAATGGAGGAATTGTCAGCAAAACGTCAACAGAAGCTTTTACAGACTGTCATACCTACCGCCTCCATGCGCCCGCAAATGGCAAACTTACACAAGAGACATTAGGAACCTGATATTTGGTAAAGGTGCCACAAAACCGGCCGAAAAAAACAATAAAAAATCAATCAATAACTAGCAAAGACAGCAGCAGAGACTGGGGAATATCCCTACTAGCCCCTGCTAAATTACCAACAAATCACGTCCGGAGTATAAGACCTTGTACTGCTCAACAATAGAGAGCATCCTGTTGAACGGCATCACAACCTGTTTTGCTGGCTGCTCTGCTGCTGATTAAAAAGCTCTACAGAGGGTCATCAACACCGTACAAATATTACCGTCTGCCCTCCCCCTTCCTTACAACATATCACAGACCACCGCTACCTCTCCAGAGCCAAATACATTGTGAAGGACTGTTCGCACCCTGGACACCGGCTGTTTGAACCTTTTCCCTCTGGCAGGTGCTACAGGTCACTTGAAACTCCAACCACAAGATTCACAAACAGTTTCTTCCCCAAGGCCATTCAAACCCTTAACCAACACACAAAACCAACAGTTCAACTATTGTGATTTTACTCTTATTTTATACTTACTTTACCTTATGAGACTTTTTAGCGATCCCTATGTACTTATGGATATGGTATGAATTTATTTACGTCTCTGCATGTGTTTATGTCTTGCTAGTACATTGGATTGAGTTCATTGTCTGTTATTCTGTTGTATACGCATCACTGGAGCAGCTATTATGATTTTGTTGTATTGTATTAATACAATGACAAAAAGGCTTTTGAATTCAAATTCTCTTCTTCTGAACAATCCCCAGCTGAACTCCTTCTGAACAAGAAGTTGAGACTGCCATAGCAGAACATGTCAATGAGAAGAGGTTTGGACTCTATGAAGCTAAACAGGGGGACCTATTGCTAAGGTTACCAAAGAGACATCACCAAGATCCTGTGGGGTGCTTATTGAATATGGAAAAACACGACAAAAGCAATTGGTCTCTCTCTCTCTCTCTCTCTCTCTCTCTCTCTCTCTCTCTCTCTCTCTCTCTCTCTCTCTCTCTCTCTCTCTCATTGAAGTAATGAGGCCTAGAGCCCATAGTTGCTGATTACGGAGAAAAGGTTGTCTGTTAGAAATCCTGGTTAAAAGGCTAGCCCCCGCTCACTCTCACCATACACAACACCTCGGCCCCTTTCACCAAAATAATTATGGGAAATTGCAGGTCTTGGAAATGCACTTTTTTGCCATTGATTGCAGGGAACAAATGATTTCAGGGGGGTTGAATCATGACATTTCAAGCACACAACACATCCATTAAAAGGAAAATCAGCAGAATAAGAGACAAATACATGGTGCTTTGGAAGCTGAGATTCTCCGGATGAGTCACTGCCACAGATGTGTGTTGAGTCTTTTCAATTTCATATCAAATACAGACCTGCACATAAACACTGTGTTCCTGGATAACTGCATCTATTTGGTGTGGGGATTGTGGAGTTTGTTGTTGTTGTTCTCCTCCTTCCCTGTAGTGTCCCCTCGGCGCGTGTGGGTGTCCGGGGCGTGGCCTGATTCCTGGCGACAACAGACGAGGCACACCGGACCCTAATCATCTCATTCACCTCCTCCATAAATGCCTGGCTCGATCATCACTCCAGCGCCGGATTATTCAGTATCCTCGGTAAATATACGGCGCGACCTTCTCGACTCAGGCACCGTTTTAGGATGTATTCTAAACCTTGTTTTCAACTTCTACACAGACTTCCGTGTGCCTAACCGCTGACGTCGCCTCCTCGCTTCCGCCCTGGACTTCATAGCCAGCCGGCACCCTGCCACTACTGCCAGCTCCTATAATCGTTAAATAAACATTCCTCTTACGTACTCTCTCGTCTGTGTCTGTTGTGGGGCCACGATCTACTAAAACCCTAACAGAATAATCCGGCCATGACATGGACCCCGCAGACACGGAGAGATTCAGACTGGCGTTGTCCTCCTACGAAGACCGGGTTGGACAACAGGAGAAGACGCTACTCGAGACCATGGCGGCCATCACCACCCTTACCTCCCAGGTGTCGCTGATCGGCAGTCGGGTGGAGCAGATAGGGTCGCACCTCGCCTCGCAGCCGTCTCCTCCAGCTCCGGGTCCAGCTCCAGCACCGTCATCAGCCGCTGCTTCGGGCTCGTTTCCCACTCAGTCCCGGGAGCCCTTTATCCCCACACCCGCCAGGTTTTCTGGTCAGTCTGGTGCCGGTAGAGAGTTTATTTTTCAGTGCGGACTCGTTTTTGAGCAACAGCCTTCAACATACTCCACAGATAGGTCGCAGATAGCTTTTGTGATGAGTCTGCTTTCAGACAGGGCCGCGGCTTGGGCGGTTGCACTCACTCATAGTCATTCTCCGGTTTGCTCTTCATTTACCTCGTACTCCGACGAGTTTCTCAAAGTTTTTGACCATCCGCTACGCTGCAAGGAGGCCAGTAGCCGGCTCCTGTCTCTTCGCCAGGGAGCGCACTCCGTGGACTTCTGTATTTTAGCCATCGAGAGCGGGTGGGACGAGACAGCGTTACAGGGGGTGTTTCTCCGGGGATTACGAGACGACGTGAGAGACGAACTAGCTGCTCGTGACGAGACCACCTCACTGGACGAGCTAATTTCGCTAGCTATCCGCTTGGATTGTCGCCTCCACGAGAGACGCAGAGAGAGATCCGGGGTGTCAGTCATGCACCTCCCGTGACTCGGACAATGGGTCCCTTCCAACGGGGATTTACGCTCTCTCCACCACCTCCATTCGGCCCGGACAGGATTCCTCCGCGGACCACCTCTTCTTCCTCTTCTTCTTCTCCAGGCACCGAGGAACCCATGCAGCTGGGGAGGACGAGACTACCTCCACGGGAGCGTCAACGTCGCCAGCTACAGGGTCTCTGCGCCTACTGCGGGCAGGAGGGACATCTTCGTGACAACTGCCCGGTTTTGTCAAAAGGGGGGGCTCACCAACCACTGGAGGAGCGTTGGTGAGTCAGTCTTCTGTGTGTTCGTCTCCTCCACGCCTGCTGATCAAAGGTACTGTTTCCTGGAATCAAACCTCCCGTTCGCTATCCATCTTGGTGGATTCGGGGGCAGATGACAATTTTATCGACTCCAGTTTTGTAACGCAGGCTCAAGTTCCCTGTCAGCTCCTCTCTCACCCCAAGAGGGTCTTTGCTTTAGATGGCAGGCTCCTGGCGCAGGTTACTCACCGCACAAATCCTATTTCCCTGTTGTTGTCCGGGAACCATCATGAGGCCATTTCTTTTTTTGTTATTCCATCTCCAACTTCCCCTGTGGTGTTAGGTTTACCCTGGTTAAAGCTACATAACCCCCACATTGACTGGTCCTCGGTGTCCGTCCTAAATTGAGTTTATTTTGTCATGCCCATTGTTTACGTTCCGCCGTTCCCTCCACTCGTTCTATGCCACAGGCTCCTCCCAAGCCCATGGATGTGAGCTCCGTACCTGCCGTTTATCACCACCTCCGGGAGGTGTTCAGTAAGGACCATGCTCTGTCACTTCCCCCTCACAGACCTTATGACTGCGGGATTGAGCTTCTCCAGAACGTTCCGTATCCTTCCAGCAAGCTCTATAATTTATCCAAGCCAGAACGTATCGCCATGGAGACATACATCACCGAATCGGTGGCCTCGGGTCTCATTCGGCCGTCGTCATCTCCATTAGGGGCGGGGTTTTTCTTTGTGGAGAAAAAGGACAAGTCTCTGCGGCCTTGTATTGATTTTCGGGGACTCAACGACATTACGGTTAAAAACAAATACCCTCTCCCTCTCATTGACTCTGCTTTTGAGGCCACTATTTTTACTAAGATGGACCTCAGGAACGCCTACCACTTAGTGAGGATCCGGGAGGGGGATGAGTGGAAGACGGGGTTTAACACCCCCCTGGGGCATTTTGAATATTTGGTGATGCCCTTTGGCCTCACCAATGCCCCCGCTATTTTTCAATGCCTGATTAATGACGTGTTAAGAGACATGCTTAACTGTTTTGTTTTTGTTTATTTAGATGATATTTTGATTTTCTCCCGTAACCACCAGGAGCACGTGCAACATGTCCAGCTAGTGCTCAGAAGACTCCTGGAAAACAGGTTATATGTAAAAGCGGAGAAATGTGATTTTCATGTATGTTCTGTTAGTTTTTTGGGTTTCATTGTGGAGAAAGGGCAAATCAAGACCGACCCTGCCAAGGTTAAGGCAGTGGCCGAATGGCCCACTCCTACATCAAGGAAGCAACTTCAGAGGTTCCTCGGGTTTGCCAATTTCTACCGCAGGTTTATCCGGGACTATAGTATAGTTGCTACACCTCTGACGCAGCTGACTTCGGTTAAAATTCCTTTTGTGTGGTCACCTGCAGCTGAGGGGGCGTTTGCTAGACTTAAATTGTTGTTTTCATCTGCTCCTGTACTCATTCACCCTGACCCTGTCTTACAGTTTGTGGTGGAGGTGGATGCCTCGGACTCCGGGGTGGGGGCCGTGCTGTCGCAGCGCACCACCACCGACCAGAAGGAGCACCCGTGTGCCTTTTTCTCCCGCCAGCTCTCACCGGCGGAGAGAAACTATGACGTCGGGAACCGGGAGTTGCTGGCGGTGGTTCTGGCTCTGCAGGAGTGGAGGCACTGGCTTGAGGGATCCACGCATCCGTTCATTGTATGGACCGATCATAAAAACCTGTCTTATCTCCGCTCTGCTCGTAGGCTCAACTCCCGCCAGGCCCGGTGGGCACTCTTCCTGGGGCGCTTCCACTTTACACTCACCTACCGGCCCGGGTCCAAGAACATCAAGCCAGATGCGCTGTCACGTCAGTTTGCTCTCCCTATGGAGGACACGTCTGGAGACACCATCCTGCCATCTGCCTGCGTGGTGGGAGCGGCCAGGTGGGAGATCGAGGGTGTGGTCCAGGGGGCCCAGAGGGACCAGCCGGTTCCACTAGGCTGCCCTCCGGACAGGTTGTTTGTTCCTGAGGGAGTGAGATCCCCAGTTCTGCAATGGGGACACGCCTCCCGGATCGCCTGCCATCCGGGTTTTCGGCGTACTCTGGCCCTTCTCCAACAGCGGTTCTGGTGGCCCTCCATGGCGGCCGATACCAGGGGGTTCGTCGCTGCCTGTTCTGTCTGCGCCCGAGGTAAAGCATCACATCAAGCCCCAGCTGGTTTACTGCATCCTCTACCCATCCCTCACCGCCCGTGGTCGCATGTGGCGGTTGACTTCATAACTGGCTTACCCCCATCGGAAGGCAACACAGTGATTCTGACCGTCGTTGACAGATTCTCCAAAGCAGCTCACTTCATCCCGTTACCTAAGTTACCCTCCGCCTTGGAGACCGCTAACCTTCTCATCACACACGTCTTCCGTTTGCATGGCATCCCGGTAGACATTGTCTCGGACAGGGGTCCTCAGTTCGCCGCTAGGACGTGGAAGGCGTTCTGCCAGGCGTTGGGGGCGTCGGCCAGCTTATCTTCCGGATACCTTCCTCAGTCCAACGGCCAGACAGAACGGGCGAACCAGGATCTGGGGTCAGCACTGCGCTGTGTTTCAGCCCGACATCCGGTTTCCTGGGCCACACACCTCTCCTGGATCGAATACGCTCACAACTCCCTGGTCTGCTCCGCCACAGGTAGGTCACCGTTCATGGTTGCTAATGGGTTCCAACCTCCTCTGTTCCCATCTCAGGAAGCTGACGTGGCAGTGCCATCCGTGGAGGAGTATCTGCAGCGTGCTCGTCGGGTCTGGCGCGAGGCCCGGGCAGCCCTGGTCCGTACTGCGTCCCGCAATCAGCGAGTGGCTGACCGGCATCGCACCCCTGCTCCTGACTATCAGCCGGGACAGATGGTCTGGCTATCATCCCGGGATCTGCCTCTCCAAACCGAATCACGTAAATTGACACCTAGATACATTGGGCCATTTGAGGTCGATCGGATAATAAATCCGTGTGCGGTGAGACTTAAACTCCCCCTGTCTTTGAAAGTTCATCCCACTTTCCACGTCTCTCTCCTCAAGCCAGTGTCCACAAGTCCATTAAGCCCTCCTGCGGAGCCTCCCCCACCCACCCTTATCATAGATGACCACCCGGCATATACAGTTAATAAGGTATTGGATGTACGCCGGCGTGGTCGAGGTTACCAATACCTCGTGGACTGGGAGGGATATGGCCCAGAGGAGAGACAATGGGTTTCTCGTTCCCTGATTTTGGACAATTCCATCCTCGATGACTTTTATGCTTGTTTCCCGGACAAGCCGGGTCGGCCGCCAGGCGGCATCCCTTGAGGGGGGGTTACTGTGGGGATTGTGGAGTTTGTTGTTGTTGTTCTCCTCCTTCCCTGTAGTGTCCCCTCGGCGCGTGTGGGTGTCCGGGGCGTGGCCTGATTCCTGGCAACAACAGACGAGGCACACCGGACCCTTATCATCTCATTCACCTCCTCCATAAATGCCTGGCTCGATCATCACTCCAGCGCCGGATTATTCAGTATCCTCGGTAGATATACGGCGCGACCTTCTCGACTCAGGCACCGTTTTGGGATGTATTCTAAACCTTGTTTTCAACTTCTACAAAGACCTCCGTGTGCCTAACCGCTGACGTCGCCTCCTCGCTTCCACCCTGGACTTCATAGCCATCCAGCACCCTGCAACTACTGCCAGCTCCTATAATCGTTAAATAAACATTCCTCTTACGTACTCTCTTGTCCGTGTCTGTTGTGGGGCCACGATCTACTAAAACCCTAACATTTGGTTATCTAAAAACCAGTATACCTGGCCAGTATATCATTTTACTGATACATTAGATCAATAACAGGATTTTGTGGAGAATAAAAACAATATGGTGGTATGGTAGTTGAGGTCTGTCACACATATAGTCAGCCTGCTTATTGTGGTATTCTATTCATTTATTAAGTATCCAGCTTTGGTTCTTATGCACTTTTACTGCTATGTTTCTACCCAGGATGTTTTAAAAAACAGTTATCAATCACACACCAGAACGGGGACAACTTCTTTTTTTTCAATCATGCTTTCATCCAAATCAACGCAACACCACCAGAAAGTTGGCACACAATATACTATGTGTACATTGTACAGTTTAAAACATCTCTGAATGTCAGATCACTTGTGTTGCTTGCTCTCATGCACTAAGTTGTCAAGGCAGGACCATGTCACGCAGAGAATCAGACATGTCACAACAGATGATTGATGTAAATTATACTATTTGAAGAAAGTTAACAGACATGTGATGGACATTTTCTCAGAATGGTTTGATGAATGAAATGTACTGATGAATCAGGCAAAGTATAGAAAAAGAGCGTTACATTCCGTTACATTTCATTTATTTTGATTCCTTTATCAACGTACAATAAGTGCATTCAATCATAAGGGTACAAACCCAGAACAGCAAGAATCGAGAAATAACAATTTGCTTCAGACAAGCCAAACTACAACTGCCACATGTAAGTGCCATATAAGTAACAGACATTTGTTTGATATAAACACAAGGGTTGACTGTGGTTTATTAGATGTCATCTTCTTAAGCAAGGTTTAGTTGAAGGAGATGTGTCTTTGGCCTGCAGCGGAATATGTGTAGACATTCTGCTGATGTCCTGGAGCCGTTACAGCAAACAGTCAGGATTGTGTTGAGTGCCCCTCACAGTGAGGGAGCAGCGAGCCGATTGGCTGATGCAGGCTAGAGTGGACGGGCTGGGGTGTAAGATTTGACCATGTCCAGGATGTAGACTGTACCCGATCCGTTCAGGTTGTGCAAGTACCAGTGTCCAGGGAGTGGAGGACTGAGAAGTGTGAGCGAATTTAGGAGGGTTATAGACCAGTCGAGCTACTGCATTCTGAATGAGCTGCACATGTCGGATGGAACGTGCCCGTAGACATGCCAGCCAGGAGGGAGTTACAGTAGTCTAGACATGAGACAACAAGAGCCTGGACCAGAACCTGTCCTGCCTTCTTTGTTATACCCTATAAAGTAGACTCATCGTTTCCAACATCGCACAAGTCATGTAGAACAAATCACCACAGTCATAGGAAAAACAACTCAAATGCAGCTAACTGGTGCAAAACTGCCGAAATGTTCACGAGCGAGGGAAATGTTAGTGTAAAAAAGAAAACAACTTGTTGATAAGCGCATCATCATCCCAAATTTAATAACTACTATCCTCTAGTTGCTACTAAGATTAAAAATAATGAAATGACAGTGGTACATAATGGTTGTAGGAAGCTATGTAGTAAAGCAAGAGAATATAAAAGACCTGTATACTATTTACTGTCAGTTGGAAGTACCATCAGTTAGAATTACTGGAACATCATGAAGATTAACAGGACTCCATTAAGAGCTCTGCAGCTATAGTTATGAATGTACAACTCAGGTCATTTGAACTATTCTGAAAGGTTTTATTGGATCTGTGCTCTGGTGTTAATGTGTGTAGATTGGCCTGATCTGACATTAGATTCTTGGCCCGAGTTATTACCCAGTCCGTTCCGTGCCTTCCCCTGAATTCATGACAATACGCAGGACAAGAACAGTTTTTTCTCTCTCAAGGTTTTTAACATGCTGCATAAAATAAAAAGAACATTGGGCAGAACACAGGAATATTTTAAACCTCCATTATACTTCCTAGCCCCGCAGAATCAAATAAATAAGTTAAGAGAGCGGAGAAAGCAACACTAAAATTCAGAGCAGTTGTGTGTTTAGATACCTAACAAATGGAATATTTTGCTGGTCAAGAAAACTTATTTTACCCTCGGCTTCCTCATTATGTTGTTACAGCAGTCATCTATTGGGTAGGGAATATTAGGCCTCGAATACTTTTACCCTTCAGCATTTCATAATATACTTGTCATGGAATTTAAAGCAATTCAGGGGAACTTGATTTCAAGTGTTTTTTAGATCACCCACGGCCTATGTTGTTAAAACATTGTTGTGACTGTAGAAGCTTTAGTTGAACAGCCAGGCTGTTGTTTAGTACAGTGCTCATTCATGTTTCATAGCAAAGTGCAGCAGCCTACAAACATCGGCATCTCTGAGCCGGGAGAGGTCATGAAGCCAGCAAGGGATGCCTTGGCCCTGCCGCACACTGATTACCAATTACTGCTGTGCTCTCCAGTGGAGGTTCGAGCCAGGCAGCCGGCTCCATGTTAATGGGCCACTGCTATGCATTCGATGTCAGCTTTCTAAATACCAGAGCAGATCAACCAAACAGCTGCTGCTTTGTCCCCAACTCCCATTACCAAGCAGCCATGGGATAAGGCACAAAAGAGCGAGGGAATAGAGAGAGAGAGAGAGAGAGAGAAAGAGAGAGAAAGAAAGAGGGAATAAGTGAGGACAGGTGGGAAAAGGTTGAATGGAGAGAGAAAGAAGGAATAAAGAGAACACTGCTATTACCAGCGCTACCTGTATTAATTTGCCCTCTGCTCTTCCCTCTCATTTGTGAGGAATCAAAGGTTTTTGCTGCTTTATAATTAGCCCACCCTGACACTAATTAGAAATGCTGTGTGTGTCCGATTAGAGTGAACTGAATATTTCCCCTAATGTGGTCGCCATGCCAATAAGGGGCACAAGACTTTGCTAAAGAGCAGCCCTGCTAGCTCATCAAAATGCCATCAAGTGAACTCCTGTGAAGAGCAGGGCTGTGAATCTGCACTGATGGTGTAGAATATTGCATTATCAAATCAAGGTCGAAAAATGCTGGCCTTAACCAATGTTTTAACCTGTACAACTGCATGTAATGTTATTCAATTTCAAATATAAGCTGATCATGAACAGTTTAAACGATGTGCTTTTATTGTTGAAAAATGCCCTTTACTGGTAAGGTGGCGAATCAGTTTTAAAATAGATTCACTGCATAAAAAAGTTTAAAATCCCTAATCACTGCATGTTTATACATCTTTAAGCAACATTATCATTTACTTGGACATTTATTTCCTTTCAGTTCTGGATTGAAGTGGATTGACCGTCTCAGCCATACGTGTAAATATGATAACGGCTGTAGATTCTCCACCATTCTCCAACATCCTGATGCTAACTTCAGACTGTTAAAGACAAAAGTGCCATTCCAGCAAGTGCCTCAACACATCACATGTTTACCTTCAAGCGACAAAGCCCAATAGCCACTGTAACTACTAAGAGCAAAGAAAGCAGTCCATTGACTTTATTAGAGTTACAAAGTGCTCATATAGGATGGAGGGGTGGATGGAGGGACAGGAGGCTGCTGTTCATTTCCTGTTACATTCAGCTTCTTTGACCACAGCCATCCCCCAACTCTAAATTAGTTTGTATTGTAGAGCAATGGAATAAAAGCTTCGTTGTCAGTCACATTAGTGGAGAGGAAATTCTTAAATTAAGATGGCCTTGTTCTTCGGGGATGTCATACAACTTCCATGTTTTAGTCGTTCCTGCTCTGTTTCAGCTCTGAGCAGCCTGACTGTGCAGGTAGAGAGGAGGGTAGCTGGCCTTGCGGGGTATGCTGACACTGCCCCAGTAAAGTGCAAGTACATGCTGCTATAAAAGGCCAGGTTTGGCAGTAAAAGGAAATTACTGTGCAGTCATTATTTTTTACATACCAGCTAGGCTTCATTAACCGACTGACAGGAGTACCTACAATATAGTTATAGGTGTAGTTCTTGCAGAGCACACTAGAGCAACACTCCAAGTTTTCTCCAAGCGAGGAAATAGAATATGTTCACGTTGCATCATACAGTAGAGATTGCTGTATATTTTAAAGCGTTTGAAGAGACAGTATCATGGAACTGCAAGGAAGAGATCCAAAAAACGAATGGAATGACCATCCTTCTTCTCCTTTGAACAGTTTATTGGCGGGTAGCAACCAACATCAAGGGGGATTGACGCCATTTAGTTTTTATATAGGACTAGATAAAAGTTGTCTTCTTTTTTTTTTGGTGGTGCCATGGTATTACTGTCCCACCCACACACGTTTTTTTATTATGAAAAAATCTGAAACATGAATACTTGAACATGCATCAGTCTTTTAGTACCTACCTATGGATAAATGTATCTGTCATGTACTTAGATTATTTTTTTGGCCTATGTCCCATCTGCTAAAACGGAGGTGGAGGGGTTTATGACCTTTTTTAAATTAAAAGGTGACATAAATGTTAATAGTTCATATGAACAATGCAAAGTATATATGTCGTAAAAATTACATTGCAATCGAGCATTTATATGGCACTTTAAAGCATTTTCGCTGAAGAATAAATTCCCGTTTTTTCCTTGCAGAAATTTGAAGTTAGAGCAGTTTCTGTGGATCTTCAGTACACTGTGTATGACACAGCTGTGAGAACCAATCTCAGCTGTGCACCCACCACAGCATTTATCAAAGTGTGGCAAAAGCCTCTTTATGAGGTGTTTTCATTCGGTAACAAGGTTGAGGGAGACCTTTTCAGTGACCTACTTGGTCAGGAGGAAGTTATTAGCCTCGGCTACATTGGGAATGGGCACCATCTGCTTCAACCGTTTCCCAACATGCACCAGGGAAATGATGTTTATTTATTCTAACTTTGATATAAAAAGAGAGGCCAGGGGGTATTTGGCTAGCTGAAGCAGTGAGTCAGGTAGCGACTCAAGAGGCCTGTTGGAACCGCATACTGGTAAACACAGAATAAAGGCAGCGGGCATACTGCATGTCAATAGTGAGCACACAGACACAGTTTCTCTGTCTAAGGCCGCCTTTTAACTACATGCACTGGGGGCTCTTACAACACAGACGCACACAAGATGAATAAAAGCCACTACAGAGTAGCTGCCTCAGGAGGACACGACGACACCCAGCAGTGGCAGAGCGAGTGGGAATAGAAGGGAGGAAGGAGAGAAAGAAAGTGTTGACCTGGCCAAAGCGAAGAAGGCTTAAAAGACACTCAGATGATAGCTACAGTTCATGGGGAAGTAAAAGTCTTGATTAGGGATGAGAGCAGATTCAGCCAAAGGGGTTGACGAAGAAGAAGAAGAAGAAGAAGGTCATCCTGGTCAATTGGATTGGAGATCTCTTTTTTCCTACACATATTGAGCCTTACTTTATCAAAAGGCATAGTTGTGAATTGACTTAAACGTGCCTATGAATATGGATCTGGTGGATATACTGCATTCATTTTCACCGCCATACATCATGAGGTCATACTTATACTGTGTAGAACCTCTCGTAGCTCTAAAATTTGGATTGATTCTGTTGGTGTCAAATTCTTATCTTCATCTGCATTCATCAGTCTTTATTTTTCACTCTTCCAGTGTTGTTGAGCGTATGTCCACTCAAGTCGTAGCACCCGATGTGATCTTCTGTTGTTACAGTCCATACAGTTTTCAGCATGTTGATAAATATGTGATGGTTTTCTGTTTACTACAGTTATAAAAAAGTGTTCTCTCAGCTTGAATCACTCAAGTCAATCCATTCTGACCTTTTTCATCAACAAGAGGTATCTGTCTGCAGGACTGCAGCTCACTGGATATTTTCGATACCACTCTGAATGGAAACCACGACTGTGTGTTTGTGTGAAAATCTCAAGAGATCCGAACTTTTAGAAACTTGTCAAAGCTTGTTTGACATCAACCATCATTCTAAACTCAAAAACACATCTATCACATTTGCTCACATTCTAATCTTTGAGGTGACTATTAACTAGTGGAGATTCATGACACATGATCCAAATAGAGATCGTATGTCATGGATCAAACCAGACATGGATGAGGGTGTGGAAATCATGATTTAAATATGGAAATTATGTTTTGTAAATAAGTTTGATCAACGTTTGAATGTGCAATATAAATAAAGCTTTTAAAAGCAAAGATTAAGAAAAAACATCCTGAAATCACAAAAGTGTGCCAGCTGAAACCCAACAAGTACAAGGTACACAAACCCATGACATTGAAGGCAATCGTTTAAACTGTAATTGGCTAATGTTGGCTGGCATCTTTCAAGTGACAATTGGCTCTATCAACAAATGTCAGTGCTAAACCTAGATCAGCAAGTTTCTGCAGTATAAAGGACTTCAGTGCAGGGGGTGCACCACAAGTAGAAAAAGGAGAAGAAAGTAAGAAGCTGCAATACCAGTAGTAGCAAGATTGTAAAATTCTCATGGGGCCAATATTGTAGCAATGACAGGTTGACATGCAGTGCATGTGTGAAGAGTTGTGTCACTGCATCTCAATCCCTGTATGCATAATTATATTTGTAAATGTATCAAATAATCTGCAAATGCAGGCGTACATAGGAAGTGCATGCAGGGATTTGCAAATGTGTGTTCATAATGTGTGTGTGCATAATCAGTTTTGTGAACATGTAAAAATTCTGAAGATCTGTAATGAGATTTGGAAGTGTATTGACATTTATACATAAAGACAAACCTGTAAATGCATCGATTTGTGACTGTGCATATCCGTAATAATTCCATTGTGTTTGAAGATATTCTAAGCCGCCATTTCAGCCACCCCACAGGTGGTCATGTTCTGCTGAGGTAAAGGCGATCAGGACTATAATGACCTGAAAGTCCTAATAATTGACCTGATAAATACCATGGCGCAAAATGAAAGCAGCTGTTGGCGTCACATATCTGTGAGGGGGGTAGAAAAAAGGGACATCAGGTGCAATCAAGCTTTTGTAATTTTACAGTGTAACTTACATTGTAGCGTGACCCCTTAGCTGACTCCTGGAGATTCAAAAAATGTCTTGGGATTGCAGTGCTGGGATACGTTTAAATCAAGGGGCAACATCCTGGGCTGAGCGATGAGGCCAATACGGAAGTGTAAAAAGCTGCAGTTCACTGGGTGGCCACTTGAGGCTGGCTCCAAGAAACAGAAAGTCTCATTGACTCCAATGTTAAAATGCCCAACTTTAGAGCAGAATTAAACCTGTTTCCAGCATGGTTCAACCTCTGGTTTTAGTCTCAATCGCGAGGTTCTTCATTCATGACAACTCTGAGGGGGGTGAATTTTTTTCTAACTCCCCCGTTTAAGCGATATTGAGGTTTAAAATTACGCATAATTAGGGGCGTGGTCTATTGATTGACACCTGGGCACAGGCTACGATGCGGGCACAGCTTGTTACTAGCCGCTCGTTAGCTCCCCTCAAGCCACCTGCAAGCTGCTCGGTCCACTCGTAGGTTCATGTCGGCGGATCCCCGTCGATGCACTCGACACAAACCATGGCTTGCTGTGCAGTTCATTGTGCTAACAGACCGTCTCACAGCTCTGTTGTCAAGTTCTTCCGGTGAGTGAAAATCGCTTTTTATTTAATTCAATAATTAGAACCGTAGCAATAATTAGCAGGTAGCATTGCTCACCATGCATGGCTTGTTAGCTTATGTCGAGATTAAGCTAATCTTAAACTTGTGTTCGCCGCATAGACTGTAGGTTCCTCCCTGAGCAGCACAGCCCGATGCGGTCCTCATGCTACATTATGGAGCGTGAATGCTAGACACAGTAAACCGGTGCGCATTCTAGACATAGTGGAGAAGTGTTTCAATGTAGAAATGGGGAGTTTTAGTTACAGCGATCAATGTTGGTACGTCACATAAAACTACTGCCCACATATGTAAGCCTGGTCACAGGAATGAAAGCTTAAATGATGCTATATTATCTCTTTAGCATGAGTTTTTTATCGAGACTAACCCTATTTGTTAATGTTAAGGCTATATACATCTGGCAAGGGTAGATGATGATAATAATAGTTATTATATTTATATATATTTGTTTCACTAGATGATGTGTCATCAGTGGTTTCAGTGAAATACTTAGTTTGTGTTCCATCATTTACCGCTTTCAAACTCTATTAAACTTATCTCACTTGTGTGTTAGAAACGTGAATATGGCATGAAATAGTAACTATATGAATATGAAATAACTTCAACAAATAGGCCCATAATAACACAAAAAGAGGCAATGAAACAGATGGATTATGTGAACTGGGATATCTAAAAAGACTGAAGTTATTGACATTTTATTGTTTGCATATACATAAGTATGAAGATGGTAACCTGACAGATATTGTTTTTTACCTATTTTTTTGTACGTGTAGTTTCCATCTAGGTGATCCCGAGAGGCTAGACCTGTGGGTGATCAACATGAAGAGACAGAACTGGATTCTGAGTCTCTGCAGTCAACACTTAAGAGACATCACTTGAGCATTGACAAAAGGGTACACAGAAATGTTTTAATAACTTCTGAGTTATCAAGCAACTTGATTGTTACATGGCAACTACAATTTTAGCATGAACTGTGTACTGTACATTTCTAGCCTGAAGGACTCAGCTGTGCTGACGGTGTTGTGTCTCTTATGGGGAATTAGAAAAATAAAGCACTGGGTTTTTATCTAAAGTGTATCAAATCAGATTGTAAAAGATAATAATTTTTTTAACCAACCATAATGAAGATAGAAATTAAATCTATTGTCCATGACACATAGCAATGATTGCCAACTCTAAACAGTTGCAGGCCATCTTTAGTTGAGGGAGAAAACGTGAAGTGTTGGGCCGTTGAAGCTTGTGCAGGTCGTCCTCATGTTGACCAGCCTGAAGCTGCCGATCTCCACCATGTTTCTGCTGAGGACAGATCCGGTGCTGCAGTGCTTCATCTGATGAAAAGAAGAAACTCACTATAAAATAATGTTTTGTGTTGTGTTTGTTCCAGCAAAGACTGGTTCTTACAGTTTATTCTGTGTTCATCACCACAGATTTCAGACAGAACCAATGTACTGGGCTCTGGGTTTGTACCCTCATAGTTGAATGCACATATTGTAAGTAAGTCTGGATCAAAGTGTCAGCCAAATGAAATGTAATGTACTGAAAGAAATAAAAACTTAGTACAAATGGATAAAATGTATTTCTACCTCATCTGTAATATTCAAGGTGATAATCTCCCACAGAGCTGTTGATAACAGTCCACATCAAGTCTCTCCACTTCCCTCTGTGGAAAAATAATTATATAATTAATGAGAACTGTTTACAACACTGGTGTGTGGAGATTATAATCTTATCTAATCTGTCCAATTCACTCTAAAATTCCATAAAGACTAAATAAACTAGATGGGAATGGAGAATATACCAGTCTGTATCAACACATTTGTGAAACATAGTTACTATCACATGCAGCTTACACATGTAGTGTATTGATATTAACTTATTAAAATCAAGTCACAACCAAACACAACTCTGTAGTTAACTTGCTTCAATCTTTCGATTAGATGAGTTAAATAAACGGTAATTTTTATAACAATTACATATTAAAAACCACTTGAGGCATGTAAGCATATGATTATGATAGATAAAGCAATAGGTTTTGTTGTTGTAGTTTCAAGGTAACTTACCTCTAGTGAGTTCGTAAAGATCGCGACCAGCTACAGCACAGCGCTAACCGGTTAGCAGCGTCGGGTAGCATGTAGCCTAGCTCCTTAGCCCTGAGCTAACCTGGAAACGCTGAGCTCCGCGAGCATCGCTCGGCTGTCAGTCTTCACTCGCGCTCCTCCTCCTTGCCCATTGATTCGTTAGCCAGGAACGAGGAGGAGTAAGCACCGGCAAGATGGCGCTGGGGGAACGCCTCCTACTAGCCTCATTCTCACTCTGCAGAAACCAATGGGTGACGTCACGGACCCTCCGTCCATCTATATATACAGTCTATGGTTTAAATACAGATATATCTTCAAAATGATATACACAGAAAAAATAACTGTCAGGAGAGAGAGTTTTCTAAATGTTATTCTCCCAGCACTCTGGTCGTAAACATCGTGTTAATATGACTATAGCAACAAGTAACCTCCAACCACACATTGAGCATGAGCTTAATTTCAGTAGATCAATATAGAAAACACAAATAACTTTTAACACTTATCTCCACAAGTTTAGGGATTCAGAAGTAATACACATCACATCATATCATCGGTTTATCCACCTCAGCTCCTGCTTGTTGTGTTAGCTCATTCTAATTGGTGTCAGGTGATTAACTCGACCTGTCAAGGATATTCCTCCTGAGAAGCTCTTGGAATGCTTTGGTTGGATCTGTTTGGAAGAAGTCTTGATTTATCTAATTGGTCCTTCTGAAGGCTAATTTCTGGGGCTGTTGAAGTGTAATGACATGTATAAGGGACACTTCTCAGTTTAACCCAGTACAGTTCACCACTTAAATGAATCAAAATCCTCTTAAATTTTCATTGAATACAGATCATTATAATCATCATGAAGGGGTGATTTCTTGCAGTCTATGGCTTTTTAGCCATACCTCATACATTTGTGTAGATTAATTGAATCACTCTGTGTCGTAACCCAGTCTTTATATCGAAGGACTTAAGATGGGTGGGACATCCTTTTACTTAATCACTTGAGTAATATGCAGTTAAAAATATCACTGCCAATTGTATTTTTGCGTTGGCCAAAACAAATTCATAACTCTAACAGCAGTAATTTAAGGCATTTTCACACTCACATATGGCTGAAACAGGATAAATGTTACGGTTTGAGTGAGGAGATGGACCCAGGATGCAGAGGTTATCAAACAAAAGGTATTTAATATAATAAAAAGGTTTAAACAAGACAAAAACAAAACAGGAACACTAACATAAGTAACTGGCGACAAGGCGCACAGAGAACAAGGAACGAGGAAGCTGGTCGAGACAGCTGGAAGAAACAAACCTATTCTCACGACGTGGGGAGAAAACAACTAGTACAAACCGACAGAGGACAAAGGGAAACACAGAGGCTTAAATACAAGAAGGAAGGCAGGGGCAATTACACACAGGTGAAACACATGAGGATTGGGGACGACAATCAAAGACAGGAAGTGAGACACCGAGAAGCTGGAACAAGACACAGTGAAAGTGAAGCTACAAAATAAAACAGGAAGTAGAAAACACAAAGACTGAAATTAACAAACTAAAATGACAGGACGTCACAATAAAGACCAGAAAATGTACAATGACCAAATAACCATGTTAGATAACAAATGATGTAACATGTACAAGTGCTCCAGGATTTATTTGTATAGCACATTTCAGCAAGAGGCTATTTCAAAGTGTTCTATTTAAAATACTAAAGTGACAAATTTTAAAAGCAATTTAAGATGATACAAAAATAAACATTTAAAAAGAAATAAAGAGTTACGCAGAGAATTAAAAAATTCTGATAGATAAAACAAGAAACAAAGGTGCAGTGTAAGAAATTAGTAATTATTTCAATTAAAAAAAGACGGTGGAAAACCGCAAAATCAGCATTGATTCAGCAGAACTAAGATCTGCAGTAGACCTGCACTTCTCTGGGAGTTTGTTCCACACGTGTGGAGCATAGAAACTGAACGCTGCTTCTTCAGGTTTAGTTTTAACTCTTGGGACAGAAAGCAGACTTGTTCCTAAAACCTGAGCGGTCGGAATGGTTTATAATGTAGCAGTAGATCAGAAAAATATTTTGTCCCTAAACCAATCAGTGCTTTGTAAAACCAACAGCAGGATTTTGATGTCAGATAGGGAGCCATTGAAAAGATCTCAGAACTGGAGTGATTTGATCCACTTGCTTGTTAGTGAGGACTCGTGCAGAAGCATTTTGAATTAGCTGCAGCTTTCTGATCGTTTTTTTCGAGAAACCTGTAAACACACCATTAGTAAAGTCGGCTGAGGATAAATACATGAATACGTCCTGCTGAGACATAAGTGCTTCCTTGATATGTTCATGAATTGATAAGAAACTTTGTTATTGACTTTATGTGGCTTTTAAGGTTAAGGTGATATGACTACCCTAAAATTTCTGGCATTGTTTTTAACTTTACAGATTCAGTGCTGAATTATAATTGTTCTTCCCTTTCTCCAAGAACAATAACTCATTGATTTGTTCAATGCACTTGGTCAATGTTTGTCCCCTTGTGATGTAGTTTTTGTGTCTTCTGCATAACTGCTGTAACATATGTTGTTTTCTGTTATCTGAGTGAGTGGAAGCATGTAGATGTTTAACAAAACAGGGCCTAAAATGGAGCTATGAGGAATTCCACATTATCTTAGTCTGCTCAAATGTGTATTTTAATTGATTGGATAATTATGGCTAATACTGGGAAATAGATGAATCAGAAGTGAACACAAACAAAAAGATTTAAGCTTTATTTTTTATCATTTTCATCCCCACAGACTGCGGAAAAATAGTAATGAAATATCAGAGATTATAGCGTACAATAAACTGTGGCAACACTCGAGGGACTTTTGCTTTAAAAAGCATTTAACAGAATTACCAATGCTTTGTCCAAAACAAGTCTCAGAGGGTGTATGCATGCATCTGTTACTGAACTGAAGCCATTGAAAGGACTATGTTTAACCAACGTAAACGGAGAGTTGACTGAAAAGTTCACCCATTATACTCACCACTATGCCGATGGAAGGGTGGTGAAGTGTTTTAGTCCACAAAACACTTTAGGAGTCTCAGAGGTAAACAGTCACCTCTTCTTCAGATGTAATAAAACAACAGAAAAGAAAACCCATGCCTCCATACTGCTCGTGTGGTGTCATCCAAGTGTCAGCAAGCCATGACATTCATATTCGACTCGAAATTGCATTACATGGTTTTTTTAAGCCTTACATTCCATTAACAGAAATGACAATGCTAGCAGAGGCTATCAGAGGACATTTAGGCTAAAACAAGGTGTAAATGTCGCAGTTTTTGAGTCTAATATGAATGTCGCGGCTTGTGGACACTTGGATGACACCACACGAGCAGTATAAAGGCATCTTATATTTTTTCTGTTGTTTACGTTCCTTTAACAAAAGCGTAACTTATGGAAGTTTGACATAATGTAGATCTCGTCTCCTCCTGTCCCTCCTTATAGCCTCCTTTTCATTGCTTTTCATAGACCTGCACTCAGCCATATACTGTTCCAGAGCTGCCTTTGACAAGAGCCCAATATGACACCCTGTCATTATCTTTTCAAATCTATGGCAACCAGGGTTTAAAGTTCTCTGGAAATAGCTGCTATTTGAAATTCCACTAATATCTATAGCTTAGTGCAGCTACAATCACCTAAAAGGCATAGGAGGTGTTGTTTTGTTGAAGGAGAGAACAGAGATTAGTCTTCCACTCTCAGACACCCTTCTATTGACTGAACAATGGACTCACTTTCAGGAAGCGCGGAATATCATTCAGGGACAATGCAGTTTCATGAAGCTGTTGGCAGACTGCATATCACCCTGTTAAATGAAGGTTATACATATTACGGCATTCTTGAAAATTGACTTCACCTTCCCAAATGAGTGAACCGACAGCACATTAGTAAATTCCTTGCTTTTGTCTAGTGACAGATATACAAAAGGAAACTACCTATAACATTTGACCAAAGCTTAGTTGAGTTAGATGAATACTGGACCTGCAGTTGCCATTATAAGAAGCATCAACTAGTGTCTTATCCAATATTTTGCGAATAAATAATAATAATAATAAAAGAAACAATTGGACATGAGTAAAAATGTCCTTTAAATTCTAGTTTTATGTCTGTCATGTCACTGTTATAGTGAGCAAAACAGTAGCTGCTACTTGACATCGTTGACCAGCATCAAGGCGACTGTTTAGAAAAGATGTAGAATTTTGAGCTTTCAGTGGCACGGTCACACTGATGATAAAAGACTGATCTAGAGAACCATTACAGCTGGAAACATGCAGCAAAACTGGGTTAGTTTTACAGACCAATGCTTTTAGATAAAGATAAAGGTCTTCAGCAGGATAAGTCAGGAGGGTCTGAATTAACTAACGAATTAAGACAAATTTTACCACTTTAAGAAAGGTGTCAGTCAATATGTGGTGGCTGAGTCCTCTTTTAAACTCGGTTGTTGACACTGGCCGTTTGGAGACAATTCTGACCACTTTCTGCAGATTCCCTCCTGTGACACCATTTCCAATTTTATTTTTGTATGCACTACAGTCTGTCCCCCTGCAGCGTTTATTACTTAAAAATGTTGTATCTATTTGATAAGGTCTACTTCATTAAAACAATTATCCAACAAAGGCTGGGATCAAAGGACCGGGGGGAGGGCCCCCCATTCTCCCTGACAAATTATACCTCTGACTGTAGAGATGGTATAAGCCAGGCGATGAGCAGTGTTTGGAGTTGTAACATTTAAATTCACCCGTCTCATTAGAAAGAAACCTTGTTACACTTACTCTGAGTACCTTAAATGTATTTCAAGAAGCTCCAAGCTGGCTCTAATCTGTACTGTATCAATGTATCTACATATCATGTAGATGTATTTGCCTGCAGGCCTCGTGTCCCTTCAGTCCCAGTCCTCAACTCCAGTAAAAAATTCGATGTTAAAGCAAAGCATTTTTCTGATATGTTGTATGATTGCGAAGTCCAGCACCAATTAGCCCTGACTTCTGCCTGAAGCATTGATTTGCCTTGAGGCTAAAAGACCCTCTCACCTCGATGGTAACATGTAATGGACTGCAATGATGTAAAAAGTTTTTGGGGCCATTGAAAGGTGAATTTATTCATATTCCAGATCACGACAGCATTAGACCGAATACCAAATGTTACCACGAATGTACATCACAATGTACCACTGTTAGATGAGCCCGAGAAAAGGAGCTGACCCAGAGAGAAGCAGCCCAGGATTATATGAACTTTCAAGGCTTTGCTTTTAATTGAATTTTGTTTTTGTCTCTACTCTACTAGACCTCTGTTTTGGATTAACAATATTATTTAAGCAGGATTTTATTCTGAAGCTAAAAATGGTGTCCTTATCTTGCTAAAATACATGATCATGACACACCACAACACAAAACACTTATAATAATCTAGTAGGTTCAACTGATGATGGCAATTACTCTTTATATTGAATATCCTTAAGAATTAAAAAGAAATAGTTGCACACCACCTAGACATTGTTGTTGCACATGTGGCACTTTGTACAGAATGAAACACCTGTGCTTTTATGTCCTTGATGAGATCCCAAAAAGTCTTATTTCCAAGTATTTTACAGGAGAGTTTTATTTGTCATACTTACCTCAAGATGCTAAAGTGACCGTGTTGTACGGGGAATATTGTTTGGATCTTATGTGATCATTTAAATTTACTTTCCATATTTGCGATGTTCTTTTAAAGTAAAACTAATTAATGACCTTACCAGAAAATGCTTAACACACAGCAAAACCGTATATCTTCAGTGAGAGGATACTCTAGCCAGGGGTCCTGCTCATGCCAGCTTTGCATTACGGTCCTCTGTTGCTCAGGGACTTCTTGCTTGGCTAACATCTTTAACAGCGCCGCCAGGAGTGAGCAGCACCATAGGAGTTCCTGTAGCGTGTCACAGGTGGTGTCTACCCTTCACTCTCCATCTCTCCTGATCTCCATTCTCTTGTCCTTCTCACTTACTGCCCCCTTTGTCTCATTTTGACCATTTTCTGGTATCTCTCACTGAGATCGTTTGAAAGGAAAGAAACATATGTCTATCACACTGCTCTGCAATAAAAGCAATGGGTTCCTGTAACAATACATTACTGTGAATATATCTTGCGTGACATGAGAACCATGACCTTGCTCAGGTGACTTTAGTGCAGGGGAGGTTGCTATGGCCATTGGAAGCACTATTGGAGACTAGGGAAACAGAGCAATAAAGGAAAGCATACAGGATTTTGTTTGTCAAAGTCAGGGAATTTCTTGAATGGGCCATTGTCAATTTTAATGGGGCTATAACAGCCTCCTGATAGTCCCACCCCATCACGGCCTTTGTATGCTGTGATACTAGGTTCACATACTGATATCAACCTTCAAAAGCCCGTAGCAGTTAAGATATAATAATTGCATTTCAATGGATGTTAGTAGCTGGTGTCCATCATCAGTTACTGCCAGGACTTTATACCACAATATTCTGTATACCCTTTGCATTGTGCATCAAATCATGTCATAAAAAATTCAACCACATTTATTCTCTCTCTTCCACCTTGGTCAATCTCATACCTACACATTTAATGTGATGTTTACATGGATGTGCATTTCAACGTTTCAAAACACTTGAAGTTAAGTATATAACTCACTACATCTTGATGGAATCACTGCTCACCTCGACACATGTATAAAAGAAAAAAATGAATAGTACAATTCCTCTTTCCATTTAAATGTTTACTTTGGTTTGGTGAGGATTGCTTTTTAATTGAATCTAGCTTAATAACATTTTATATTCTATAGGCTTGGGATACATGATAAAACAATATTCATATTGTGAGAAAAAAATATATTTTTCTTTCTCAGTTTTGGAAGGAGTATGGTTTCACAGTGATAGCTGCAGGGAGAAATGCCAGTTGTCTATCTAATTGGCAATGGTACTTTGTCTATGCAGAGGGAGACTCACTGTGACAAGTGATGCATGACAGTTGCCACATGAAACATTATTAATCCAAAATATTTGTTCCTATCGGGCCACTCACTTCCATAAACTTGCTACAGGGAGAGTGTACATATCTGAAGATCAAATAATATGTTAAAATTCAAATTTCTGATTGACAGCAACTGTAAATTCTTAGGAGTAGGAGGGAAAAAAACTCAGTTCCCTTTTAAACAAAATTAAATCCGTGTGTGCTCAAAATACAGTTAAGTAATAGAAGTTACACACTACAAGCTCTATTGTATTTTTGTCAAAACAAAGTCATTTTTCATTGAGCTAGTTTGTCGATTTGACCCTTTATGGAAAATAATAAATGTATCACCCACTCACTGATACAAAGTCTTCTGTACACTGATGAAACGGATCATCTTCAGCCTCGAATTGTTTATAAAACACACACACACACACACACGGGTGAAAACAATAGGATAATGCAGCACAATTGAAAAAAGTGTAGAATCCTCCCAGATTGAAGGTGCCCTTCACCCAATTTAATCCACTCCTGGACATTTTTGTGTTGGCAGCAATGCCAATATGTTTTATTTGGTTGGTAGATCATGTTGAGCTGGTCATTTCAAAAGTAGCTCACAAGCCTATAAATTGTGGGAACCCCTGACCTAGATCTAAAAACAAGAGTTTATTAAGTGGGATTTTGTGATAAATTTTGAATTTGTGACCATTTAAGTGGACACAAAAGCAGATGGGACAGCCCTGTGATATAACACAGAATAACGTTTGACTTGAACCACCACCACCACATTCATTATCGTGTCTCATGCCACCACATGTAGCCTCTGAGATGTCTTAATGGTTCTCTCTTACCTCAAGCAGGGGGGGTTAGGGTACATTTGGGAAAAATTCTGAACCAAAATTCTGACATAACACAGAATCTGCAAACAAATTAGTTTACTAACGTGTATTAAGCAAAGTGTCTTCAAAGGCATGCCCATCAGTAAGGATAAAATCACCATCGACTCCAAACAGTCTTCATCTTATCTAGCATCTCAGATGGAGTACGAGAGTAGGCCTCTGTTGAGTAACAGCCAGAGGCCAGTTCAACCAGCATCCCCTACATGCAAACAAAAAATATCTGAAATTTGGTCAAAAGAGGAAGAACCCCTGTCCCTCAAAAACACCAACCCCTGTCAACACAGCTTGCACAGTGACACTAATATAGGCAGTGTCTTACAAATTGCTCCATCAATGCTTTTGCAGTGACAGTTTTATTTGGTTTTGGCTCACATCACAACCATCATTAGCGTGTAGGGTTAGCTTAATTTGTAATATTTTTTATACCACTACTACCTAGAAACTGTCAGACACTCAGTGCGTGAAGTAAAATAAAACTGGTTAAAGCCAACTGACGGTTTAAAAAAAAAAAAAAACTCCAACGACCGGCAGAAAGAGGGAGAGAGAGGGAGAGAGAGAGAGTGAGAGAGAGTAGCCAGACGCTAGAGAGTAGTCAGACACTCAATGCGTGAAGTAAAAAAAAAAAAAATGTTTAAAAAAAAAAAAAAAAAAAAATCTCCGACAAGCAGAGACTCAACGCGAGTCGCTTTCTACCAGCACCACGTCTGAACGAACCCACGTTTAACAGAACTCTACTGGTTAATAAGTAAGTACAAACTGAAATAAAAACAAACTTCAAGCTGAAGAAACCCTAAACGTTAACGGAAAAGACCCGCGAACCTGAGTGACTGAGAGACAGAGAGCTGTTCTGTGAGTGAGTGAGCAGAGCGGTGTGTGAAGGGGAGGAGCGCTGTGACGCTGTGTGAGGATTTTCATTCAGTCCGAGCACAGATATTGACTCGTGTTACTCGTATAATACTCGTGCTCGGCAAAAGTGCTTTATCCGTACCGGATACTCGTTTCAGCCGAGTATCCGGCTCATCTCTAGTCGGTACCTTACGATGGTCGACCTCCAAGGAAATGTCAATCCTTAACTTACATTGCAGGTCCCCAACCTGGCTAGACAGCTTCCTCTTCCCCAGCCAGTTTCTAGACTTTAAGACCACTCAAACCTTTTTACAGTACACTTTTGCAATTCACACACACAATCATACATTTATGTGCAGCATTGTTTCTATCATAGGTCATTCATACAATGCCAGCACAGCCGTCAGGGGCAATTTGGGGTTAAGTGTCTTACTCAAGGACACTTTGGCATACAGTATGGGGAAACTGGGATCTCGGGCTGACCATCTGGTTAGTGGACATCTGCCCTACCTCCTGAGTCCTGAGTAGCACTTACCTTTGGCAGCTTAGTGTTGGTGAGGGTCTACGAGATGTTTTTCCTTTTCTGCACATTTCTAACCATGCACACTAAGCATGAACTCACTCAAAAGAAGATATAGTCATGGTCATTTGGTAGTGTAACAGGTTTAATGTGAGAAGATGATATGCTATTTGTGATTGTAGTTGCTAAATGAACTTCTCAGCAGTTTGCAACTTCCTGTGCTCACTAAACAATGTAACAAATTGGCGATTAGGATACGCGCTTGAGTATCGAGCCACCGCCCTTTTTTTATCATGTTGGTTTGCCAGTACTAATGGAGACACCTTTCCAGATTTATGATGTTGTGCACTTCTACCTCACTGCTGGGGCCCTTATAAACCCAAATCAAACCTTTCCTTCAATCTGTTGCTAACCAGTTATGTGATAATTTGTACGGGAATGTTTTATAACACATTTTTGGGGGAGAATATAATCATATTTGGTGGACGCTTGTACACTTGGACTGAAAAATGCCCATGCATGACGTGTATATACTCAGATAGTTGTATTTTGCTTCCACTGTTAAGAAAATAACATGCAATCTGGAAGACCAACCGAGAGCTCTGCGTCCCCATAGCTACTGATCTACTGAGCGTGTGTGTGTGTGTGTGTTTCCTATGACATGAACACACCATCATTTGAAAAATGTCTATAATTTGTTGTGTTCAGAATTTGAGACTTGGATTTGGTGCTTTTTTTCACCTCCACAAATAAACACTAGACATACCTTATTGCCTTTACAAAGAGATGTTGGGAGTCTCTGGCAGATTGGTTGCAGCTTTCAGGGAAGTGAGTTATTAAGATGTATGTGACAGAGGCTGCACCATGGGAGAAGGTCTTCACCATGGAACTCACTTCAAAATGTGAATAATTAGGATGGATTTCTGCCTTGAGGGAAAAACCAGAAGCAGCATCCTGGAAGCACATTAGCAGGGTGTCGAGCAGCCTTCTGACAAAAACAAATGGCCACTGTATGCCACAGGAGACACAGAGGAGCACTTTCATTGTTTCTGTTGAGAGCCAAAAATGCTTTTCACTCGGTTGTACCAAGTCTCCTTTAATGTGCCCACATACCTTGCACCCCCTGTGCAGACAGATTTTTATAGGCACTGAAAAGTACGCAAAGGCAGATATTCTGCACCTGGAAATGTTATATATATAGACATTGTTACAACATATTAACATTGACATTTGGACTTAATGCTATTGGCACTTCTGTTTATCACTTATATCTGTGAGTCATCCAAGGCAGATGGTTCTGTACCAGAAACAGTATCTTTAATTTATTTAGTAGTCAATTTGTGTTGTATTTTCTCAGAGAATGTGCAAGTTTTATTTGCATAAATTTACAACTTTGAGACAAGACTTGAAGTATCCTTTGGACACTCATGTACTTTGCTTTTCTCCTATCCACCCAAATCCTGATCTGAACAAATATTTAACATTGATTGATATGCGTAAATAGGTAAAATTAGGTGTAAAACAATTCGAAGATTTAATAAAAATAAGTTATAAAATTCTTAATTGATTTAAGAATAGAATATGGAATTCTCAACACAGATGTTTTACTTTACTGGTAAATTCTGAATGTTGTCAATTCAGTCAAAGAAAAAAGAGTTTTGAATATATGAGGCGCAGCATTTATTGATATCCTCAATAACCCCTAAAGGAAACATTAGTGAATTGTATATTATCTTTTTCAAAGGAGATCATTCATCTTTACTGTGATGGAAATCTGAAAATGCAAGAGGCTGGAACACCAAATTTGTCTTTGTATATTTTAATAGGGGCTTTCGGCAGAAAGGATCAACACAGAGTCACAGGGATCTCAGAGTGTTGATGGAGAACAGTCAAATACAAGGATCTTATATAAGAGAACTGAGGCTGTTTGCCTGAGCCAGTTCAGACTGGTTCTGTAGGCACAGTTTGAGAAAGGAATTAAGACACAGGGAATCGATTTGCATATGTTTCCTTTGAAGATAAGGCAGTCAGAAATAAAGTTCTTGGACAATCAATTAGTAATAGAAAGGTCATACAGGTTTCAGGTCATACAAGTCTCAGACAGGTATACCAAATGTAACTTTTCAACTACAAAAATGTTTCCACTACATTCCCAACTCCTTTAAGAATCTGGGAGGAAGCCCTAGGGATAGTTCTAGATGAAAGCCCCTGGTTAAACATATAGAGAACACATTTTCTATTTCCGAGTAATACAATTAAAGAAGCATACTTTAAGTTTATAAATAAAAATATTCTCATACAAACATGCATACAATTTTCAAAGAAAATGCACCAAACTGTCCAAAAAAGATACAAAGAAAAGGCATGCCTCTTTTTTTGAAAATGAATGTTCTCCCAATTTTGAGATGATCTTCATTTGATATTTGGACCAAAACTCCTTTTGAGACATTGACTCTTGAAAAACTTAATCATTGACAGGTTTTTAAAGACTATTGATTTTCCTTATTTACTGGATTATTTATTGAATAACTACCTTAAAGATGATTGGTGAGCCAGCTAAGAAAATGTTTGGCCTTTAGCCTTCATGCCTTGAGCCTCCCAGGCTAATAATGCTTCATGTCACTTTAAAGGACCCATCGTATGCCCATTTTACCACAGTTGATATGGTTCCTTGGGATCTTGATGAAATGTCTGACATTTTGGTCAAAATACCACAAGGATCCTTTAAAACAGCACCCTTTTTACCCTGTCTAAAACAGCCCTCCTCAGATTAACCTGTTTTGAGTGCCCAGCCCCCTTCCCCCCCCCGCCCCCCTCACCCCCCCATCACCCCTCCTCCCTACTTCACGAGATACAAGCGCCCTGATTTTGAACTATCCATTACCTCTGTAGAAATATGGCTACTGGAGACGAAGATACAATCTTGCAACCATATCGTTTTGAACCAGAGTCAGGTGGGCCGAAACCTGGCTGTTAGAACCCCAGCACCTCAGCTCCCCAGCGCAGCCCCGCAGTGGCTCAAACTCAGTGGGAGCTTGAGCTGGCCAGCAGCATCCTTCCACACTGTTGAGTCAACGTTTAGAGGAGTCCCGGGGGTCTCCGCCTCGACGATCGGCATGTTTATGCGGTCACTTAGGTGTCTGATGGGAGCAGCAGCGTGCTAACGCTAGCTTGCAATGCTAGCTCGCTAGCATTAGCCACCCTCTCCGTATTTTTCGGTCATAATCCCATTCGACACCATCTAGCGTACCGTTTCTGACATAGAGCGACCACAACAAATCTCGGGGGGGGGGGGGGTTTGGGACGGTAGACATGCCAGATACCCAAATTAACTTGTAGAAGCACTACAAAAGTGGAATTTTCATAATATGTCCCCTTTAAGTTTGGTGAACTTGAACTTCTGTGACCATGCCAGTTACCCAGTGTAAACCCAGAACAACTCCTTTGAGGACGTGGTAGAACAAGAGATTTGAAGCCTAAATGTTCAGCAAACATCTATGTTGTGGAATCCCTGCCACAAAGAACTAAGGTTGTTTTGAGAGCAAATGTGGGCTCGTATCAGAATTAAACTTCTTATTGTCTGAATGTACAGAAAATAACTTGCATTCTGTCTTTTCCCTTTTGTCAACTATTAGCTGTTAGTTTAATAACTCTGTAAACATTCATTCTGTTTGGCTCATGCTTCCAGTTTTCTACACAGTTCTGGTTCATATTACTTTGTCTTTGCCCGTGGGAATGTCATCCACAGATTAATCACTTGGAACATGGTTTATGTTGGATGCAGCAATATCAGGGATGACAAGTCAAACATGAGACATTCACATGAATAAAACTCAAACTGATTCATTGCATTTTACAAGCTGTGCCCTTTAGTGTAGTCTCAGGGACATGTGTTTGTGTGTGTTTGTCTGTGTGTGTGTTGATATTGTTGTTGTTGTTCTGTATGTGTCTAAGGGATAGACGATAGCAGAGAGAGGGAGGAAGGATATGAGGGTGAATCATTGCGTCACTCTTACTATTCTCTGATGCAGAGGTCTCTTGAGGCATAGCCAGAGTTCAATTCATGCATACAGTTCATGAAGGTGCGCGTCTGTGTGTGTGTGTGTACTCTTGTACAGCTATATATGTGAGGACCAGTTTGAGCCTACAAACTACGGAGTTAGGCCCTTTTGGCCAGTCCTCACTTTGTGACCCACCTTTAATGGACTGTTTGGGGGTTAAGACTTGTTTTTAGGGTTAGAATTTGGTTTAGGTAAAATTTAGGGTTAGGCATTTAGTTTGGATCGGGGGTTAGGGTATTGGGCTAGTGAATGCCAATGTGTGTCCTCACTAAGATAGAAGTACAAACGTGTTTGTGTCTGTGAGCCTGGCCAAGAGGACAATTACCACACAGAGGAATAAAGCAAATGATGTGAAAGCGCCGATGAGACACCTTCACAGACTGAAATTAAAGAAGGTAAATAATGAATTACAATGAGGTTTTCTATTTGAATGCACATGGCTGACTGCTTTTAACTTCACTGTTCGGCAAAATATGACATTAAAAGCAGAATAAAACATTAAAGAGTGTGTATCAGAGAGTCTCAAACCCAATTCACCTCTGTTTTTGTGGATAGAACATAAACCCTTTTGATCTTACTGAAAACACAATAGAAAACAAGACTGTAGGCCTAGAGCACAGAAAAAGGTCCCTAGAATTTACAGTATTTATTACATTCCTCAATATTAATAAAGTAAATGTGGATGAGCTTATCGGGGGTTCATGCTTCAACCACATTGCATGTTACTTTTTAATTTCAATTCGATGCCAATTGAATCACATACACTGGCTGGGGAGGGTTTCATTACATCTGTGAGGGTAAAACTGTTAGATTTCAGTTGCTCTTTTTGGAACTGTGAATTATAAACAATAAGGCATTATGGCAATCTGTCAGTATGATAAAGAGAGAAAATAGAACATATTGGCTTTTGTCATCTATGTGGGAATTTGGTGCCTAATTGAGGGTTCATTTGAATGAAGCAGTGTAAAGTCAGTTTGTCTTAGACATTAAAGTGAAGTTAGATGTCAGAACTGTTTCTGTTGCCAATCTAATGATCTGAACTTTAAAAAAAGAGTTTCTCTTTAAGAGCAAATTTTAGAAACCAAACAATCATTATTTTATTTAAATCCCTAAAATAGTTCTGACATGCTTTGGACAGGCAGGTGTACATTTTTCACACATGCTGAACAAATTAGGTTTCCGGTAGTGATCAGAAAGTGGTCCTTCTTACGGAGTGACTCCTATGGGATTGGACACGTCACGTGTCTATGTAAGTATCATCATAACATGCATGTATCTCTTCGTGGTGACCTTCTCCACCTGTGTCATAACAGATGCTTTCATTTCATCCTCTGCATCCCCCACATCCTTGGAATACCCACCATTCTCTGCATCATCTGCATAGCGGTCCCCTGCAAACAGAGCCTTTGTGTTATCATCCGACACGCCCATTTATGTCAGCAGCCACAGTTCCAAAATGAATCCTTTGAAACAAAGACACGGCCAGAGAACCAACAGACTCTAACTGGTCCATCTTGATAATTAAGTTATTGGGATTGTATGAATTTGATGAAACTCGAGTTTGTTGTTTTCTAGCTATGTTGATTTAACACAGACAAGAATGAAGAATGTGTGGGCATGAGGGATATGTTCTGAAAATATTAAAGGTGAAGCACTGACTTAATGTGATGCTTGCTGTTTTCGACCATAGGATTTCACACAATGCGTTCTGGTTAGATATTTTGTCCGACTTCAACTAGTACTTCAAAACGTCACCAGGTCACATGACCAGGGGGGAAATGGGCTACTACCCAGTCTGGGCTTGTAGTAGCCTAGACTGGATAAATTAAATACCCTTTGAGTTCTTATGAAACTGAAGGTTACCACAGGTCCTCTTTCATGTTTGGAAGGGGAGGATGAGGAGAGGGGTATTCAGCTGCCATACGCAACTTCACCACTTAACGTCCCTAAATTATACACACTGCAACTGAAATATATATAAATGATTCTGTAAAGCTACAGAAGTCAGATAGGTCTCGTAACGTTGAAGCTGAAAATGAATATAAAATAGTTCGCAAATTTCACATATCTCTGCAATGCAAAATCAATTGCCATTTGTCTTGGAGGTTGAATTTTACACAAATGTACTTGTTGTTACATTCTTATTGGAGTACAAATCACATTAAGAATGTGAACAAACTATACAATAAAACATTTTCACGAGGAAAAAAGAGACATACATATTTTTTTATATATTTCTGAATAATTCACTTAAGATTATTATTTTTATTTATTTATTAACACATTAAAAACAAATATTGAGCACAAGGGACAAGACTGACTATAGGATAACACGTCACAAAGTTGGTGACGTATTAAAATAAATATATGTGGGTCAGAGAGACAGAATCCTAACTACGAGCTGTCATGCTCTCTGACGCACTGACAGCCTCACTCTCCTGCGAGTGACGTGTTTCTTTCTGAGCTCCAACCCTGCGCAGCACGATGACGTCAGCCGCGGCCAGCTCTCCTCTCGGCAAGTGGGAGACGTAGTTCCTTTACTCTTATTCTACAATAAGCGCTCGCCTTAGACACTACAACTCCCAGGACTCCTAGCGACCACGTCACCAGTGTTGACATCCGCCGGCAGGCCCATTCACAGCGCATGCTCCAGGCTGCTCCGGTGAGTTCAGCTTTATGTACTTTTATCGACTCTAAACTGTCAAACTTGGTTTTATATCGACAGACCCTCACGGTGCTAATGCTAACACGGAAGTAGCATTACGGTTGACACGCCTACATCCGCTAACATCCACGTCAGTGCTCATCTTTACTAGCGTTGTCTTTGAAAGTGAGTAAAAGTGCCGTCAATTTAATGTACGCCGTATTCACCAATCATGTCCTCTTAGACACAGATCACGTTCACAGGACGGACGTGCTCTCAGGTGTGTCAATCTGGTTATTTATCCGGCCGAATACATCCTAAGACTCCAACAACGTGTCACCATTATAAGGAAATGTGCTACTTCACTTGTGTAACTGTCATTTTGAAAGATAACTTAAAACCAAAAGCTTTTTGTCTGGACCTTGGCGTGCAGATAGAAACGTGCAGTAGCGACTCGGCTGTGCCTGTCAATAGAGACCTCCTGTGGGTAAAGCGATACGGTGTGTGCTGAAAGTCCAGTTGACCATTTGCGTGTCTGTGTTTGTCAGTTGCAGAGATTCAGTGGAGAGGCGGTGAGTGGATGAGAGCCTCCGAGCATCATGTCTCCACCTCGGCTCACCGGTGCCCTGCGCTCCTTCTCCCATGTCAGCAAAAAGGAGCACCTCACTGAACAGCCCTACGATCTGAAGGTGAGACCAAAGCAGTGACTACCTGGGATTTAGTATTGTCAGAATAGAACATATAATTCCAAATAGCCCCCTCAAAAGCTGAAATAGAATAACAGATTGACAGCACCCCTGTGTTTCTGAGTTATAATTCCTTGAATAACACTGAGTACATTTACCAGTGGAGGAACTGAAAAGTTACCACCATTGTGCTAATTTACTCACATAGAAAGGACATTTTGAGAACATTCCTGTCAATGCCTTAGACTGCTTTCAGACATGTACTGAACTCTGGCGAACCTCCTGACATTCTCTGGAGGGGCTTGATGTGTGAACCCAAATGTCTGAATAAGAGCAGGATATATCCGGACTTTCTCCAGCTTGCCCCCTAGTAAAAGTCATCAGAATGTCTGAGGGAGCAGATTTGAGAACACAGCTGGAGATCCTCCCCATGAGTCATTGTGAGCCAGTGGTTGTGACGTTGATGATCTTTCAACAGACGCAAAAATGAAAGAAAATAGAAAATATGAATTGATTGTAAAAGCGGCGCATATGTGTAGAAGGCCGAGACGAAGGGGTTTAGCAAAAAGTGGTCAGGGCTGACACCAATGTCGATGTGCTTAATACAGAAATGGTATGTCCTGCTCTGCCTGCTGCGCCATCCTTCACCTCAATGCTACGGAGAAAGAGCGGGTCCAATTATTTGGACATCCTCCAGAGCTCATGTCTGAAAATGGCTGTAAAAACTAACTTTTGCTCTAGTCATAGGTCTGAAAAGCTGTTCTGATGTAGTTTACTGGCCCCTTCAAACCCTGATTGATGTCAAGTACAGTGAAGGGTGGTGTTTATGGGATTCAGTCAAAGTAAAATACTGTGTGTGTGTGTTTGTTTTCATGACAATGAAGGAACATGTAACTCAGAACAATTGTGTGGTTCACTTATGTTAAGTCTTTGAACAACAATGGGTCTTTAAACAGAGGAATAGGATTTATAGTTTCAGAACATGAATTCATTGTTTTGTCAACTGGGTGCATTCATCTTTGGTTATGGAATTTTGTCGGAAAATTACTTATCCTACAAAAATCTATTACTTCACTTTATATTTAAAAATGGGCTGAACTCAAAGTCAGTGTTTGGGTTGCTATCCCAGCAGACTATAATATCAGAGCAAAATATGTAATTGGGATTCTGCTCTCACAATATGTTGGTGTAATAGATGGTATGTAAAGATAAACAATGTATCCCCACTTCCTCCCACAATCCAATAATGTATCTCAAATATCCCGGATACAAACACTGCCATCTTGCCTATTTGGATCCGGACTCTGCGTAGTAGCGAATTGGGGAATTGACCAGCCCATCCAATTCCCGCCAATCCATGCGCTCGACCTATCGTGAGTCATGTCATTTCATCCCATTTTTTTGTTGCATAAAATAACTAATTAAAACCAACCTCCCTGAAAAATTATCCCTTGAACCTATATCATTGACAAGATTAGTAATACATTTATTTGACATAACGCTTTAATTTTATATATGTCTTTAAACAGGCATTGATGTTTTATTTAGCAATGTCATGACATCTTCACAACTTTAACAGCGCCATTTTCTCAGGGTTAGGCCAAACCTATCCACAGAAGAAACCTTTGTATAAGTGTGTCATACGCTCCTTTAATGTTTCACAAATACTCTATCCTTACTATCCATCATGGAAAAAGTCAGTTGATTCAAGTCAGCATATTTCCCCCCTCACACTAAATATTCTACCAGCGTAAAAATGTCTGAAGCTTTGACACTCACTGGAGGTTTCCCTTTTTGGCATCAACTTCAGCAGGCGGTTTTTCTACTCTGAGGAATGGGTGATGAGATTTTGCATGTTAGTTGTATTTCAGAAATATTTTATCTTTGACGATACAGCTTGCATAGCCTGTGGCTCTTATCAAATACTTCCATTGGATCGTTGGAATATCCCAAAACACAGATTGTAGAGAGTTGTTGGTGTGGTAAACAGAGGCTGTAGTATCAGTGTGTGTGGTTAGAGTCCACTGTGTGAGACTACATGCAGCTCTTTGGCCGAAGACACACCGCCTCAATGTCATGTTTACATGTATTTGATATCTTGCTGGAAAACTGTGAAGTTGTATGTGACACTTGTCCTGGCATAACTTTTTATGCTACAGGATGATAAATGATGTGTTTATAGTGAAATAAACCACAGACTGAATTCTCTTTGACTTTAATAGCCCCAAGCGGAGGTATTAACACTAGCTCACACTACTCATACCTAGGAGTTATTGTTGGTAGTAAGAAATTATTTAGGTGTGACGTGAGTGTGTTCCAGACCGGCGGCACAAGTCAAGGGCATGGAAGCATCCCTCATGTTACGTATTAATAACATATCATTATTGCTTATGTATTACATTCCTGCTGTTGGCTAATAAGATATACCAGACACCTCATCACACCATGTCTAGTAAAAAAACGTAAACAAAATTATAGTAAACGTGTCAATACTAGACACATTATTAGTTGCAGGGATCATGAAACGAAACTCAGCCCACCTATTTTGTGATTTTAATTTTTCTTGGAATTATGGTGGCATGATGACTTGATTCATATTATTTCCAAAGCAACCAGTTTTCCAACTCTCTCGGCTGTCACAGTGTGGGACTTCCACACTGAAACTAAACACTTTGATGGAAAAATGTATCACTGAGGTTGACAAACATCTGCACTCTTCATTAAATACCATTAACACACTGAAATACATCAGCTGTCGTACCAAAGGTCAATTTACATAACCTTACCCAGTTGTTTCTGAAAAGTTGCATCATATCAATATGAAAAACATTATGAAGAACAGGTACATTTATTGTAAATTACTAATTGATTAATCTTGTTTTGTTTTATTCAGCAGTTTTTCATCACAATTATGAAGGTTGTTTCTAAGGGTCATTAGATTTAAATGAAAGTCTATTTGATGAGGAGCCAGAAAGGTCTTGGTTCAATTTCTGGCTGATGTTGATATTGTAGCGTCATTTCAAACAAATGAAGGTTTAAACTGTACCGGGTTAGAGACGTCAGCTGAGTCTCCTTGTGTGTCTCCCTCTTTCCATCCACGGTAATAAGTTGCTTTATCACCGCGGTGAGAAAAGAGTATGGATAGATACATAGATGAATTGATTCACAGACCTGTTTTCAGTGCTTGAAGTTGGTTTTTCCTCTTTGTTTTTGTGAAACATTAGCTTTTTAGTTATTGAAATGAATCCGTGTGAGGAGTCTCGGGTCCTGTGGGAACTGCTAACAGCTCTGAAACATGACAAGCAGCTCCAAACACATACTGCTTTTGTTTATGAAGCGGCAGAGAAAAATTGTATTTAGTTAACTTGGCTAACAGTAGTCTCGAGCTTGTCCGGCTCTTTTTGTGTCTTTGTTTTTCTTAGAGGCAAATTCTTTATTTCTTAGAACCTTCGTAGAAAGAGATGATTTATTTGCGACTGCGTCTCTCGCTTCTTCGGCAGATTGATACTGAGCAGCTCGGGAGGAATGTTTTCACTCCATCTCTTTTAGATGCTTTTCCTTCCCCATGGTAGATAGAGCATGATCTTTTATTGCACTCTTGGAATTTGTGGAGGCTGAGAGGTTGAAGATGCTGTGTTTATTAAACTTATTGGAGGCATTGTGTATTCTGCACAGCAAACAGAACTGTCCCTCTCCTTTGTTATAGACCGACCAACACAGACGTGTGTCCTCTGAATAAGATATGTCCCTTTAGGTGAGCCATACAATTGAGAAGCTGGACTCGGCTTTTCCTCTCAATTCTGGTTTCCTAGATGTGTGGACAACATGCCTGGATCTGATGTGGACTTGTTTTACTCTGCACACCTGCATGGTTCCACCTGTCCTGTCTGCTCTAAAAAACATGTTGTCTAATTTGCGTGTCAGAAATCTAAAACAAAATAATATGCTGCATGCGTGACTGACAATATTACACATTTTCATCCGAATAAATTCTGCATAAATAAATGAATGAATGAGGATGCCAAATGGAAGTATTCTTTACAGAAATTGAAATGATAATATAATAAGGTATTTACGTTTAGAATTAATTCATTTAAATATTTTTGATAAACTGCTCAACAATATTGTTCTTCAAGAAGCCTGTCAGTGAGTCTTGTTTTCCACTTCATTTTAATATAGTGTATGACATGAAAACACTGAGTGAAGTTGGGGAAAAGAATCACAGACATGAGTCAGTATTAGTTCCTCCTCCTGTCCTCTGTCTTCCTCCCTCTGCTGCAGCAGTGATTCATTGCCTGCAGGTACCACTGGTAGAGAGAAGGAAGCTGTTATGTCTCAGGCAGAAGCTAAGGCTGCACGAATTTGAGATTTGTGGCAAACAAAGAAACACTTATGGTAACAGACACACAACTGTTGTTTAATGTTCTCCATAAGAAGTCTTGCAAGAGGAAACTGCGATAAATAGTGTTCCTTGTGCCATGCATACAAGCTCTGCATGTCAATATATATGGCCAATCAGATGCAGCCCGGTTTTATTTTTCCGTCAATCAACAATTGTCAGAAGAAGAAAATAAGAAGGCAATACATTTACAAAACTAAATGTTTTTAAAATGTAGTCGGTTTGAATACAATGCAAAAAAAACTTGTGAGCCTTTTATTTTTGGTATCATTAAATACTATTTGCTGCCATAATGCCTGATTACATGTGTATGTTAGTCTTTGCATGATACAATGCCATATGACTCAATTCATATGACAGTGGATGATATAATACCATGTAGACAGTATTCAATGACAAATTCTGTGATCATAGGTGCCATCTTTGTAACCGTGATAGCAATTGTCCCTTGAATTTGCCGGAAGTAAGGTTACGCATGAAAAATCATGAAATCCAAATTCTAGCATCTGTTCCTTGAAATTAATTAGTTAATCCAGCCCAACATGTCTGAACCTGTTGGGAATGTTGTGAGGGATACAAATCTCAAAATTCTCCAATGGGCAGGTTTGCAGTCAGAGGGAATACGAGTCAGCCAGTGAACACGGTTGTGTACTGTCCTTTGTGGCTCTGAAACAAAATAACCCAGATGACATTTGAACAGAAATTGCAGGACGTGGTGTTTGAAGCACTTGAGCTTTTACCAGGCTGCACAGAGTTGAATGGAAGGAGACAGATGCGTTTTACTGTGGGAAATGAATGGCTGTGGGTTTTTGTAGTTTGGTGCTTTAGGTCTGTATGAGTAAACTACCTATTTAAAATGTATCCAACACTGGTACATACATAGAAATGTTGATTAATGCCGATTGGCCTGATGGAGGGATGGATAAATGAACAACTTCTTCAGACTATCTTAGACTCGATTTGGTTACAAGACACAGCCCAGAAAGCAGCTATTATTATACCTGATTCCTGGCCTAATGTGCAAGATGAACTACACTGTAATATTTACTGTGACTGGCCACACTGCTCCAAATCTTCTTTTTACAAAATATTCACACAATATTGGCAAACTATTGGAGTACACTGTTCTTATCCAAGGCTATGTTGGTCATTAGAAATACCAGAGATTATTAGAGCATTGAGTGCTGCTGTTCTTTTTCTTGAAATGTAATTTTTCTTCTCTCCCTGTGGCTCGTTGTAGACCAAACGTTTGAAGCGACAGGAGCTGTTTGCCAGAGAGGGCCTGACTTGGCAGAAGATTGTCCATTTCTGCACCGAGCATCAGGACAAAGCTGAGCACCAAGCTGCCAGTCAGGAACTGAAGAGCTTCCTTCTGGCAGCCAAACAGATTGGTAATTAACTCCTTAGCCTCAAATCCATTGTCATTCCTTTCAATCTTTGTCCATGTGTTTGTGTTACATCGATGAAAACACAACAGAATGTCATCTATTATTAGACTGCTTGTGTGGAAGTAGCTGCTGAAATTACGCTTTTATACTTCTGTCTTTAGTAGATCAGAATCAGGAATCAGCTATAGAGTCAAGTTGAGAGGACAGTTGCCCATATGAAAGAAACGTTTTTATTCTAGCGGCATGTTTTCAAATATTTATTTTTATAATTTCTCTAGATTTTAGGTAACTGACACATCTGCATCAGTCTTTGAAATTGATGGACAAAAGTTTTGTTGAGCTAACATCAGAATTAGAAATGAGGAAAGGAAATCGGAGGCAACCCTGGAAGTACTTTTTCCTCCAATGAAAACTGTCCAGGATCATCCTGATTTACTCAGAATTGAATTTGTTTTGATTTGAATGACTATGGGCTCACTTTTATTCTATTTTAAACCTGGAGAATCAAACTAAAACTCTTGCAACCATGGCAACTAGAGGTCAGCCATATAGTTTTCCTAATTTGAGTGAACTGTCTGACCCAAATGGTTCAACCGTTTAAGTGAAAACAAAAGCGTATGTTAAAGCTATTAAACTGTTTGGTGAGCAAAGCTATTTACTGGTACATCATTACCTACTGATTTAATGAACCGTCTCCCAGAAATTGCCTTCATATACAACAAAATTGCTTTCCCGGTTACATTGTGAAGGAACCATAATTGCTGGCTAGATTATGTTCAAAGGCAACTTATTTTTAATTTATTGTTTTTGAATAAATTAACAAGTGCTTCTTTTGCAGCCAGTCACTAAGTGCTGATTGTGGTTCATGCACATTTGATAAACCACAGAGCTGGAGTTTCCAAAGTCCTGTCTGTGGTTAGGTTTAGACAATAAAACACCTTGATCAGGATGCAGGAAAGATTTGTTTATTTTTATTAAAACAAACCAAAATTCTCACACCTGTAAGAGTTTAAACATAACATAAATTCTGAATTTTTCTAAAGATGGCCATGGAGTATTATTTTCAAGCGGTCAAAATATTTTTTTGTGAGGCCATAACAACCACAAACACCGACTTGATATTTTGCCCAACAATCAATGATGCTAACAATTCAAAATGTGTTTGGGAAAAATATTCAAACCCCTTAACTATTTATAAACTTTATAAATAGTTAAGGGGTTTGAATATTTTCCCAAGCCACTTTCGACTTAAAACTGGAACAAATCAAAAGTTGGTTTCAGGTAGGAGAAGTCATTAGAAATGCAATGTAACAGTTGTAATGGGCTCCCGCAGAGTCTACTGCATGGACTGGATTTCCATGTAATTGGTTTACAAATGTACATTTTAGGTCCAAGAACAATACAGAGATACATTTGTCTTTTTTTAATTCATGATCTCATTTGAAAATGCTGCCCAACAAATGATAATACCTGATTTAAAAAAACAGATGCTTGATAGCAAGCCATACAACATACTGTTAATGTTTTGGAAAGACTTCAAGGGGTAGCTGAACTGAACACATCAATTATGGAGCTCAGATTTAAAAGTCTTTATTCAGGTTGCAATTTTATGTTTTCATGACAGTATTTTTTTTTCTTGTCATTCATCAGTCAAGAGCAGCAGCATTTTCTGTTGGGATGCTCCCCTCTGTGTTGAATTTGCCCTCTGTCCATGTTAGTGGACCCAAATAAGAAGTTGCTGTTAAGCACACTCTGGAGAGGATGAAAGCAGCCATTCTGTACTGCTATGTGCAGCAACGAGTCCATGGCAGTAGACCGATTTAATTGGTTAGAATCCTTTTCATCTGTTTTTGCTTCCCTCTGCCTCTCCACCCTTCTTCACTGTGTTCTCCCTCTGTCCCTATGACATTTTTTCCTCTAATTGGACAATTATTCTATAGTCTACTCCTTTTAGCTAAGGCTGGTTGTGGCTAAGCATGCACTGTTTGGATATTATTTAAATGAGGTGCAGGGAACAGTGATCTCATGCTGTAGCTTTTACTGCTCAGAAGAACAGCTGATGATTCTTTTCCCAAGCTATGAATGGTACACTGCTCAGATTTAATGGCCATACACAAACCACTAATGAAAAGAGAAAGGGGTGAAGGGGATTGTCACAATCTGCAACAATTGTAATTATCATCATCATTAAAATGATTTTGAATTTGTGAATTTGAATTATCTCTATATATAGTGATGTTAGATTATAGAAGAGAAGTTCAAACGGCTAATACAATTAATACTGATTAAAAAAAAATCCAGAGGAAAATTTAGAGGGTTTACCCCTGACACTTATCTTGGAATTTATATACGGTATATCATCATGGTTCTTGTTATCAAAGGTTATATTTTGTCCTGTGTTCGCTAAACTTGAGTCCAGTATTTGGGTAAAGGTAATTGGTGCCTTTTCACCATGAAATGAAAGGAATGACTCTTTCTTCCACCACTTTAGGATTTCACATCCTGTGTTTGGTTCAACACGAGACTGAAGCTTGTGTTTCCTTGTGCTCTATCGATTTGATGGAACAAAGCCTGAGCTACTGTAATTCCCACTTCACCTGTCTCAGCAAGTCATCTCTGGATTGTCTACAACTGGTTTCAGCAAGATGACCCATGTCACACCCGTCCTGTACTCTTTATGTTGGCTTCCCATTTAATGGAGAATTCAGTTTGAGTTCTGATCCTAAATGGAGACCGCTCGATGGCCAGGAATTGAAGGGACATTAACGTTACCTTGGCACTTCTGGTAGATAGTCTGCGTTTATCCCTCCTGGCAAATCCGAACCTTTTGGTGTATGTATAGGATAAGTGATCACTTGAATTTTATGAGACATAAGACGTGTTCTAAAAACAGTTTTATGTTCAAGTCACTGAAGCTTTATTGGCAGACATGACTATAGCATTGTATAACAAACATCTAAACAAACAGACTAATAATAATTATATAATATTATTAACAGCATCAATGGTAATCATTTTTAGTGTAATTGAACAGGATATTAATAACAAAAAGAACGTGTGTGTGTAAAGTAAATTCATTTTTAAAATATTTTTTCTAATGTCATCATATTTTGAGCTCTGTCAAGAAGAATTACAATTTACTCTCAAATGTTATTATACTTCTATTTTATTAAGCTTATTAATAGGTTTAAAAAAATATTTTCTCTATTAAACACATGGTTTAGATATTTTTTGGGTCTTAAATACACTTACTGAGGTCTTAAAAAGCATTAAATTTGAATTTAATAATCGTGCAAGAACCCTGTCAAAGCCTCCAGGCAGAACACCCTCTCTGATCTGAATTTTAGTTTTGTTTAAGCATGAAGTGTACACTTTGACTCTTTGACTTTGACTCTCACAAGGGCATTCAATCACATTCAATAACATCTATATAACATCTTTTTCCACTGGTCGAGACAATTTAGTGTAAAAACTTTCTCCGGTCTAAAAGTTAGTTGATATTGAATATATTTTTTGCTCTCCACAACCATCTGGCGACCCCTAGAAAGTATCTCATCACCCCTGTGGGGGTTGGGACCCCCAGGTTGATGATCAATGATATAGTCATGAAGTCTGCAGTTTCTGTTAACGCATTTATTCAAACAGGCCATTGTTTAGTTTTCGACTGTCTGGTTTTCCAAGTGTTTGTTCATGTTTTATTTTTTGGTTCTGATATTGTTTAATTAAAAAAATATATACTTTAGTGGCACACTTTGTGACTATGCTCTGTGAAAGGTGCAATACTGAATACATTTTACATATTAAAAGAATTAAGTTGGCTTTTTTGTTTCACAGTTGGGGCTGATCACGGTCAGGAGGCTATTGAAAGTGCTGCTGTCTTTCTGTTTGAGACCTTCCACAACAAAGACCATGTGGGCACAGAGGAGACCCGGGCCATTAGACAGATGTTTGGCCCCTTTCCGTCAGCTGCAGCCGAATCCTCCTGTGCCTCTGTGGCTCGGCTTGTGGCTTCACTTGGAAACTCCAGAGTTGAAGATTTTATTCAGACCCACACCTCCCATCACAACCCACAACGGGGCTCCGCTTTTGGACGCAACATTGTCTTCTCATTTGATTGCTACACATTGGACCCACTGGAGGGCCTGCCCTTCTCCTCTCCGCATGAGGAGAACATTAGCCTGGACTTTATCAACTTTCTAAACAACCAGCAGAGCGGGAGGAAGGCCACCAATGAGGAAGGGGTGTCCAGCTCAGGCAGATCTACTGGCTCTGGGGATGGAGCTACCCTTAGAATGGAGGTCGAGAAGTACCTGGACAGAGGCAACATGATCTCGTCCAGCCCAGAGGAGCTGTGCACATCCTTGTTTGAGATGCTGGCCTCCCACAAGAGTGATGATGAGCTACAGAATGAGGTTTGTGTCATACAATATAGATACTGTATCTGATTCCTTATTCTAGGGAATTGATGTAATAGAGGTTGAAAAATGTATTCAGAATCTTAATCAGTTGATACCATTATTCTTTGGATTGGGTTGGAAGAAGGCCAGTCTCCTTCATGGACGTATTCTTTGGGTCAGTGTCGTGCTGAAAGAAGAGCCATCGCCCCACTCAATGTGCACTGCATGGTCAGTTAGATAGTTAACATCTAGTCCTGCTCTGTGGCCCACATAAAGATGCAAAGCATGTCGAGTTAATTTAGACATGGCAAGAGGAACATATCTAAGTGACTTTGGAGAGTGTTCATCGTTGGGAAAGGGGTGGCAGAGCTTCATTTACAAAGACCGTTCAGCATTCTCACGAAGAGGTACCAAATCACACCAAAAAACCATCATACCTTACTTTATTCTTTCTTTTAGAATTTGATTGTGGATTCGTTCATTTTTTAAGGCTGCAAGCATGGGTGAAGATCCCAAGACAAACTTTGTTTTAACTTTGTTGGTAAAGTGTGAAAAATAAGTTAATCTTGATCTTGTGATATGTGTTTTAGGTGCCCTACTATGGACAGAGATTATTTCTGATTCCAAACTAAAACACTCATCTGGATTGAGATTGTTTTTTTTAAATGAAAACATATTAGATTGGATGTATTCAGTAGTTCAGTTTGTAAAAGTGAATTGCCTGCTGGGCTGGTATCCTGTGTTGCCCTATGTCCTGCGATGATTAACAAAACAAATTAAAATGGTACAATTGACAAAGGAAACGACCCGAGGGGGCTTCTCAGGTGATGTTTGGACTTTCTGTGTTGCAGTAGTTCATTTAATACTGTGGTGCAGCTATTGATTCTGCCACCTTGACCTTCAACAGCAGGCCTTTTGGGTTTGAACCAGACGCTGGGTATATATTGTCATGGCTGTTTGACAAAGTCGTCCTTGGCCTTTACTTCTAGACCTTTTTAGACATTACCAACGTTCTCCATGCCTTTGACCTTCATTGGTAATCAAGACTCTTTTGAAATATTAACAAGTCAACATGTAACCATAAGATCACGTCAACCTTATATACGATTTCATAGCAGCCTCAAGAATACAGACATCTTTTTTCTTGCTTTAGAGGACAAGTGCATCATCAGTTCTAAACCTTTCTGTATTTAATGAGCTGTTTGCTTGATCTGTGTTAATGATTGTTGCAGCTTTCTTTCTGAAACTAAAGAAGTGATCTGAAGTTACTTAGCTGCGGCGACAGCTATTCCCCTGTTTATTCAAAGTTTGATGAATCTCAACAGGGTATCTCATCTCATCAAGAAGCCTGAAGTGGAGAATCAGTTGACATTACCATTACTGTGAAAGCGATGGTGACATCACTTCGGTGGATAAGTCCCAGCCACTGCTGGTACAGATAATTGGTTCCCTGTTTATTCAAAGTTTATTAATATTGAACATACAGCATAGTCAATCGCACCAATTTCTTGCACAGAAATTAA